>NC_057807.1:183189419-183553169 GCF_018294505.1 Triticum aestivum
ACATGGTGAGTCTGCCCAACGTGCCAGAGCCGAGGTGGTTTGTCGTCGCACCGACGAGCATGGTACCGGGATGGAAGACATGGTGCAAGACTTTGACGATTCTTGGGACTCAGACGAGGAGATGGAGGAATCTGTAAAGGCCTTCACTGAAATGTTGGAGTCCTCAAAACGTCCTCTCCACGAGCACACTGAGCTTTGTCAGCTGGATGCCATCTCACAAATAATGGCATTGAAGTCTCAATTCAACTTGGGCAGAGAATGCTACTACGCGATGATGACAGTATTCAGACGATTTCTACCCAAAGGCCATGTGGTACCTGCAAACCTGTACTAGTCAGACAAAATCATTCGTGCTCTTAAGATGCGCTATGAGAAGATACATGCCTGTGAGAAAGGATGTGTCTTATTTAGGCGTCAGTATGAGGACTTGAACTATTGTCCGATTTGCAAGTCTTCCAGGTATGTTATGGTAGACAATGGTATGGGTGAGAAGACGCAGACCAAAATACCCGTTAATGTTCTTCGGTATATGCCAATCGTACCAAGACTTGAATGTCTTTTCATGATCAAAGAGACGGCTAGACAGATGACATGGCACAAAACTGGCAAAAGAACCGAACTAGATGCAGATGGGAATGTGATGATGGTGCACACATCGGATGGTGAAGCGTGGAAGCGCTTCAATGCATTACATAAGAAAAAAACGGCAGATCCAAGGCATCCTCGAGTCGCCGTCAGCATGGATGGGTTCAGTGTGTTTGGTCAGACGGCAGCCCAGTATAGTTGTTAGCCCGTGTTTGTCATTCCACTAAATCTCCCCCCCCCGGGCAGATTATGCAAAGAAAGAACATTTTCCCGATGTTGATAATTCCAGGGCCGAACTATCCGGGGAAGAATATGAACGTGTACATGTAGCCGCTTATGAACGAATTGCAAGAAGCTTGGGATAATGGATTCAAGACATATGACGCCTTTAGCAAACAGAACTTCATAATGCGTGCCTGGTACATGTACTCGACACATGACCTGCTGGCGTATGCGATATTCGTTGGTTGGTGTGTGCATGGAAGGTTCCCGTGCCCCACATGCAAGGGAGCTCTTGAGTTTCGTTGGCTGACGGCAGGGCACAAGTATACTTGCTTCGACTTGCATAGAACGTTTCTTGATCCTCGCCATAAGTTCAGGAAAGACAAGAAGAACTTCATCAAAGGTAGAGTTGTCAAACACTCTGCACCACCTGCGTTGACAGACCAACAGACCCTAGATCAGTTAAACGCTCTCGAGCTAGATCCAGAGCGTCCAGGGTATTTCAAGGGGTATAATAAGGAACACGCCTGGACTCACAAGACATGCTTCTGGGATCTGCCTTACTTCAAAGACCTCCTTTTCCCACACAACATCGACGTGATGCACACTGAAAAGAATATCGCCGAAGCCATTTTTGGTACATTGTTCGGCATAGAGGGGAAATCGAAGGATAATACTAAGGCTAGAGTCGATCAAGAGGAGCTTTGTGATAGACCGTTACAAAACATGCAAGAACCAAAAGGAAAGCGGAACTGGACGAAGCCAAAGGCATGGTTCAATCTTGGAAGGCCAGCTATGAGGGAAATTATTTTGTGGGTGAAAATGCAGTTGACGTTCCCCGATGGGTATGCAGCAAATCTAAAGAGGGGAGCGAGTCTTGATAAATTGAAAATATTTGGTCTAAAAAGTCATGATTGGCACATATGGATTGAGCGGATAATGCTGGTGATGTTGCGTGGCTTCATCCTTGAGGATGAATGGCTAGTACTGGCAGAGTTGAGCTATTTCTTCCATGTTCTTTGTGAGAAAGAATTATCGCCTGGCCTCCTAGAAGAAATGAAACAGTTGGCACCGGAGTTGATCTGCAAGTTAGAGATGATGTTTTCGCCAAGCTTCTTTAATCCAATGCAACACTTGATTTTGCATCTCCCGACCGAGGCAAGATTGGGGGAGGGGGCGTGCAAAATCATTGGTGCTACTCAACTGAGAGGATGCAGAAGACGCTTCGAGGAAAATAAAAATAAGCGTAGAATTGAAGCATCGATGGTCGAGGCATTCATCACTGAGGAGGCGGCAAACTTTGTGACAGCACACTACGAAGCCCAAAATCGTCATTTGCATAATCCGAAGCCTCAGTACAATGCTGACAACCCCAAAAAGGGTTGATCCAACCTCAGCCTATTCAAAGGGAATCTCGCACCAGCCAGTGGTTGGAAACCAGTATCGTTGGATGTTGAAGAATGGCGTACCATTTCGCTGTATCTCTTCAACGACCTAACAGAAGTGCGGCTGTACATCGAGTAAGATCTTGGTACATTGTTTCACAACTTCTAATTCCTTTGAACTACTCTTATTCCTGGATATTTGATGCAGTCGATACATCGCCATATTCTCGTATGGAGTGGTGATCTAAAAGGATTCCGTTGAAGAGTATGAGCTTCTGGCAAAGCAAGGAGGCAAATATCCCAGTTTCATATCTTGGTTCAAAAAATGGTAAATTCCATTAGACTATTTCATTTCTTTGGCTAATTTGCGACTAATGCAACAATCCTTTCGTATTAAACATGTAGGCTAATTCAGATATTATGGATGCTGAATTGAGAAAAGTAGCTAATGGTTTTGACTATAAGGTTCGTTCATTTGACAAATACGACATCAACGGGTATTGCTTTCGTACCTATGGCAAAGAGCTATCTATGGCCGACCGAAAGTGTACAAATTGTTGTGTCTCTGCTATCGGCGAAGGAGATATCGAGTATTATGGAAGAGTTGAAGCAATTTATGAACTTCAATTCTATGGTGAAAACCCACCAAACGTCGTAGTCTTCAGACGTTATTGGTTGCAGCCGAGGGAAACTAGAAGGACTCATGAACATATAGGGCTAGTCAAAATCGAACAAAGCACCCATTTGGATGTTCCCGATGTCTATATTACGGCTCAACAGGCAACCCAAGTTTTCTATATATCGTGGGCCTGTCAAAGTGATCCAAATCTCAGTGATCGTGATGTTGTTTATGAAGTGCCGCCACGTGTTAGACCACCTCCCCCCAATGAAGAGGATTATGAACCTCACATTAACCAAGACACATATGACGAAGGAGAATTCTTCCAAGAAACACGTTGTCGATGTACTAGAGTAGGGGTACCCTAGTATCCCGAACTTGTGCACGGGCAGTTGCAGCACCCCGCGGCAGGGCCCGCCAGGTCACCGCCAAGATCCTTTATGGCTCTTCAGAAGACAAGACCCCGGCAAGAGGAGCTTGCCGGGAAGCCATTCAAGAACAAAGTATTCAAGATGAGAAGACAAGGCCCCGGCAAGAGGAGCTTGCCGGGAAGAGACAAGGCCCCAGCAAGAGGAGCTTGCCGGGAAGGCCAAACCAAGGCATCTCAAGAACACTTGCCGCGACGCGCCACGCGTCCCAGCAAGGCACGGTGAGCGACAAGCTCCCGGGCCCGACAAGGTAGCGCCCACGGCGAGATACTTGCCGCGGCAAGCGGTCGCTGCGCGCCCAGGCTCCAGCACACCCACCAACGTGTCGCCCTGGGACCCTTCCAGGAACGCGTGGCGGGAGGCTGTGCAGCCAGCGGTGCGTGGTGGCAAGCGGCGCTGACAAGGAGGCCATCGTGGCGATTGGTGGCGCCCCTGGCGGTCTCTTCTCACACTGTTTAGACGACACAGACGGGCATTTAATGCCCTTGTCCCCTGCCGTCAGGGTTAGGTAGGATACGCTGTAGCTACAGTAGAGGTAGCTGTACCTACCGCACTCTTTTTCCATTTTTACCCCTCTAGCCTACGTTGCCACGTGTTGGTGACCCCTTGAGCGTATAAAAGGAGGCCCATGCGCAACGTAGAAAGGGTTCGACTCATTCGAAGCTAGCATACTCTCACGCTCGGTCTTGTAGCTTTCATCGCTCCCGAGCAAGAACACAATACAACCAAGCAGCAGTAGGAGTGTTATCTCTCCGGAGAGCTCCGAAGCTGGGTAAACTGCTCGTGTGCACTGCCTCGATCCGCTCTTCATGCGACCTCCGCCCTCTGCCGAACCGAAAGGGGCTCGGTCCCCATAGGTGTTCGTGGATCAGTTTCCCCGACATCTTTGGCGCGCCAGGTAGGGGGCGTCGAGTTCGTGTGAACCCGATCCGGCGTGCGCATGAGCTGAATCTTCATCGTCTTCATCGACATGCCACCGAAGAAGAAGGCTTCGGGGGCAACAGCCCCGTCTGCGTCGCTTCTGCCGCCCCCAGAGCAAACGGGTGGTGGAGTGGACACCGGCGGAAGAACGGGCGTTGACGAGGGTGCTCACAGTGCGGCCAAGTCCAAGGACAAGGTGGCGCAGACCTCGGCGTCCGTACGCGCACCGCGCCCGTCTCAGGAGGCGCGGGATCAGCAGTGTCATGGCGTTCGCAGCGCCATACGCCCGCTCGGCCAAGATCAAGCTGGTGGTTTGCGTGACGTTAAAGACCAGCATGCGCGCCAGCATGCTGGCCCCAGCGAAGTTCGGTCACCTGGACGGGATACTGCTCCTTCTAACATAGTTAGAAGTCCGAGCATATCCCGCACCTTGCACCGCTCGCCGATGCCGCCCACCACTCCAGCAGAACCTTGGCACGAGCTCAACTACTTCTAGATTACCCTCCCACGGCGGACAAGACCGACGAATGGAGGGCCACGATCCAGAGCCTCATCGGCTTCGCCAACGGCGACACTACGCGGCAACCAAGCACTTCGCTGCCGCGGCAAGACTGCCGGACGCGAGCCGGTGGCGACAAGACCGACAGAGGTGCAACTTCCATGCACTCTCCGCCAAGAAGGCCAAGATCGCCGACTCGCCGGATCCACCCCGACAGCGGCTCCACCGCGTCGTCGGATCCAGGAGCTTGTCACGACCAGCGCCAAGTTCTCCACGAACGACAACAAGAAGACGCTCGTACCCGCATCGAGCGTCGTAGAGAAGCGCGGCGTCAATCTGACCAGCGCGCTGGGCCCTCTGTCGACATGCACGCGCCGGGGGAACCAAGCGACTTGCCGTACGCGGTAGGTTGCCCTGCGTTCACCCATGAGCTGCGGCAAGTCCAGTGGCCCAGCAAGAAAAACTTCAAACCAGACGTACCGGAGAAGTACGACGGCAAGTCGCATCCGTCGGAGTTCCTCAGCATCTACACCATCGCGGTGCAGGCTGCCGGGGGACGGGACGACAAGATCCTTGCCAACTACTTCCCGTTGGTGCTCAAGCCCAACGTCAGGTCCTGGCTCATGCACTTGCCGGACAACTCCATCTCCTCTTGGGCAGATCTGTGCCATCAGTTTGTCGGCGCCTTTACAGGCGGCCACAAGCCACATGGCCAAGAGAGTGATCTTCATCTGCTCGCCCAGAAGGAAGGAGAGTCCCTGCGCAAGTTCATTCAGAGATTCAGCCATGTACAGCACAACATCCCAGACGTCCACCCTGCCGCGGTCATCAGCGCGTTTCATCAGAACGTGCGAAACCACGGGATGAGGGAGGAGATGGCGATGTGCAAGATCAGGGACGTCAGCGAGCTGTATGCCCTGGGCGACAAGTGTGCACGTGCTGAAGAGGGAAGGAGAATCCCCGGAGAGAATGCAGGAGCAGAAGGATCCGACAGTGAGGATGCCGCCCCGGCAAGGAAAGGCCGGCGGCGGAACAACAGAAGGAAAAAGGGCAAGGAAGTGCTAGCTGCCGAGCAGTCCGGCAACGGAGGTGGCGCCAAGGAAGCTAAGGATGGTGGCTCCGGCAAGGAGGCCCAGACTGTGGCGGCCGCTGACAAGCAGGATGGCTCCGGCAAGCAGTATTGCAAAATCCACCGCACCAAGGGCCACGATCTCCAGAGCTGCAAGAAGGTTGAGCAGCTTGTTGAGCTGCAAAAAGCTGAGTACGAGCGGCGCGACAAGGAGAAGGCCCAGGAAGGTGCTGGTGGAGCCGGCAAGAAACGCCCCGGCCGGGGAGGACGCCGCGGCAAGGCCAAGCAGCGGCAAGGAGATAGGCCTCCCCGTGGCCGCGACAAGGATGAAGACGATGATGATGACGAAGACATGGATGATGATGAGGCCGATGAGGAGGAATTTCAGAAAGCCACAGAGGTCCTGTACGTTGACGGTGGTGCTTCTCTGCATACTTCGCACCGCCAACTCAAGCAGTGGGTGCGGGAGGTTAATGCAGCAGAGCCATCCATGGAGTCACGCAAGCCCCTGAAGTGGTCCAGCATGCCTATCATCTTCGATATTGAGGATCACCCTGATCGCATAACTGCGGTCGGGTGCTTGCCGATGTTGGTCTCTCCAACTATCCGCAACCTCAAGGTCACGAAGATGCTAGTTGACGGCGGGGCCGGCTTGAACCTGATATCCTCCGCGGTCCTCTAGAAACTCCAGATCCCTGACAGCAAGCTCAAAGAAACCGGCACATTCTAAGGAATCAACCCGGGAAGGAGCAAGCCGAAGGGGAAGATCACGCTGCCAGTCACATTTGGCAGCGAGCTGAACTTCAGAACTGAGAGGGTCACACTTGACGTTGCCGACTTCCCGTTGCCCTACAACGGGATCCTTGGCCGTCCAGCGCTCGCCAAGTTCATGGCAGCCTCTCACTATGTGTACAACATGCTCAAGATGCCAGGCCCAATAAGTGTCATCTCTGTCCCTGGCGACAAGAAGGATGCCCTTATCTGCGCCGACAAGATCTACCGGGAAGCAGCAGCCGCAGCAGATCGCAAGACACTTGCCGCTGAAGCTCCCGGGGGGAAGAAGAAGACCAAGTCCGGCAAGAGTTCTGATGCCCACTCCGGCAAACGCACCTCTTCGGAGTGCTGCGCTACCGTCGAGGACGCACCATCGAGCTCCACCGGCAAGTACAAGAAGACGATGGCAGCTCCACCCGAGACCAAGAAGGTGCCCGCCAAGGAGCACGGCACTGGTGGTACCTTCACCATCAGTGCCACCCTCGATCCTAAATAGGAAAGCGCGCTCATTGCTTTCCTGCGGGCGAATGTCGACGTGTTTGCATGGCAACCGTCTGATATCCCCAGTGTTCCCAGGAAAGTAATTGAGCACCACCTAGCTGTTTTCCCTCATGCGCGGCCCATCAAGCAGAAAGTCAGGAAGCAAGCAGTGGAGCGCCAAGAATTCATTGCAGAAGAAATCAGGAAATTGGAAGCAGCAGGCCTTGTCAGAGGAGTGCTCCATCCTACGTGGCTGGCCAATCCTGTAGTCGTGCGCAAGGCCAACGGGAAATGGAGGCTTTGTATAGACTTCACTGATGTCAATAAAGCTTGTCCCAAGGATCCATTTCCCTTGCCGCGCATTGACCAGATTGTTGACTCCACAGCCGGATGTGATTTGCTTTCATTTCTTGATGCATACTCAGGATACCATCAGATCTTCATGGCAGAAGAGGATGAGGAGAAAACTGCATTCATCACACCATGTGGCACATACTGTTTTGTACGAATGCCCTTCGGATTGAAGAATGCTGGTTCAACATTTGCAAGGGTAGTCCATGTCGCTTTTGAGCCCCAGATACACAGAAATGTGGAAGCCTACATGGATGATATAGTGGTCAAGAGCAAGGACAAGGCTACCCTGATCCAAGATTTAGAAGAAACTTTTGCAAATCTGCGCAAGATCAACCTCAAGCTCAACCCCGAGAAGTGCGTGTTTGGAGTCCCTTCCGGCAAGCTTCTCGGGTTCTTTGTGTCTCAGCGAGGGATTGAAGCCAACCCCGACAAGATCAAGGCCATTGAGCAGATCGAAGCACCGAAGCGCGTCAAGGATGTACGAAGGCTTGCCGGTTGCGTGGCTGCTCTCAGCAGGTTTATCTCTAAGTTTGCTGAGCGCGCCCTGCCGTTTTTCAAAATATTGAAAAAGGCAGGTCCAATGAAATGGACTCCGGAAGCGGAGGCTGCGCTGCAGGATTTGAAGAGGTACATGTCCTCCACTCCAATACTTGTCGCACCTAAGCCACAAGAGAAGTTGCTGCTGTATCTAGCAGCAACCAATCAAGTGGTTAGTGCTGCGTTAGTAGCGGAGAGGGAGGCGGACGATGAGCCAGCAACCACGGCAAGTGAATCCAGCGACAAGCAGGGGGCTTCGCCGACAAGCTCTGGTCCCGACAAAGATGAATCTGCGCAGGCATGCAAGGAGGTGCAGAAGAAAATGGTGCAGCGCCCAGTTTACTTTGTCAGTTCCCTCCTGCAGGGGGCTAGATCGAGGTACTCTGGTGTGCAGAAATTGCTTTTCGGCCTTCTCATGGCCTCGAGAAAGCTGCGCCATTACTTCCAAGCACACGAGATCACAGTCGTCACTCACTTTCCGTTGAAAAGGATATTGCAGAATCCAGAAGCAACAGGCAGGATTGTCGAGTGGGCACTGGAACTGTCAAGCTTTGGCCTCAAGTTCGAGAGCACATCCACTATCCAGAGCAGAGCATTGGCAGAATTCATAGCAGAGTGGACGCCAACAATAGATGAAGAAATTCCAGAAACGAGCATCCCCGTCAAGGAGACAAGCAAAGAGTGGCTCATGTACTTTGATGGTGCCTTCTCGCTGCAAGACGCCGGTGCTGGCGTGCTACTTATCGCACCCACCGGAGAGCACCTCAAGTACATAGTCCAAATGCACTTTCCCAAGGAGCAAGCAACAAACAATACTGCAGAGTATGAGGGTTTGCTTGCCGGCCTCAGAATCGCAGCAGACCTTGGGATCAAGAAGCTCATTGTCAGGGGTGATTCGCAGCTGGTCGTCCGCCAAGTGAACAAGAGCTACCAGAGTCCATTGATGGAAGCATATGTTGATGAAGTGAGGAAGCTAGAAGAGCACTTTGACGGCCTGCAAATGGAGCATGTTCCAAGAGCTCAGAATGACATAGCTGATGGCCTGTCGAAGTGCGCCGCACTAAAGTTACCTGTGGAACCAGGGATCTTCGTGCTCAAGCTGACTCAACCGTCCGTAACACCGTCAACTGGACAGAGCAAGAAGAGGAAGTTGGTTGCTGGCGACTAGTTTCCGGCAGAGCTTCCCGAAGCCGCCACCAAGAAGGTCCCCAAAATCAACACCAAGAGTGCTGAGGAGCAGTCTACTCCGGCGAGCCTTACGGTTTGTTCCATTGAAGCGGACGCTCCCGACAAGTTTCGCTCCGGCAAGCTTGCCGGGGAGCATCACGCTCCGGCTGAACCATAGGTTCTTGCCGTGGAAGCGGATGTTCCCACAGCAACAAATACGCCTTTAGTCCTTGTTGTCGAGCCGCAGGCTCCAGCATGGGCGCAGCAGATTGTCCGTTTCCTTAAGACAGGAGACCTTCCCGAAGAACAAGAAGAAGCGGAAAGAGTAGCCCGGCAGTCAAGTATGTACAAGTTTGTCGACAGCACACTGTACAGAATAAGACTCAACGGTGTGAAATTGAAGTGCATTCGCCGGGAAGATGGACAACAGCTGTTGGCAGAGATACATGGAGGCATATGTGGTCACCACATTGGCGCAAGAGCACTTGCCGGCAAAGCGTTCCGGCAAGGTTTCTTCTGGCCGACAGCCCTCCAGGATGCAACTGCACAAGTAACCAAGTGTGAAGCGTGCCAGTTCCATTCCAAGCAGATACACCAACCAGCTCAAGCTCTCCAGACGATCCCTTTATCCTGGCCATTTTCGGTCTGGGGGCTCGACATCCTCGGCCCCGTCCCCCGAGCTGTCGGGGGCTTTGAGTTCTTGTACGTCGCCATCGACAAGTTCACAAAGTGGCCGGAAGTGGAACCAGTGAGGAAGGTGACAGCACAGTCAGCAGTCAAGTTCTTCAGGTCAATTGTTTCTCGTTTCAGGGTCCCTAACAGGATCATCACCGACAACGGCACGCAATTCACGAGCCGCACCTTCATGCAGTATGTCCAAGATCTTGGCGCCAAGGTCTGCTTCGCTTCTGTTGCTCATCCGAGAAGCAACGGTCAAGCGGAGAGGGCAAATGCTGAAGTGCTGCGGGGACTCAAGACCAGAACTTTCGACAGGCTGCGCAAGTGCGGAAGAAACTGGATCGAGGAGCTGCCGGTGGTTCTTTGGTCGATCAGGACGACGCCAAATCGAGCCACTGGCCAGACACCTTTCGCTCTAGTCTATGGAGCAGAGGCAGTTCTCCCCACGGAACTCGTTTACGGGTCGCCTCGAGTGCTCGCTTATGATGAGCTCGAGCAAGAGCAGCTGCGACAAGATGACGCGCTGCTCCTTGAGGAAGACCGTCTTCAGGCTGCTGTGCGAGCCGCTCGCTACCAGCAAGCTTTGCGTCGCTACCATAGCCGCAAAGTTAAAGCCAGAAGCTTCGAGGAAGGCGACCTTGTTCTTCGGCGTGTTCAGTCCGCCAAGAATTCCAACAAGTTGACGCCGAAGTGGGAAGGCCCTTATCGGGTGAAACGAGTCACTAGGCCCGGCGCTGTCCGCCTTGAGACCGAAGATGGCATTCCGGTGAGCAACTCCTGGAACATTGAACATCTTCGTAAGTTTTACCCATAGGGCGCGGTTGCCGGAAGCTTTTCCGGCAACCACCTTTTGTACAAGTCTTGCCGCTGTTGCATGTAATCCTTTGTACAAAGCCGGGCGCAGATCCCGTGCATAAATAAAGCTCATGTGCTTCGCACATCTTGTCGATTTCATGCTTTCTTTCTTTTTCGCATATATCATCTGACACTTTGTGCAGCACCTGCCTCCGGTAAGCGATAACGAGCCGTAAGGCTCCATATCTTTACTTTCCTTTCTTCTCTTTTCGCAAAAGGAAAAGGTTCCCTCGCCCACAAGGTTTACCGGGGGGGAAGGAGAAGATAATGGTGTGGACCGGGCCGTTCAAGAAAGTTTCGCCTTGCCGGGAAGCAAACGACAGAAAAGCTAAGTTGCCAAAGTTTGAGCGATCAGTTTTTAAAATTTAAAGTTATTTTCCTTGAACGACCGTGCTTTGTATGGAAAACCTGTGCGCGAAGGAACCAACTCGCAGCTGGTCGCGCCCTTACTTTGTTTCGAGTCCGCTCAACAACTTAAGTGAGCTGCGGCTAGTTGCGGCAAGGTTACTTGTCGGTAGAGGCATCGCCGGCAGGCTGCTGAAGTTCCGCACTCAGCGCTTGCGGCAAGCGTGCCCGCGCCGACAAGTTTTCCTAAAAAGTGTAGGGCAGAAACATACAAAGCCAAGAGTCGAGTAAAGGAAGTAACTTGGCATTCATTACCTAAGACAGAGTTATATTACAAAAGTAACTTGTCGCGCCTCTAATAAAGTGTTCCCATGACATGATTGGCAGCGGCAAGAGAAGAAGAAAACAGACAGCCTAGTCTACGCGATCGCCGTCAACCCTTTTGACCTCGTTCACCCTGTTCACAATGGGTGCGACGAGGGCCTTGAGTGCGTCAAGATCAGCGTCAGCCGGCAGCCTCTTGAGGACGTTGGTGAGGTTGAGGCCTGGGTTGCGGAAGGCCACCTTCACCAGCACCTTCTCCAGAACTCCGGCACAAATCGAGCGTGACTCGTCGGCCAGCTGCTTTGGGATCCTTTCCCGGAGTTGCTGGAGGGCCGTCGCCACGCCTTTGAAGAACAGAGTGAGCTTGACGCTAGGCTGGAGGTTCTCGTCGGGGGGATACCCGAAGCCTTCCACTCCCAGCTGCGCCAGCTCCTCCTCGATAACTGCAGCAATGTTCACGAGGCCCTCCGTCCAGAGCGCCACAGTATCTCTGAGCAGATTCTGGGTTTCGGCGGCCCTCGCCAGCAGCGCCTCGTTGGCCTTGATATCCTTCTTCAAGTCCGCCTCCCGTTTCTTGGCGGCGTCCAGCGTCTCCGTCAAGGTGGCCAACTTCAGCGCCAGATCGGCGTTGGAGTCCTTGGCGGCGCTCAGCTCCTTGCCCTTCTCGGCAAGTTGGACCTGCAGATCACCGTGGGCAAGCGCATCCTTCTCGCGCTCCTGCTTGAGCGCGGCAAGCTCTTCGCCGCCCGCCTTCAGATCGGCCTCCAGCTGCGCTACCCTTACCTCCAACTCCTTCTTGGCGGTCTCGGCAGCTGCAGCCGCATCCCTTGCTTCTTGGAGCGTCCCGCCAAGTGCCTGTTCGCGCGCGGCGAGCTCCTCCTCGTGGCTGTCGAGGTTCACCTTCCGTTGAGCCAGCTCGCCTTCGTGCGCGTACAGCTTCTCGCCGGTGAGCCGCTGCTGCTCTTCGGCTTCGGCCTTCTCGAGGAGGAAGGCCTTCCGCTCCTCAGCAAGCTGCTCCCGCTCCTCCGCCAAGGCCCGGAGAGTGTCCTGGCGAAGACCTCGGAGCTCCTCTGCGCGCTTCTCTATATCCACGCTCGCCTTCGCGACGAGCGCTTCCCGAGACTCCAACTTCGCTTGGCGGGCGCGGTAGAGCGCCAGCAGCCGCTCCTCCTCAGGCTCGTCGCTGCTTCCCGGCGAGTCGATGATTGACAACCCGGCGGAGGCAAGCACCTCCCCATCCAGAGCTTCTCCTTCCACCGGCGCCCTGGAGCTTGACGTCCAGGGGAGCTTGATGAAGATGCCCTCGCCGGCCTTCAGATAGGCGCCGGGTTGGGGATCCTCGGAGCCTGGCGCTGCGGCAGCAGCGGAGGGATCGGCGGTCGGTGCAGCGCCAGGCGCTCCTGCGGCCTCCGGGCTGTCAGTAAGATCGCTGGATCCCCCGCCAGCTCCCGCGCCAGCAGCCTTGGCGGCCTCGTCATCGGCGGGATCTTCAGCGCCGGCCTCTTCTTCTGTGGCGGTGAAGTCGCCACGCACGTCCTCATCGCCGGTGGCCTCGGTCTCCATCGGGTCTGCTGAGGGTGGATCTGACGACCGGAGGAGAAGGAGAAATCAAACAAGCACTCAAGAAGAAAAATTAGCAGAAGAACACAAGGGAAGTTTCGGGCAAGAAGGACTACCTGTGCTGGGATCCGCTGTCGCGGGCTCCACCACCGGAGGCTCACTGGTGCCGCCCCTTGCCGGAGACTCCTCTCTTGCCGGAGACTCCTCTCTCGCCGGAGATTGTTCCCTTGCCGGGGAACGCTTCCTTGCCAGGGAGTCCGCCCTTGGCGGCGTAGTCGAAGCAGACGACGAATCGGAGGTGATCACCACGCCCTCCTGATGAAGCGGTTCTGCTCCTGTGCAAGTAAACCAGCGATCAGATATCAACAAAGGAAAAGAGCGACCGCGCACGCCCAGAAGCAGAAAATAAACCAAGTACTTATGCTGGGAGCTGCTCTGTGGAGTAGTGGCCGGATCCTGCAAGGTGACCTCGGGTGCGCCTCCCGCCGTCGGAGTAGGCTCGTCCTCGATGGTAACCACCGAAGCCTTTGCCCTCTTCGCCGCCCTCTGGGCCAGAGTCCTGAAAAGGGAGAGTTCAGGGTGGATCAGATCAGATGCAAGACAAGAATAGCAAGTTGAAGAACTACAAGAATAACAAGGGAATCTTACTCTTCTTCTTCCTCCTCGTCGGAGCTGAGCGCGGAGAGGTCGAAGTTCGGCCCACCCCCGGCGCAACGAGGTGGAGGAGTGGGATCCCTTGGCCGCTTGGCGGGGACTGCAGCGGCGGCCCGAGACGACTCCGCTCCACTTGCCGCCGCGGCGGGAGGCGCTCCCGCGGCAACCATACTTGCCACGGCGGAGCGTGTCGCGCGGCGCTGCGGCTGTTGGCCCGTTTGCCGCCCTGCTGCGTCCCTGAGCCTGTGGAGGTGCCTTCTTGGCTGCGCTGGGGGTTGCGCTCGCGGCAAGCTCCTCGGAGAGGGCGGGCCGCTCGCGCCCTCGGCGGGCTCGCTCGATTCGGCGTCAGGCGTGGCGAGCTCTTCTTTGTCTTCGGGCCACTCTTGTTCGGCGAGGCTCGTCGCCAACGTTGCGTCTGCTTCCTCCACTGTGAACCCAAATTCACCCGCGGTTGTGGCTGCCGCCGCCTCTTCCGCCCTGGTGGCGATGCGCTCCATCTCTTGGTCGGTGGTGTCGCGGGTGAGGAGCTTCTTCTCGTCGGCATTGACCGCCACTTCCACGAGGCCGTCGAAGAACTGTTGTACGACCTCGTCGGAAGGTTCTTGCCACGTCGGAATGATCCCGTGCGAATCGCATAAAGGCATCATCGCGCAGATGCGATCGCGCGAGGAGTTGTTGCATAGAGGAAACACGCCTGCCGGCAACTTGAACCACTCGGGATGCTGCGGGTCGTGCTTGAATGTCTCCTTCAGAATCCCGTCCAACTCCAGGACGGTGAAATTGTAATTAAGGCCCGGGCGCAACCTCATGATATCTGCCGGGCCTCCAAATTCCCAGGCCGGTCTCCCCCTCGCCTGTAGAGGGGCGATGCGGCGGCGAAGGTAATCTGCGCCGACAGCGCCTACGGTCAGCTCAGCAAGCCTGAGATGCAAGATACGGGTGGTGGTGATCTTCAGCTTGTCGTCGTCCGCAGACAGGGCACTCCAGTCATTGCCACGCACTGCTGGGTTTTGGCGCAGGGTGGTGAACGGCTGCGGGTTCTCCTCTACTACCCAGCACCAATCTGCTCTCCACTCGTCCCATTTGCTGCGGAGCTCCCCCTCCAGATAAGTCTCCTTCTTGCCGGCTCGCGAGATCCAGGCGATCCCCCCGGCAAGAGTTTCCCCTCTCTCGACACGAGGCATAAAGAAGTGGCGGAAGAGAGCTACGTTGGGGTGGATTCCGACAAAATTTTCGCATAGATGGGCGAAAACTGCCATGGTCAAAACAGCGTTGGGGGTGAAATCAAGGAGGTGGAGCCCGTAGGTATTCATGATATCGCAGAAGAAATTAGAGAAGGGTGGGTAGAGCCCGCAGTAGAAGAACACGGCAAAGAAAGGGTACCCGCCAACCGGAGCTTCTTGCGAGGTGATGGCGGAAAGTACCTTCGTGCGCGGATGCGCACGCGTCTCCGTCACCCAGAAGAGGTAATACCAATCCCTCAGATCCTTTGCGGAGAGCTCGGGGGAGAAGGTAGCCCGTTCCTTCCGCAGCGCCTCAAGCCGCTACGCTTCGGTCGACTTCACGGCCTTCGCAGCCGCAGTCTTCGCGGCCTTCCCCTTCGCGGCCTTCGGAGCCATGGCGGAGGCGGTGGGGGAGATCGACGGCGCAGGTGGTGGCGGCGGCGACGGGGGCGGAACGCTGCTCTCTTTCAACTTTGGAAGCGGAGGGGGGCGGCGGAGGTTTCTGAGATTGCAACAGCAAGATGACGAAGGTGGGGGGAACGACCACTGTTTCCCCTGCTTATAAAGAGGGGGAAGCGAACATTGCGTTTTTCCCGAATAAAGAATACCCCACGATCTCTCCCACGACGCCGCAATCAACGCGTGTCGTTCGGGGAGGGTGCGGTGGATGCAGAGTAGGAAACGGCACGACCAGGCCGCGTGTGCCCGTGCCCTGTTTTGGGCCTGGCCCAACAGCGCTCGGCACCGTGTGTGGCCCAGGCACGGGGGCTCCTGTCGGTGTACTAGAGTAGGGGTACCCTAGTATCCCGAACTTGTGCACGGGCAGTTGCAGCACCCCGCGGCAGGGCCCGCCAGGTCACCGCCAAGACTCTCTGTGGCTCTTCAGAAGACAAGACCCCGGCAAGAGGAGCTTGCCGGGAAGCCATTCAAGAACAAAGTATTCAAGATGAGAAGACAAGGCCCCGGCAAGAGGAGCTTGCCGGGAAGAGACAAGGCCCCGGCAAGAGGAGCTTGCCGGGAAGGCCAAACCAAGGCATCTCAAGAACACTTGCCGCGACGCGCCACGCGTCCCGGCAAGGCACGGTGAGCGACAAGCTTCCGGGCCCGACAAGGTAGCGCCCGCGGTGAGATACTTGTCGCGGCAAGCGGTCGCTGCGTGCCCAGGCTCCAGCACACCCACCAACGTGTCGCCCTAGGACCCTTCCAGGCACGCGTGGCAGGAGGCTGTGCAGCCAGCGGTGCGTGGTGGCAAGCGGCGCTGACAAGGAGGCCATCGTGGCGATCGGTGGCGCCCCTGGTGGTCTCTTCTCACACTGTTTAGATGACACAGATGGGCATTTAATGCCCTTGTCCCCTGCCGTCAGGGTTAGGTAGGATACGCTGTAGCTACAGTAGAGGTAGTTGTACCTACCGCACTCTTTTTCCATTTTTACCCCTCTAGCCTACGTTGCCACATGTTGGTGACCCCTTGAGTGTATAAAAGGAGGCCCATGCGCAACGTAGAAAGGGTTCGACTCATTCGAAGCTAGCATACTCTCACGCTCGGTCTTGTAGCTTTCATCGCTCCCAAGCAAGAACACAATACAACCAAGCAGCAGTAGGAGTGTTATCTCTCTGGAGAGCTCCGAAGCTGGGTAAACTGCTCGTGTGCACTGCCTCAATCCGCTCTTCGTGCGACCTCCGCCCTCTGCCGAACCGAAAGGGGCTCGGTCCCCATAGGTGTTCGTGGATCAGTTTCCCCGACACACGTCTTTCCAAAAAAATGTTTCAAGAACCGCTATACTCCACCCCAGAACATTGAAGTAGACAATGATAGTGAATCCAACTTCAGCCCTGAGCCGGAACAAGAAGAAGTTACTGCTGCAGATGACCTGTCAATGCTTGAACGATTACATAGAGGAGGCCTTCCACATGTTGATGCATTTATTGATGATGATGATGAGCACGTCATTGATATTGATGATGATGATGCATTTAATGATGACGAAGCATATATAGACAATTCAGAGTAATATTAGTAATGTGAGGTATTCAATTTTTTATTATGTTCATGATGATGATACACTTAAATTATATACATATTATTCATGTCAGGTATTATTTTTTTTATTATGTTCATGATGATGATACACTTAAATTATATACATATTATTCATGTCAGGTATTCAAATTCTTTATGTTGTACTAATTTTGTTTACTTTTTGTCATTGCAGGTGTTGACAGGATGGTGGGCAAGGGTCCAGAGCGCCCCGAGCCTCCTGCGAGCACTACTGGGAGGGGTGGTTCCATTATTCCACCAAGCCCCTCCGGAGAGCGCTGCTAGATAGTATGCAGACATCAGCGGCGGGTGCTTCTTCTTCAGCTGGGAGAGGTCGGGGGAGGAAGAAGGCGGCTAGAGGTGGACGTGGCAGCGGGAGGTAGGAAGGCTGCTACGCCTTCCTCGCCGCCACCCCTAGCTGATTCACCCGACCACAGGACTGGTCCGTCTGACGTGGACCCGTCTCGGACTCCGGTCCATGAGCCTCCGGTCGCCGATCCTTCCCCGCCCCACCAGACTCGGGTCGTCGATCCTTCGCCACACCAGACTTGGGCCGCTGATCCTTCGCCCCACGTGAGTGCGGTCCCAGAGTCTTCGTCCCAGAAGACTCCGGTCCCGGAGTCTTATTCCCACGAGACTCCGGAGGCTAGTGGCCCTACTTATGGTAGCTGATACGTCTCCAACGTATCTATAATTTTTGATTGCTCCATGCTATCTACTGTTTTAGGCAATATTGGGCTTTATTATCCACTTTTATATTATTTTTGGGACTAACCTATTAACCGGAGGTCCAGCCAAGATTTGCTGTTTTATGCTTATTTCAGTGTTTCGAGGAAAAGCAATATCAGACGGAGTCAAAACGGAACGAAATCAACTGGAGAAGTTATTTTTGGAAGGAAAGCCACCCGATGGACTTGGAGTGCATGTCAGGGGAGAGGGGAGGTGCCCACGAGGGTGGGGGGCGTGCCCACCCCCCTGGGGCGCGCCCCCTGCCTCGTGGCCCCCCTTTGGTCCACCCTACCATAATCTCTACGTTTGTTCTCCGCTATTAGTGGCTTCGGAGTGACTCTTTGTTGCATGTTGAGGGCTTGTTATATGATCTATCTATGTTATTATTGTTCAGAGAACTTGCACTAGTGAAAGTATGAACCCTAGGCCTTGTTTCCTATCATTGCAATACCGTTTACGCTCACGTTTATCACTTGTTACCTTGCTGCTTTTATTATTTCAGATTACAAATACCTTTATCTACCATCCATATTGCACTTGTATCACCATCTCTTCGCCAAACTAGTGCACCTATACAATTTGCCATTGTATTGGATGTGTTGGGGACACAAGAGACTCTCTGTTATTTGGTTGCAGGGTTGCTTGAGAGAGACCATCTTCATCCTACGCCTCCTACGAATTGATAAACCTTAGGTCATCCACTTGAGGGAAATTTGCTACTGTCCTACAAACATGTGCACTTGCAGGCCCAACAACATCTACAAGAAGAAGGTTGTGTAGTAGACATCAGTAGCGAGTGAGGGAGTCCTGGATTAGGGGGTCCTCAGACAGCCGGACTATATGCTTATGTCGGACTGTTGGACTATGAAGATACAAGATTGAAGACTTCGTCCCGTGTCCGGGTGGGACTCTCCTTTGCGTGGAAGGCAAGCTTGGCAATTCGGATATGTAGATTTCCTTCTCTGTAACCGACTCTGTGTAACCCTAGCCCCCTCCGGTGTCTATATAAACCGGAGGGTTTAGTCCGTAGGACAACAACAATCATAATCATAGGCTAGCTTCTAGGGTTAGCCTCTACGATCTCGTGGTAGATCAACTCTTGTAATACTCATATCATCAAGATCAATCAAGCAGGAAGTAGGGTATTACCTCCATAGAGAGGGCCCGAACCTGGGTAAACATTGTGTCCCCCGCCTCCTGTTACCATTAGCCTTAGACGCATAGTTCGGGACCCCCTACCCGAGATCCGCAAGTTTTGACACCGACATTGGTGCTTTCATTGAGAGTTCCACTGTGACGTTGAAAAAAGGTTGGATGGCTCGCCTTGTTATCAAGAACAACATCGCCTCTGGGGGAGCCCTGGCTTTAGGCCAAACCCTCCGACTAGGCGACTTCATCACGACCGCCAGTTCGTCCACCGTGCCGACGGTGACTTCTCGGGTCATCGAAAGAAGCCTCCACGTCAGCTCGGAATACTCCAAGTGGATGGATCCAATGGAACTTTTGTCCTTGAACGAGCTCTTGGATCGCATTGCCGCCCTGGGCGTCGCTACGGACTATGATCGGATTGGGCTTAAACCCGATCAAAGAGAGATTAACTCTCCACCGGTCACCCATCAGATAGTGGTGGTGGAGGAGCAATGCAGCGATTCATCCTCTATTTTGAGGACGAACTATGTCCGGATTCCCGAGCTCCCCGAGCCAGATACCCGTTCGCGGGAGGACATGACCCAAACTCTGAACTTAGAATCGGACAGCGGGGCAGAAAAATTGGGCAACATCCTAGAACCGCCGCCAAGTTCGGAAGTTCCTCCGCCCCTGGGTCTCAGATCGGGTCAGGGTTCAAACTTAAATCCACCCACCCACCCAGATACAAGTGATCTTTCCCACATTAGACAACAATCCCAAGAGACAGTACATCACTTTTGGGCCAGATTCCTCCTTGTAATGAGAAAGGTCAAGGATTGTCGCGAGGAAGATGCAATCTCATTCTTTTGCAAAAATTGCACGGACAAGGGAAGCCTCAACGCCACAAGTCGCCGTGACATATCACACTTCGCTGACTTGGCGGCCATAGTACAAAAGTACTATGCAATGGAAAGCGCCTGGAAAACCCAGGCAAAATTTTGGGATCCTCCAGCTCTCACTAAATCCCTCGTCCGAACTAAAAGGGTGCGCTCTCACAAGTCACCTGATCCAATTACAAAGAAACCAAAGCCCACTACAGGGCGGGGAACCGTATTGGAGGGATGGCTCAATGGGCCATGCAAAATTCACACCACACCGGATACCATACCAACACACAGCCTTAGAGCATGTTGGATACTTCGGCAGGTGGCCAAGAAAGGCGAGGATCTCCTCATTAACAATACCGCAGAGCATCATCCCGCAGAAAACAACAATACAATGTTGACAGTCTTTAAGACTTTCACCTCAAATAACAAGCGCAAGAGAGCACTCTGCGGCCTCACCGAAGTCTGCCACGTTGCAGCAATAAATCCATGGAATGACACGACCATAACCTTCAATGCCAATGACGAACCTCAATTCCGAACCGTCTGAGCACCAGCCGCTTTGGTCCTTAGTCCAATTGTGGATGGCTTCCGGCTTACCAAAGTGCTCATGGACGGTGGCAGCGGATTAAACCTCATTTACGAGGAAACTCTCAATAAAATGGAAATAGACAAGAGCCGCATTGAGCAAAGCAGCACGACCTTCGGAGGTATTATCCCTAGTCGGGAGGCACGATGTGCGGGAAAAATCACACTCGATGTGGTACTCAGCACGCCGGAGAATTACAGGTCCGAAGAGATAACATTCCAAGTGGCCCCGTTCAGTAGTGGATACCACGCCCTTTTAGGGCGGGACGCATTCACGAGCTTCCAAGATATACCCCATTATGGGTACATGAAGCTCAAGATGCCCAGGCCCAACGGAATCATCACTCTAGCCGGTGATCCGGACATAGCACTTCGCGCCGAAAATAAAACTGCCGCCCTGGCCCTCGAGGCATTATCCGAAGCCCTCGTGGCAGAAGAACTAACTACATTATGCTCCAAAGTGGGGATGATGTGATCCTCGATAAGCGATCGTCCACCTCTTTCAAACCTATGGACGAAATCGTCAAATTCCAAGTCCACCCTAAGGACTCTACAAAAACAGCAGCCATCGGGGCACAGCTGAACCCCACAATCGACGCCGCACTGTGGGCGTTCTTACGCGAGAATTGGGACATCTTCGCCTGGCACCCCTTCAGATATGCCAGGAATCCCATGCAGGTTGGCCGAGCATAGCCTCAACATATTGAAGGGATACAAGCTGGTCAAGCAGACACTACGACGCTTTTCAGAGCCTAAACGATAGGCTATGGGAGAGGAGCTAGCCAAGTTACTCGAAGCCGGATTCATCAGAGAAATAAAACACCCGGATTGGCTAGCAAACCTGGTGATGGTGCCAAAGAAGGATAAATCCTGGTGCTTATGTGTCAATTTCAAGGACCTCAATAAGGGCTTGCCCAAAGGATCCCTTCCCTCTCCCCCGCATCGATCAAATTATCGACGCTACCGCAGGACACGACTCATTGTGCTTCCTCGATGCATACTCCGGATACCATCAAATCAAGATGGAGGAGTCCGATCAAGCCGCAACGGCATTCATCACTCCATACGGCCCTTTCTATTTCAACACCATGCCTTTCAGGCTCAAAAACGCCGGCGCAACCTACCATCGCATGATTCAGACATGCTGGAAAAACAAATCGGCAAAACAGTTGAGGCATACGTAGACGATGTGGTCATTAAGACCAGACACGTTGAATCTTTAATAGATGACCCGAGGCTCACATTCGACAACCTCCGAACATATGACATCAAGCTCAATCCGGAAAAATGTGTTTTCAGCGTTCCCGCCGGAAAGCTCCTGGGCTTCATCGTTTCCAATAGAGGAATTGAAGCAAACCCGGCTAAAATCCGAGCTTTCTCATAGTTGGCTATCCCAACAAACCTCAAGCAATCCAGAAATTAACTGGATGTGTGGCTGCCTGATACGTCTCCAACGTATCTATAATTTTTTATTGCTCCATGCTACTTTATCTACTGTTTTGGACTATATTGGGCTTTATTTTCCACTTTTATATTATTTTTGGGACTAACCTATTAACCGGAGGCCCAACCCAGAATTGCTGTTTTTTGCCTATTTCAGTGTTTCAAAGAAACAGAATATCAAACGGAGTCCAAACGGAATGAAACCTTCGGGAACGTGATTTTCTCACCGAACGTGATCCAGGAGACTTGGACCCTACTCCAAGAAGCTTCCGAGGAGGTCACGAGGGTGGAGGGCGCCCCCCCTAGGCGCGCCCCCTACCTCGTGGGCCCCTTGGAGCTCCACCGACGTACTCCTTCCTCCTATATATACCTATGTATCCCCAATAGACCAGAGACGGAGCCAAAAACCTAATTCCACCACCGCAACCTTCTGTATCCACGAGATCCCATCTTGGGGCCTGTTCCGGAGCTCCGCGGGAGGGGGCATCCACCACGGAGGGCTTCTACATCATCACCATAGCCCCTCCGATGAAGTGTGAGTAGTTTACTTCAGACCTTCGGGTCCATAGCTAGTAGCTAGATGGCTTCTTCTCTCTTTTTGGATCTCAATACAATGTTCTCCCCCTCTCTCGTGGAGATCTATTCAATGTAATCTTCTTTTTATGGTGTGTTTGTTGAGACCGATGAATTATGGGTTTATGATCCAGTATTATCTATGGAAAATATTTGATTCTTCTCTGAATTCTTTTATGTATGATTGAGTTATCTTTGCAAGTCTCTTCGAATTATCCGTTTGGTTTGGCCAACTAGATTGGTAGTTCTTGCAATGGGAGAAGTGCATGGCTTTGGGTTCAATCTTGTGGTGTCCTTACTCAGTGACAGAAAGAGTTGCAAGGCACGTATTGTATTGTTGCCATCGAGGATAACAAGATGGGGTTTTTATCATATTGCATGAATTTATCCCTCTACATCATGTCATCTTGCTTAAAGCGTTACTCTGTTTTTAACTTAATACTCTAGATGCATGCTGGATAGCGGTCGATGAGTGGAGTAATAGTAGTAGATGCAGAATCGTTTCGATCTACTTATCACGGACGTGATGCCTATATACATGATCATTGCCTAGATATACTCATAAATATGCTCAATTCTATCAATTTCTCAACAGTAATTTGTTCACCCACCGTAGAATACTTATGCTCTTGAGAGAAGCCACTAGTGAAATCCGTGGCCCCCGGGTCTCTTCTCATCATATCAATCTATATCACTTTATTTACTTGCTTTGCCTTTACTTTTTACTTTGCATCTATCTATCAAAAATACCAAAAATATTATCTCTATCAGATCTCACTCTCATAAGTGACCGTGAAGGGATTGACAACCCCTAAGCATTGGTTGCGAGTTGCTATCGTGTTGTGCAGGTACAAGGGACTTGCGTGTGACCTCCTACTGGATTGATACCTTGGTTCTCAAAAACTGAGGGAAATACTTACGCTACTGTGTTGCATCATCCTCTCCTCTTCGGGAAAAACCAACGCAAGCTCGAGACATAGCAAGAAGAATTTCTGGCGCCGTTGCCGGGGAGGCTTACGCAAAAATCAACATACCAAGTACCCATCGCAATCCCTATCTCTCGCATTATATTATTTGCCATTTGCCTCTCGTTTTACTCTCCCCCACTTCACCCTTGCCGTTTTATTCGCCCTCTCTTTCTCAATCTCCTCCTCTCTTTCCCATTTGCCTTTTTCCCTTTGCCTTTCTGTTAGCTTGTGTGTTGGATTACTTGTTGCCATGGCGCAAGACAATACCAAATTGTGTGATTTCTCGAATACCAATAATAATGATTTCCTTAGTACTCTGATTGCTCCTCTCAATAATGATGAGTCTTGTGAAATCAATACCGCTTTGCTGAATCTTGTTATGAAAGATCAATTCGCCGGCCTTCCTAGTGAAGATGCCGCTACTCATCTAAATAATTTTGTTGATTTGTGTGATATGCAAAAGAAGAAAGATACGGATAATAATATTGTCAAATTGAAGTTATTTCCGTTTTCACTTAGAGATCATGCTAAAGTTTGGTTTTCATCTTTGCCTAAAAATAGTATTGATTCTTGGAACAAGTGCAAAGATGCTTTTATCTCTAAGTATTTTCCTCCCGCTAAGATTATCACTCTTAGGAACGATATCATGAATTTCAAACAACTTGATCATGAGCATGTTGCCCAATCTTGGGAAACAATGAAATTAATGCTTCGCAATTGCCCTACTCATGGTTTGAATTTATGGATGATCCTACAAAAAATTTATGCCGGATTGAATTTTGCTTCTAGAAATCTTTTAGATTCGGCCGCAGGAGGCACTTTTATGGAAATTACGTTAGGGGATGCTACCAAATTGCTTGATAATATTATGGCTAATTATTCTCAATGGCACACCGAAAGATCTTCTAGTAAAAAGGTGCATGCTATAGAAGAAATCAATGTTTTGAGTGAAAAGATGGATGAACTTATGAAGATGTTTGCTCCTAAAAATACTCCTCTTGATCCTAATGATATGCCTTTATCTACTTTGCTTGAGAATAATAATGAATCTATGGATGTGAATTTTGTTGGTAGGAATAGTTTTGGAAACAACGCTTATAGAGGGAATTTTAATCCTAGGCCTTATCCTAGCAATCCTTCTAACAATTATGGAAATTCCTACAACAACTCTTATGGAAATTTTAATAAGATGCCCTCTGAATTTGAGAGTAGTGTTAAAGAGTTTATGAATTCACAAAAGAATTTTAATGCTTTGCTTGAAGAGAAATTGCTTAAAGTTGATGATTTGGCTAGGAACGTTGATAGAATTTCTCTTGAAGTTGATTCTTTAAAGCTTAGATCTATTTCTCCTAAGCATGATATCAATGAGTCTCTCAAAGCTATGAGAATTTCCATTGATGAGTGCAAAGAAAGAACCGCTAGGATGCGTGCTTCCAAAGATGCCTTTATTAAAGCATGTTCTTCGAATTCCTATGAAAATCAAGATGAAGATCTAAAAGTTATTGATGCGTCCCCCATTAAATATTTGTTTTGCAATATGAATCTTGATGAATCTGAATATGATCTTCCCTTACCTAGAAGGCGTTCTAAGAATTCAGAGTTTCTAGATCTTGATGATGAAATTGATGAAAGTAGGATTGAAATAAATAAAAACCGTGATGTTGCTAAACCCACTATTTTGGATGTCAAGGAATTTAATTATTAAAATTGCTCTTTGATTGGTTGTATTTCCTTGTTGCAATCCGTGCTAGAATCTCCTCATGCTTATAGTATAAATAAGACCTTTACCGAACACATTGTTGATGCTTTGATGCAATCTTATGAAGGAAAACTTGAGATGAAAGTTTCTATCCCTAGAAAACTCTATGATGAGTGGGAACCTACTATTAAAATTAAAATTAAAGATTTTGAATTTCATGCTTTATGTGATTTGGGTGCTAGTGTCTCTACTATTCCCAAAACTTTATGTGATTTGCTAGATTTCCGTGATTTTGATGATTGCTCTCTAAACTTGCATCTTGCGGATTCCACTATTAAAAAACCTATGGGGAGAATTAATGATGTTCTTATTGTTGCAAATAGGAATTATGTGCCCGTAGATTTTATCGTTCTTGATATAGATTGCAATCCTTTATGTCCTATTATTCTTGGTAGACCTTTCCTTAGAACGATTGGTGCAATTATTGATATGAAGGAAGGGAATATTAGATTCCAATTTCCCTTAAACAAGGGCATGGAACACTTTCCTAGAAATAAAATAAAATTAACATATGAATCTATCATGAGAGCTACTTATGGATTGCCTACCAAAGATGGCAATGCCTAGATCAATCATTGCTTTTATGCCTAGCTAGGGGCGTTAAACGATAGCGCTTGTTGGGAGGCAACCCAATTTTATTTTGTGTTTTTTGTTTTTGGTTCTGTTTAGGAATAAATAATCCATCTACCTTCTGTTTGGATGTGTTTTTATGTTTTAATTAGTGTTTGTGCCAAGTAGGACCTATAGGATAACCTACGATGATAGTTGATTTGATTCTGCTGAAAAACAGAAACTTTAGCGCCCACGAGATTAGCTGCCGTTTTTTACTGGAGAGTGATTTTGCGTTGATTCTTTTTGCTGCTGATCAATAAACAAATTTTCCATGACTTACTATTTTGGTAGAATTTTTAGAGTTCCAGAAGTTTGCGTTAGTTACAGATTAATATATATTGTTCTGTTTTTGACAGATTCTGTTCTTCGTGTGTTGTTTGCTTATTTTGATGAATCTATGGCTAGTAAATTAGTTTATAAACCATAGAGAAGTTGTAATACAGTAGATTTAACACCAATATAAATAAATAATGAGTTAATTACAGTACCTTTAAGTAGTCTTTTGTTTTCTTTCTCTAACAGAGCTCACGAGATTTCTGTTGAGTTTTGTGTTGTGAAGTTTTCAAGTTTTGGGTGAATTCTTTTGATGGATTATGGAACAAGGAGCGGCAAGAGCCTAAGCTTGGGGATGCCCATGGAACCCCCAAGATAATCCAAGGACACCAAAAATTCAAAGCTTGGGGATGCCCCGGAAGGCATCCCCTCTTTCGTCCACTTCCATCGGTAATTTACTTGGAGCTATATTTTTATTCACCAACATGATATGTGTTTTGCTTGGAGCGTCTTGTATTATTTGTGTCTTTGCTTGTTAGTCTAACACAATCATCCTTGCTGTACACACCTTTTGAGAGAGCTATACATGATTTGGAATTTGTTAGAATACTCTATGTGCTTCACTTATATCTTTTGAGCTTGATAGTTTTGCTCATAGTGCTTCACTTATATCTTTTGAGCTTGATAGTTTTGCTCTAGTTCTTCACTTAGATCTTTTAGAGCACGGTGGTGGATTTGTTTTAAAGAAACTTGATCTCTCATGCTTCACTTAGATTATTTTGAGAGTCATTAATAGCATGGTAGTTTGCTTAATGTTAATATACTTAGTGTTCAAGATATGTGAAACTTTCTTTTGAGTGAATTGAATACTAAGATAAATTTAATGCTTAATAATTGTTTTGAGATATGGAGGTAATAATATCAAAGTCGTGCTAGTTGAGTAGTTGTGAAATTGAGAAATACTTGTGTTGAAGTATGTAAGTCCCGTAGCATGCACGTATGGGTAAAGTTGTGTAACAAATTTGAAGCATGAAGTGTACCTGGCTTGTGCATCCTTATGAGTGGCGGTCGGGGACGAGCGATGGTCTTTTCCTACTAATCTATCCCCCTAGGAGCATTGTGCGTAGTACTTGATTTTTGATGGCTTCTAAATTTTTGCAATAAGTATATGAGTTCTTTTGACTAATGTTGAGTCCATGGATTATATGCACTCTCACCTTTCCGCCTTTGCTAGCCTCTTCGGTACCGTGCATTGCCCTTTCTCACATTGAGAGTTGGTGCAAACTTCGCCGGTGCATCCAAACCCCGTGATATGATACGCTCTTTCACACATAAACCTCCTTATATCTTCCTCAAAACAGCCACCATACCTACCTATTATGGCATTTCCATAGCCATTCCGAGATATATTGCCATGCAACTTTCCACCGTTCCGTTCATCATGACATACTTTACTTTTGTCATATTGCCATTGCATGATCTTGTAGTTGACATCGTATTTGTGGCAAAGCCACCATGCATTATTTTTCATACATGTCACTCTTGATTCATTGCACCATCCCGGTACACCGCAGGAGGCATTCATATAGAGTCATATCTTGTTCTAGTTTCGACTTGTAATTGTTGAGTTGTAAGAAAAATAAAAGTGTGATGATCTCCATTATTAGAGCATTGTCCCAAGTGAGGAAAGGATGATGGAGACTGTGATTCCCTCACAAGTCGGGATGAGACTCCGGACGAAAAAAAAGACGCCAAAGAAGCCCAAATAAAAAAAGGCCATAAAAAAAGAGAAAAGGCCCAAATAAAAAAATAAAAAAATAAAAATAAAAAAGAATGAGAGAAAAAGAGAGAAGGGACAATGTTACTATCCTTTTACCACACTTGTGCTTCAAAATAGCACCTTGTTCTTCATGTAGTGAGTCTCATATATTGTGCTTCAAAGTAGCACCATGATTTTCATATAGTGAGTCTCATAAGTTGTCTTTTTATACTAGTGAGAATTTTTCATTATAGAACTTAGCTTGTATATTCCTACGATGGGCTTCCTCAAATGCCCTAGGTCTTCATGAGCAAGCAAGTTGGATGCACACCCACTAGTTTTCTTTTATTGAGCATTCATAGCTCTAGTGCATCCGTTGCATGGCAATCCCTACTCCTCATGTTGACATCAATTGATGGGCATCTCCATAGCCCGTTGATTAGCCTCGTCAATGTGAGACTTTCTCATTTTTTTTGTCTTCTCCACACAAACCCCATCATCATATTCTATTCCACCCATAGTGCTATATACATGGCTCGCGCTCATGTATTGCGTGAAGGTTGAAAAAGTTTGAGATTATTTGAGTATGAAACAATTGCTTGGCTTGTCATCGGGGGTATAGAAGTTGGGAACATCTTTGTGTGACGAAAATGAAGCATAGCCTAACTATATGATTTTGTAGGGATGAACTTTCTTTGGCTAAGTTATTTTGAGATGACATAGTTGCTTTGATTAGTATGCTTGAAGTATCATTATTTTTATGTCAATATGAACTTTTATCTTGAATCTTTCGGATCTGAATATTCATACCATGATTAAGAAAATTTACATTGAAATTATGCCAAAGTATCACTCCGCATCAAAAATTCTTTTTTTATCATTTACCTACTCGAGGACGAGCAGGAATTAAGCTTGGGGATGCCTGATACGTCTCCAACGTATCTATATTTTTTGATTGCTCCATGCTACTTTATCTACTATTTTGGACTATATTGGGCTTTATTTTCCATTTTTATATTATTTTTGGGACTAACCTATTAACCAGAGGCCCAACCCAGAATTGTTGTTTTTTTGCCTATTTCAGTGTTTCGAAGAAACGGGATATCAAACGGAGGCCAAACGGAATGAAACCTTCGGGAACGTGATTTTCTCACCGAACGTGATCCAGGAGACTTGGACCCTACTCCAAGAAGCTTCCGAGGAGGTCACGAGGGTGGAGGGCGCCCCCCCTGGGCGCGCCCCCCTACCTCGTGGGCCCCTCGGAGCTCCACCGACGTACTCCTTCCTCCTATATATACCTACGTATCCCCAATAGACCAGAGACGGAGCCAAAAACCTAATTCCACCGCCGCAACCTTCTGTATCCACGAGATCCCATCTTGGGGCCTGTTCCGGAGCTCCGCCGGAGGGGGAATCCACCACGGAGGGCTTCTACATCATCACCATAGCCCCTCCGATGAAGTGTCGATAGTTTACTTCAGACCTTCGGGTCCATAGCTAGTAGCTAGATGGCTTCTTCTCTCTTTTTGGATCTCAATACAATGTTCTTCCCCTCTCTCGTGGAGATCTATTCAATGTAATCATCTTTTTGCGGTGTGTTTGTTGAGACCGATGAATTGTGGGTTTATGATCCAGTATTATCTATGGAAAATATTTGATTCTTCTCTGAATTCTTTTATGTATGATTGAGTTATCTTTGCAAGTCTCTTTGAATTATCCGTTTGGTTTGGCCAACTAGATTGGTAGTTCTTGCAATGGGAGAAGTGCATGGCTTTGGGTTCAATCTTGCAGTGTCCTTACTCAGTGACAGAAAGAGTTGCAAGGCACGTATTGTATTGTTGCCATCGAGGATAACAAGATGGGGTTTTTATCATATTGCATGAATTTATCCCTCTACATCATGTCATCTTGCTTAAAGTATTACTCTGTTTTTAACTTAATACTCTAGATGCATGATGGATAGCGGTCAATGAGTGGAGTAATAGTAGTAGATGCAGAATCGTTTCGATCTACTTGTCACGGACGTGATGCCTATATACATGATCATTGCCTAGATATACTCATAACTATGCTCAATTCTATCAATTGCTCAACAGTAATTTGTTCACCCACCGTAGAATACTTATGCTCTTGAGAGAAGCCACTAGTGAAACCTATGGCCCCCGGGTCTATTCTCATCATATCAATCTATATCACTTTATTTACTTGCTTTGCTTTTACTTTGCCTTTAATTTTTACTTTGCATCTATCTATCAAAAATACCAAAAATATTATCTCTATCACATCTCACTCTCATAAGTGACCGTGAAGGGATTGACAACCCCTAAGCGTTGGTTGCGAGTTGCTATCGTGTTGTGCAGGTACAAGGGACTTGCGCGTGACCTCCTACTGGATTGATACCTTGGTTCTCAAAAACTGAGGGAAATACTTACGCTACTGTGCTGCATCATCCTCTCCTCTTCGGGGAAAACCAACGCAAGCTCGAGACGTAGCACTGCCTTAAGCCGCTTTATCTCTTGATTGGGGGAAAAGGCACTACCCCTTTATCGCCTTCTTCGATGCACCGAACACTTCGAGTGGATGGATGCGGCTACGGAGGACTTGAAGAAATAAAGGCCCTTTTGGCCAGCAACCCAATCCTGGCCGCACCGAACATTGGCGAACCCTTGCTGTTATATATAGATGCAACACACCAAGTTGTAAGCATAGTACTCGTCGTCGAGTGAGAGGAGGACGGACACAGGTTCCCGCTTCAAAAGTCGGTATACTACGTATCCACTGTCCTCACACCATGCAAGTCACGATACCCACATTATCAAAAGATAGCATACGCGGTCTTCATGGCATCCCGGAAACTGTGACACTACTTTCAAGAGTGTTCAATCACGGTAGCCTCCGAAGTACCACTCAACGATATAATAAATAACCACGATGCCATGGGCCGGATTGCTAAGTGGGCCATCGAGCTCCTCCCGTTCGACATTATATATAAACCACAGTGAGCCATTAAATCGCAAGTACTGGCTGACTTCGTCGCTGAATGGACAGAGGCCGAACTCCCTAAAGAGTACGACGCATACTCCAATTGGATCATGCACTTTGAAGGCTCTAAAATGTTGGCTGGTCTAGGAGCGGGCGTTGTCTTGACATCCCCCACCGGAGATACAGTCCAATATGTACTCCAAATTCTATACACATACTCCAACAATGCAGCCGAATACTAGGCTCTGTTGCACGGTCTTCAGATGGCGGTCTCCATGGGCATTCAACGCCTAGAAGTGCGTGGGGATTCGAACCTTGCAATATCTCAAATAAATGGAGACTTTGATGCCAAGGACCCTAAAATGGCGGCTTACCATAATGCCGTCCTCAAAATGTCAGCTCGATTCAAGGGGCTTGAATTTCACCATGTGGTTCGGGAAAACAATCAAGCGGCGGATATCCTTGCCCGCATCGATGCTAAGCGCGACCCCGTCCCACCTAACATCTTCTTGAAAAGGCTGTTCAAGCCATCTGTGGTGTGGCAAGGGGAAACCAGCAATACTAGTCCGGATCCGACCACAACCCCAGGGCCCGAACACACTGACATAATCGGAGGCTCCGCCACCAAAATAACACCTTCAGCCCACGTAATCATGGTTGTCATTGCCTCCTGGACCGAACCCTTCTTAGCCTACCTAAATAGGCAAGAACTCCCAGAGTACCAAAATGAGGCACGTTGCATTGTGCGGCGCTCTAAAGCCTACAAGGTCCATGAGGGAGAGCTTTATAAGAAAAGCGCTACCGGAGTACTCCAAAGATGTATCTCTAAAGAGGAAGGGCAGCAGCTCTTGGCCGAAATTCATGCTGGACTCGGCGGCCACCATGCTGCAGCTCGGGCCCTTGTAAGCAAGGCCTTCCATATAGGTTTCTACTGGCCGACAGCCCGAGCAGACGCACAGGACCTCGTCCAATGTTGCGTCGGTTGCCAGCTCTTCGCTAACCAAAGCCATATGCCACCCACCGCCCTCCAAACAATCCCCATAACTTGGCCCTTTGCGGTCTGGGGGCTCGATATGGTCGGACCCCTTAAAGGAGGAAGCCATAAGAAGAAATACATGTTAGTCATGGTGGATAAATTCACCAAATGGATAGAGGCCAAACCAGTTAAAATGGCCGAATCCGGACCAGTAATAGACTTCATATCAGGGGTTGTGCACCATTACGGTGTCCCCCATAGCATCATCACCGATAATGGCTCCAACTTCACAGCCGAGGAGGTGAAAACTTGGTGCGGCAACATGGGCATTAAGCTCGATTACGCCTCCGTCTATCACCCCCAAACAAACGGTCACGTCGAACGAGCGAATGGTCTTATTATGAGCGGCATCAAACCCATACTAGTGCGATCCCTAAAGGAATCAGACACGCACTGGGTCGAGGATCTCGACTCTGTACTATGGGGGCTGCGGACCACGCCAAATCGCACCACCGAATACACACCATTCTTCATGGTGTACGGCGCAGAGGCGGTATTGCCCTGCGATATCATTCATGACTCACCTTGAGTGCGCATGTACGAAGAGAGAGAAGCCGAGCTCGATCGGCAGGATAGTTTAGATGCCCTGGAGGAGGAGCGCGACGTCGCAAAAGCCCGTTCTTCACTCTATCAGCAACAGGCTCACAGGTATCAAAGCAGAGAAGTACGGGCCAAAACTTATAACGTTGGCGAACTCGTTCTACACCTACCGGATAAGAAAAAGGACAAGCTCAAGCCCAAGTGGGAGGGTCCCTTCATCATTGATAAAGTTCTCACCGAAGGAGCGTACCGCCTGTGTGATGCATCAGATAATCGACTCGAGCCGAACCCATGGAACGCGGCCAGACTTCGAAGATTCTACGCCTAGCGTCGAACTCTGTGTCCGTCCCCTTCCCTCCGCTTTTTTTATACATATATATCCTCTCTCTTTCTTTTTATGGCTCTAAGACTTTAAGTGTGATTCGACTACACACTCTTGATGCGCTAAATCCTTAAGTATGTGCGCTCACTATACCTGGGGGCTTCTTACACAGAAGCTTAGTATAATTATATTCCGGGCTTCATGCCCACTGCATATGTGTCACTTCTCCATATGTACCTTTTCTTCACCATTATATGCATCGATATGACTTAAGTTTTGGCCAAGCTGGGTTGCCTGGCTCCTGTATTTATGCCCTACGTTCCCGTTAGTTCGGCTAGGGCATAAGGGGAGCACCTCTGCGATTGTTACTGCCGGGTACTCCGGACGTGTAGCTCAGACTGGCTGAAGCCGAAAGCTAGCGTTCTTAAGGGAATATTTGGTCGGTGAACTAAAGATGTTTCTTACCCATTACAATACAAACCCCAGATGTTTCTTATACTGCATCCCTGTCCGCAGTTCGGACATGCACATTAATGCATGCGTACCCAGGGAAAGGAACCCTTAACAGAACTATTCTCCCTGGAAGATGTTTCTTACTATCCATGGAATATAACATAGCTAGTTGGGTACTTGTCTGTTCAAGCAATTATGACCCCTATGCTTGGTTTCCACGCGTACCCAGTTTACATAACTGAGCGGGTATTTGGAAACACTCCGGACTGTCGGGTCCGGAGGCTGAAGCGAAAAGGTCCACCATGACAAATGATTTACAATCCGGCTAGGGACAAAATATGTCAATTGAAGTACACAGTCACTTAGACCCACATACTTCTTCTTCTATACCATCCAACAGGCTGTCTAGCCTACAATCCTGTTGGGAATACTTTGCGGCTAATCCTACCTGGTCATACACCAGACTAATGGGAATCTCTTTACCATCTGACCCTACAGGTCCGACCAGGGCCATGTGATTCGGATCGAGCTTGGTATACCGTGTTTTCACCATGGCCCAAGCTTCCCTCGCACCTTGTCGACAGGCAGATATCTTCCATAATCGGAAGCGCCGCCGTGCTCCCTTGAGCAGCTCTACAAGCCCCCCCCCCCATGCTTCCTGGCAGGGAGGCGGATGGCCACAAGGCCTTGGCAATACCCTGCATCACCTGCCGAACTTGTTCATGCAGTTGCGAAAGCTCTTGCAGAAGATCGCCTGCGGATCCGGGCATCTCCTCTTCGGGACAACCAGTCAGTATACCTACAAACATAACTCTGTTAGCCCATTTCTTCGCCGAACTGTATAAAGGTTCATTTGAGCACATACTAAAAATGTTGCGTTAAAGCCTCGTATTCTCCTTCATGGAGTCGGCAAGCTGGGCCCGAACATCTTTCAATTCCACGCCCAGCCGGGTATTGGCATCCCGGAGATCATTTTTCTCTCGCCGGACCCGTGTAAGTACACGCTCGCCAGCCTCTAGTTGTCGTTGAGCTCGTTGTTCATCCTCTTGTAGGATCTCCGGATTCACTCCGGGATTGTCCGCGGAATCCATTGTTAGATCTGCAAGCATGCCGAATACCAAATGGTACACGTAATTACGTTTTTCATCGATCAAGAAAAATGTTACCAGATGAGGCCTTCTTGGATTCCTCTATTTCGGCAGTCGCAGCCCTTAGCTGGGCCTTACACTCCTCCAGCTCTTGGGACAAATGAGTATTCTTCTCCGTAAGAACCTATTCACAAAATGATCCTCAAATCAGTTGTACCAACTGTTTTAAGTCTCAGGGGCTACTGATATACATAATTATCTGATTTTGCTTACCCGTATATCTTTTAAATACTGGTCTGTGGCTCTAGCAAGCCCATCTTGAGCAGCTCGGATGTACACGTCCCCCGAGTTGAAGGCATTGAACGCCTCTTCAGAGAAATTAGGGTCGCGGAGTGCAGCCCGCTGACGCCGATGATTCATAGCGCTCCCCACTTCGGAATTTGTAGCGGATATTCTATCCGCGTCCTCCATAGGAGGAGCGTCCGGTGTCGTCCCCACGTCAGCCTCCACCCTCGAGGTCGGCTCTGGAGTCCGGCTGGTAGAGGCGTGACGAGCAGGATCCCTGGATACAGTCCGGCGGATACTCTTTCTGCCAAGACACGGTGGACATTGTTATATTTTAAAGATGACAATCATGGAGCATGTTTCAAATCATACCTCTTTGATGGTGGCTCGGTCCTGTTCGCTTCCCTTTTAAGCCTACCCGGCTTGGGCGCCCCTTGTTGGTGAGTCGCTGCGGGTTCGGCATGGCGTGCCAATGGCCTTCCCTATAAAGCACAATACGCGTGCGGTGGGTAAGGTGTAAAGAGGGGATCCTTTTCGGAAGTTAGGTCTCCTGTTTTACTTACATATGATGCAGGGAGGAGGCCGGGATAGTCGGCAATGATGGCCACCAAGGCGCCGTCGCAACTTGCCTGGTAAAACATCTTGTCGACGAGCTCCAGAAATATGTCCGGATCTTCTTCGAGTCCGGGGTCGAGGGCCCGGTTGTGGTCCTCTGGCTGTGGAGGCGGGCTGTGGACCTCCCTCACAGCTTTTCGCAGTTCCTGTTATGGACTAGCAAGGTAAATATTTGTGATGAAAGACTGCGGGAATGAATAGAGTTGAGTAAAAGATAGCAACTCACCCAGCTAGGGGGGTTGTACATGGAAAATCCATCCTGTGGTTTAATGCAGATGAACTCCTCTTCTTCTCCTTTATACAAGTCGGACAATATTTTCGCCAGAGCGGTGGCGGAGTCCGGACCTTTCCGACCGCAGCGGGTGGCATCATCTTCTCCATTGAAGTGCCACATGGGATGCCCCCGATACTGGAGTGGCTGCCCCCCCCCCCCGCATTATGCATATTGACATAACCTCGATTATTGTCAATCCAGATTTGGCAAGCGTTATTATCCTGCCCATCAGTTGAAGGACCTCTCTGCTATCTTCCTCCTTGGGGCTCCGCGGACGCCAGCTACGGTGTTTCTTCAATGGGGCATTTGTGAACTCGGGAAGACCCATCCGGATAGGGCCAGGAAGAGAGACATCCTCTATATAAAACTACTCGGAAGGCCAATCTTCGGATGTATTCTTTGGAGTGCCGGACAGGTATCCGGTCCCGGCGATGCGCCATATTTTGGCTCCGCCCACTTGGTATATTGATCCCTCCTGATTACGAGGGACGAGGCAGAACAACTTCTTCCATAGCTCGAAATGAGCTTCGCAACCTAGAAATAGCTCACAGAGGGCGACATAACCTGCGATGTGCAGGATGGAGGCAGGGGTGAAGTTGTGCAGCTGGAGGCCATAATACTCCAGGAGCCCACGGAGGAACGAATGGATTGGAAATTCGATGCCCCTCAGCAAGTAAGGGACAAGGCATACTCGCTCCCCCTGGATCGGTTGGGAAAACTCTCCACTTGCTCCCCGTCGTCAAAGGTGGCTAATCCGGCTCGAACGGGGACAAAATATGCAGGTGGAAGAAACCCCTGGGTCTGCAACTCCACTAATTGGCCGTGGGATACGGTACACTTCTCCCAATCGCCTGGCTTGGTGCTCTGAGGGCAAGAGGAGGAGCTGCGGTGGCCGGCCATGATGGGATGGTTTTCTTGGGCACGCTCCGATGGATCCTCGCTTGGGGAAGATGGTGTGTTTTGGATCTGAGGATCACCGTCTCTTTAATAGATGATTTGTTTACATGGTCAGGGTGGCAAGTGTAAAAATGCCCCAACTTCTCGCATTCGCTCGACACGTGGAGACTGACATTATTGAGGTACAAAAGCCGATGAGTGCAACATTAAATGGGAAGCCGGACACTGCTCGTTACAACAGGTACTCGGTAGAATTTGGAGAAGAACCCGCCTTGCAATGCCGAAGACAATCTGCATGCCGGACTCATCGTCATTGAAGCCTGGTTCAGGGGATACTGTGGGAGTCCTGGATTAGGGGGTCCTCGGATAGCCGGACTATATGCTTATGCCGGACTGTTGGACTATGAAGATACAATATTGAAGACTTCGTCCCATGTCCAGGTGGGACTCTCCTTTGCGTGGAAGGCAAGCTTGGCAATTCGGATATGTAGATTTCCTTCCCTGTAACCGACTCTGTGTAACCCTAGCCCCCTCCGGTGTCTATATAAACCAGAGGGTTTAGTCTGTAGGACAACAGCAATCATAATCATAGGCTAGCTTCTAGGGTTAGCCTCTACGATCTCGTGGTAGATCAACTCTTGTAATACTCATATCATCAAGATCAATCAAGCAGGAAGTAGGGTATTACCTCCATAGAGAGGGCCCGAACCTGGGTAAACATTGTGTCCCCCGCCTCCTGTTACCATTAGCCTTAGACGCACAGTTCGGGACCCCCTACCCGAGATCTGTCGGTTTTGACACCGACAACAAGGACACCTTTTCTGATGATAGCTACAGCGACGATGAGCTGTTGAGAAGGGCAAGAAGGTGTACAAGCGTGGCTATACAAAGCTCCCGCCCATGCCGACGACCCCCGACCAGAGGTGGTTGATTGCGCCTAATGGGTTGAAGTAAGTGCATTTACTCTTTTTTAACCTTTTGCCTTCATGTTTCTTCAAATTAATATCTAATGTGTTGGCCTTGTCATACTGCAGGGGCTGGGTACACCCCCTTGGTGTCCGCAGGCCCAACACGGTCCTTGGTGTGATTTGCCGGCAGCACTTCACTGGGTGGGTCACGTTCCTTGGCGAGGGTCAGATTCCATAGCTAGCACTAAGCTGGGAGCTTGACTCGGTTGCCCCGGCCCCTCCGGGGGAGATGGTCGCCGGTGTTGCATGCGAGACGGTGGCCGATATTGTGTTCCGTCGGTTTTGGGTAATTTCTCCTTTACAGAATTAAAAATCAACACTACCTAGCTAGTGATTGTACTAATCAGTGTTGTCTTGTTTGATTGCAGACCTTCTATAGGGTTTTAGAGGGAGAACAGGAGGCCGCGTCTATGGTTGTCAAAGCCGAGTGCAAGCACCTACTTCAGAACTTATGGCACGAGGCTCGGGTGCAGGCCGTTCGAGGCTACTACACCTTGAAGGGTATTAGGAGGGGCAAGAAGAAGTGTCGCGACAAGTTTCTGAGTAGGGAGAAGTACTTGCAGGTAATTACCTATTCTTAAGGCCTTGAACTTAGTTTTCTTGATTTGATTCATAGGCGTAGCGCTGAAATTTCTCTTGACTAACTTAGGTGCCCCCGAGATGGTGTGCGGATAAGATGGACTGTTGGGAGGCGTTGGTGGATATGTGGTGCTCTCCCCAATGGCTAGGCGAACACCATAGGGCCAAGGATAAGCGTGACCAAATGGTTGGTGTGCCACACCATCAAGGGAGCTCCAACCTGTTTGAGTATGGGGATCACTGGGTATGTGGTTTCCTACATCATTCATGCAATTTCATTCTTCATGCTAGCATTTTCCCTTCCAAAATGACTTAATATGCTTAGTTAGTTAAAAAAATGGCATAACTACCTTGGATAGTACATTTATGACATAATTAGCTCTAAAATGACATAATAACCTTAGATAGCTCTATAAAATAACTAAATGTGCTTTAGTTAGTTAAAAAATGGCATAACTACCTTGGATAGTACATTTATGACATAATTAGCTTTAAAATGACATAATAACCTTAGATAGCTCTATAAAATAACTAAATATGCTTTAGTTAGTTAAAAAAATGGCATAACTACCTTGGATAGTACATTTATGACATAATTAGCTTTAAAATGACATAATAACCTTAGATAGCTCTATAGAATAACTAAATATGCTTTAGTTAGTTAAAAAATGGCATAACTACCTTGGATAGCTCAATAACGACCTAAACTAATCTCAGCTAGTTCATTCATGACATAATTAGCTCTAAAATGACATAATAACCTTAGATAGCTCAATAAAATGCCTAAATATGCTTTAGTTGGATAAAGAATGGCATAACTACCTTGGATAGCTCAATAACGACCTAAACTAATCTTAGCTAGTTCATTCATGACATAATTAGCTCTAAAATGACATAATAACCTTAGATATGTCTATAAAATGCCTAAATATGCTTTAGTTAGATAAAAAAGGCATAACTACCTTGGATAGCTCAATAATGACATAATTAGCATACTTTCGTCAAAAATGACATAATAATCTTGCACTACTAGGGAAAACCCTATCAGTAGCGCTGGTTTTGTGCTCACTAGTAGCGCGGGTAGGCGCACTACTAATAAGGCGCTACAGCTATTGCTTAGCAGTAACGCGTGCCCGCACGCGCTACTGCTAGGACAAATAGTTGCAGCGTTTGTTCAGTACCACGCTACTACTAAGGTAACTACTTGCAGCGTGTTTTCTGTCCATCGCTACTAGTATTCTTTTTTTATTTTTTTATTTTTAGTGTATTTATGCGCCATCGTACAAATATTGGTACAATACCAGTTATGAGGTTTACACCATTATGTCCATAACAGTGTGTCAAATGAAAGTGGATTAGGTTTAAGTGGAGGCAATATGTGGTGCATGTCAAAAGTATACTACTAATCCAAACTTGATCTAGTTTGGACTAGTAGTACTTTCGATGTGCACCACATGTTGCCTCCACTTGAATCTAATCCGCCAGCACAAGCTATTTAATCATCATCATAGTCATTACCACCAACAGTATTTATTTAATCACCACTAACACTAGCTAATAATAATCATCATAGTCATTACCACCAACACTAGCTATTTTATCATCATAGTAATAGTGTAGCACATCATCATCCTTAAACTCATTTCTAGCTAGCTAATCACTCCTGCTGCTCTCTCTTAGGTAAAATAACATAAAACATGTATAGCTCTCCTCCTTGATCAAGCTGGAGCATGCAGATGAACCTGTCTCCTAATCGTGGGTAGCGCATCTGTTTGCTGCCCCCTAGTACTTCTCTGCGCTCCCCCATCACATATTTGGTCCAGTCTTGCACTATTAAGCATCCGTCGCTAATCTTGAATGCACTAAAGTAATCTGTAGGATATCTTGGCCGTAAGCTGATAATACTCATGGTACCTTTAGTCTCGATCCCATAAGGCACAACATTCATCGGGAGTCCCTGTTGAAGAACATCGTATGGTAACATACTTAGCAATGAAGTTTAGCTTCAAAAATAATGTATGGAAAAGATGCACTGAGGACAAATAGTAAAAATCTTACCATCCTTCCTAAATAGATGTGACCGTAGTTCATTACGAACACTATTGGTCGCACATTTTCAGTACTAACATTTCTAAATGCAGGAAGAAAATTTGTCTTGACAGTATCAAGATCCTCAAGCCATGAAACATAATGACTGAGCTCCTCGCAGTTGAGTTCAGCCCCAGGACAGTATACGGTCCTGTCTACCAAGCGCTGGACATGTTTGCTTGCACCGAAATAAGCTGACAATACAAATTAGTTGTCAACTATTTTTGAATAAACAATATCAAAGACATAAATATGGTTGAGAAACTTACATAATGGTATAACTGGAGGCGTCTGCACATCGACCCAGATGTCGGTATTACCTTCAATATCATCTTCCGGACGAATATCAAAGGTGATAACCATATCAGGCTCAAATGCATAAGTCTTGCATAGTGCTCGCCATGTTTTGCATCCAAAATAGGTGTAGTCGTCTGAATTGTATAATTTTGCATGGAAAATATAACCATGCTCGGTCTTCAAGTAAACTTTCTTTTCCTCCGTACTATGACTGAAACCTATCTTATCCAATACAAAAACTCTTGCATGGCAGGGGATACGCTAGTAGAATAGTAAAAAAATATAAGTTGAAGCAAATGAAGCAGATGTCATGCTTAATTACGAAAAAAGACTTGTCGTTGTGACTTACTGTATCCACTTCGAAGTTCTCGTCCAGCTTGATGCTGAAGCGCCTATCATCATCTAGGAAGATTCCGTCGCACAGGCCGCGCTCGTCTTCGCAGTATTTGCAAATACCGAAATCCTTTTCGTCGTCAGACATTTCCTATGTTCATAGTTAAAACATTAATTGAAAATCGATCGAAGACAACTACCAGGATACTCAACACACAAATCCGGGGCACTCGATATTTCCTACATATTCTGGCACAAGTCATGCCAAAATTCACGGAAAAATCCGGCATGACCTTTGCTAAAATAGGACATATCGAGCGCCTGAAATTTGCCGGAACGGAAATGAATCAACACTCCGGCAAAACATAGGCCACTCGGAGGTGTAACCTGCAAACATGACCGGCCACTTGGATATTGAGCAACACAAGATATACATTTCAAAATATCTTATAGGACTCAAATTAGCATGCATTCAATAAGCAAAAGTAAATCATCTCATGCGTCCGTACATCGTCGAATATTATCACTAATACATCACGAATAGTGTCATACATATAACATCACTAATACAACTAAAACCCTAGCACACGACGGGTATCGGCGCGGGCGGTGGACACCCACAGAGAAGGAACCATCACGGGATCATAGCTCCAGTGAGATCCCCGGAGAACCTGCCAGGTATTGGAGAACGACCTGTGCTCCAACGCAAACAAGTAGCGACGGACGTGCGCGTCCTCCTCACTGACACGGTGACGCACCACCTCCGCGGAGTCCTCGAGCCTCTGGATCGTCACTGGCCCACGCGACCGCCACCAAAGAAGGTTCGGGTCAACGACAGGCTGGCTCCTCACCAACCTGCGCCCCCCGGTAGGTAGCGCCTCCCAGTACCACCCCGGCGGAGCCCAGTCCCGGACATGGCTGATCTGGTCAAGCAGGTGTCGTCCTCCGCCGACTCGACGACGAGGATGCGGGATAGGCATCGTCCACGTCGAGGCGGGAAAAATTGCTTTAACTAAAAAATAGCAACAAGTTCTTACTAACTAGTTCTATTAATTCAACTAGTTCTTACTAAAAATAAACTTACTATAAATAAAAATATTCTAGTACCTAATTAGTACCTAGTTCTTACTAACCAATTAGTACCTAGGAAATACTGCCCTAATTACCATCTAATTTGATAAACCTATAGGGGTGGAAAGTGGTAGCAGATATTTCAATTATCCAACTACAAAGTGAAATAAGTGGTCAAATTTTACTCGTTTTATGATTCATCTTAGCAATTTGATTCGTTTTCACCCTTACATGAACCCTAACTCATTTGAGCCGCATCCGCATCCGATTTGTTTCCACTCTTACATGAACCCTAACTAATTTGATGCAACTAAAATATAAAGAAACCCTAGGCAGAGGTAGGGGAGAGGGAGGAGCGGGCGTGCTCACCTCGGGTGCCTGCGACGAGGGAGGGGCAGGGCGGCGTCGAGGTCAGGGTCGGGGCTCGGGCGCGCGATGGATGGCGGACGGTGTCGAGGTCGGTGTCGGGGGCGGCGTCCGGGCGGCGTTGAGGTCGGGGGCGGGGGCGGCGTTGAATCTGGGGTCGGGGCTGCGTAGAGGGTGCGGAGAGCGCGCGGCGGCCGACGGGCGACGGCGGCGGCGAGAGTGGAGAGAGTTGGATTTGGGGGAAGTGGCCGCGTGGGGAAGGACGAACCCCGTGGTTAAGTCAGAAGTAGCAGTAGCGCGTTCCAGGAAAAGCGCTGCTGCTATCTTAGCTACAGCGCGTTCTGTGATACACGCTACTGCTACTCCTTTCTCTTTTTCCCCTTTTTCATTTAGTTTTCTTCACATTTTATTTTTTTCCTTTCACCTTATTCTATTTCTTTCATTTTCAATTACCTTTCTATTTTCTTTCCATTTAATTTTATAACCTTTAGCAGTAGCGAGTTTATATTAAAACGCGCTGCTACAAATAAAGTAGCGGTAGCGCGGTTCGTCATAGGTCGCTACTACTATGTGTAGCCTATCGGCTAAGCCGTGGGAATTTTAGTAGTAACGTGTTTACAGCCAGACGCGCTACTGCTAGATCTTTATCTGCAGCGCGGTTTCCTCAGGCGCGCTACTGCTACTTAGCACCAGCGTGCTTTTTTGACCCACGCTACTGCTAAAGTTCTGTGTATAAGGTTTTCCCTAGTAGTGTTGGTTACCTCCAAAATGACCTAAACTTAGCTTATTTTTCTCGAAAATGACATAATAACCTTACTTAGCTCCAAAATGACCTATTTACATAGCAATATCATTCTTCATGCTAGCTTGAGCCCTTAACTAATATTTTGTTCCTCTCTCTCAGGCGCACCACCACAAGAAGCCTGTGCCAAATCTATTCGACCTCTATGGCATGGCCCATAGTGCCCCTTACAAGAAGGCCAAGGCATTCTCGGAGTCTGATCTAGATCATCTAGAGAGCTTCACCAACATCTCCTCCCACCACAAGATGGTGAGGTACAGAGACGAGGGGAAGGCGAGGAAAGGGGAGGACTTTAACCCGAGCCAGGATCCTTTTGATACGGAGCTGGTGATGATATCTGGTGGCGGGAGGTCCCATGGCTCTGTAGCCATTGGTGATGGACTGATACGTTGTCCTGAGACTCTCCCACAGATTAAAAAGCGCCAGAGTAGCTCTGCTCCTAAGATAACGCCTCGTGCACGGCCCGTGGAGCTCGCCATGGCGGTTACTTATACCGGTTCTCTTACCTTTCCTCCATTACATTGTGCATGCGTCCGTCGATGATTACAATGCTAACGAGGAGTGGTGTGTTGCAGCCTTGCAGGCATTGGTTGAGAAAGAGAGATTGAAAACCCAGGCGCTTTTGGAGGAGTCAAAAAGGGAGGCGGCGGAGAGGGAGAGGGAGATGGTGGAGGAGGAGAGGAACTGGAATGAGGCGTCTCACCAGGCCCTCTACGAGCTCCTCGTGGTACGTTTCTCGTGCATATTAGCCAAATCATGCACGTAATGTTCGCACTACTAACTAATATGACTGACTCGTGAGAACCAAATGTGTAGACCATGTGCGAGAAAAACGGCCAGACCCCTCCGCCGATGCCCCAGATAGCTCCGGCGACCACGGTGAGTTTGATTTGAATGGTCGTTAGTTACTAGTATTCACATTTCAGTTGCATCGTGCTAACGAGACATTATTGGAAATGATCTTTGATGCAGCATGCCTCCCGACAAGCATCAACCAATCCTTCTACGTCTGGCAATGGCGCAACCCCGACCGGTCCTTCACCTACGTCTGCCACTGGCGCAGCCCCGACCATTCCTTCACCTCCGTGATAATGGTATTTTTCTTCTTATTTAGCCTATTTAGTCCATTTATGACATAATTTAGCCTATTTAGTCCACAAATGACATAATAAGATGAAGAAAATCAAGGAAGAGATAGAAAAGAAGGATTAGGAAGAAAAGAAGAAGAAGAAGAAGTATTCTTCTTCTTCTTCTTCTTTTCCTCCTCTTACTTGTTTTTATTCGTAAATGGCATAATAACCTTGCTAACCTCATAAATGTCATATACTTAGCTTGTTGTCCTCTAAAATGACACAATAAGCTTAGTTAGGTCAAAAAGGCATAATTAGCTAGGTTAGCTAAAAAATGACCAAGTTTACCTAGGTTAGCTCCAATATGACCCATTTAACCTACGTTAGCTCCCAAATGATCCATTTAACCTACGTTAGCTCCAAAATGCCCTATTTACCTAGCTTAGCTCTAAATTGGCGTACACACTTAGCATTTTTACCTACCTTAGCCCAAAAATGGCATTTTTACCTACCTTAGCCTATTTAGTCCACAAATGACATAACAAGATTAAGAAAATCAAGAAAGAGGACGAAAAGAAGGAATAGGAAGAAAAGAAGAAGAAGAAGAAGAATAGGAAGAAAAGAAGAAGAAGAAGAAGAAGAAGAAGTCTTCTTCTTCTTCTTCTTCTTCTTCTTCTTCTTCTTCTTCTTCTTCTTCTTTTCCTCCTCTTCCTTTTCTTCTAGCTAGTCTTCTTCTTCTTCTTTTTCTTCTTGTTCTAACTTTCATCTTTCCCCATTTGCAGATTTGCTTTAGATCGATGAGGAAGCTTGCACTGATGGAGTGTCCTATTCTTCTCTTGCTTCCTTGTTGTTTATGAAAACTTGTTGGATATGTACATATGTCTATATGGATATGTTGTTGGAAACTTGTTTCTGGATATGTATGCACATATATGGATATGTTGGACTTTGTTGAACTATGTTGTTGGATATGATGTTGGATTTGATGAAATATGTTGTTGGACATGCTCTTATATGTGTTGGTGGATATGTTGGAGTTATATGTTGTTGGATATGTTGGAGTTATATGTATGTATGTATGTATATCTGTTATATGTTGTTTGCCAAATTAAATGGATTAAAAAAACCGGGGATATATAGCCTCTTTGTAGTCTGCTAGCAGACGACAAAGAGGCCACGTGGCAGCTTCCTGTGCAAACTGGGAACACTGGGCTGCCTATTTGGTCACTTTGTCGTCTGCCAACAGACGACAAAGTGGCCAAATAGGACTGGCAAATAGGGCCAGCTATGCCGTCTGCCAGCAGACGACAAAGATTCAAAGCTCTTTGCCATCCGCTGGCAGACGGCATAGCTGGCCACGTGGCAGCTCCTCAGCGCTGGCCCAACTGAGCTCTTTGTCGTCCGCCAGCAGGCGGCAAAGAGGCCAAGCTCTTTGCCATCTGCTGGCGGACGGCAAAGAACGCGCCGTTAACCCTAACGGCTCTCACCCCAAACCACCACCATCCAAAATCTTTGCCGTCTGCTTGGCTATGACGGCGGACGGCACAACCCTTTGCCGGCACTCATTCGGCCGGACATTTTGCCATCCGCTGGCCTTTGACGTCCGCCGTCCATGGCAGACGGCAAAGAAGCTGATTCCAGTAGTGAAGGGTCCATGAAGAAGCAACCTTGTCTACCCCATCATGGCCAACACGCGCGAAGGACTTGCCTCACTCGTGTAGATCTTCACGAAGTAGGCGATCTCCTTGCCCTTACAAACTCCTTGGTTCAACTCCACAATCTCGGAGGCTCCCAAGTGACACCTAACCAATCTAGGAGACACCACTCTCCAAAAGGTAAAAGATGGTGTTGTTGATGATAAACTCCTTGCTCTTGTGTTTCAAATGATAGTCTCCCCAACACTCAAACGCTCTCTCATGTATTTGGCTTTGGTAGGGAGGGGATTGAATGGAAAACAACTTGGGGAAGGTTAGAAATCAAGGTTCAAATGGTTGGACTGGAATCTCTTGATCTCAACACATGAGTAGGTTGTTCTTCTCAGAAAATGAGCAGTGGAAGCTATATTTCGTTCTGATGGCTCTCTTAGAGAAGTAGGTGGTGGTGGAGGGGTATAAATAGGCAGCACCAAAAATCCAACCGTTACAAGTCTTTGACCCAACTCGGTGACACCGACATAAAAATTTCGGTGAGACCGAATAGTGCAAAAGACTTGACCGTTAAGCTTTTCGGTGAGACCAATCATACCAACTCAGTGGGACCCAAGCGCGATGGCTAGGGCAAAACCTCGTTCCGGAAATTCCGATCGGTTCATCTCGATGATTCTGAATGAAGCAACTTCATCACAAAAAATTGGCAAGGCCATCTCGGTGAGACCGAGATCCATTTCGGTTGCACCGAAGTATTAGGGTTTGGCATGTGACAGTGTATATGGTAATCTCAGTGGAAGGAATAAAACAATGTTATCAGCTATCACACGCCGCGCCTTCACCACGTATTTTGATAGTAAAAGCACTAGCGTTTTGTGGCAACGTAATTAAATGTGTTTACGGGTTGCCATGTACCACACTCCGCCCGCGCCTCCCCCTAGTGCTAATTAAAGGACGCGCTACAGCTAAGTCGGTCGGAGCGTAGGATAAGGCCGCGTTTGGATTGCCGTTTTCGAGCGGTTTACATGCTTCATAATGAAAAACTAAGCGATCTTCTTGGATGGTCGTTTTTGCGTCATAAAGTTTCCGCCCGGTTTCAGGTTACATATGCATTTCGTTTATATGTCATAGGTTTACAAAACACAGCTCGGGCCATCATTTCCCCCCGTATTCCCCTGTCTCACTCGATCTCGCTTGGTGGCCACGGCCGACGGAAGCGCCACAATGGCTAGACCGGAGCACACAGAAGGCAGCGCTGTTCGCCGGAGGCACCACCTTCAACCACCAGTGTCGTCGCCTCCCGTCGCATCAGCTCGACCACGGCGCCCCGCAACTGACGACCAGCGTCGACCTCTATCACGATCGGTGCCCGTGCCCCTCGAGCTCAGGGTTGACGCCACCATGCCTATGCTACCACCGAAGCGTATCCATGCGCCGCCACCAAAGCGCCTTCCCGCGCTGCCGCCTCCGAAGCACCGCCGCCGCGTTGCTCTGCCACTGGGGGAGGGCCGAGGACCAAGGGCTTAGTGGGGCGTGTAGCTTCCTCGCTAGTCCTCGGTGATAGCGTTGGCGCATGTCGGAAGCTTTCGCCGACCTCTGAGTTGAGGCGAGGGTGACCATGGATCCATGGCCGGTGGTGGTCGTCGATGACGTCTCGCGTCATGCCAGCATCTAGGCTTGTGGTCAATCGTGTGTCGTGGCCGTGCAATCTTTCCGTAGAATACTTGTGGTAGTCATCGGCCGCCGGCCTTTCTTCTTGGCGTTCACGGAGTCTGTTGATACCAAGTGAGGAATCCGACCAACAAGCGCGCAGTACAATGGTAATCATATACAGATCTTCAGTAATATACAGTGGTAATTATATACAATTGTATAATTACTAGGATTCCAAGCAGGGCCTAAGCAAAGTACGCTCCCGCTTACTTTAGGTTGGTATAGATATATGGATGTATCATATAGGAAAAAACAACGACATCAAACTCATACAATCATCACGTGCCTTCCCTCTTCCTTCCGAGTCTTTTTTTACCTCAAAAAAGACCTCTTTATTTAATAGATAATAATGTTACATCGTTCACCATGAGATGTACAATAGAGGGGGGAGGATCATCCAACCAGACCCTACTGGCCTGAAATTTAGCTAACTGGGCTAGTTCATGAGCTACAGAATTCGTTTCCCTATTCGCATGCTCATACTTGACCCTAACAAATTCTGGCTCCATAGAAAAACAATTTTGAAGAATCACTGCAACAATTCCTGTAGGAGGCCTCTCATTCATCATAATTTCTATCAATTCAGTATTATCAGAACCATAACAACTCTATTACAACCCATTGATTCAGCTAAGAACAAACCATGCTTGAGAGCGAGAGCCTCAGCCGAAAGAACATGTTGAACCATATCCAAACGTGCATTACACGCGGCGATGAACTTCCCTTTTCTATCACGAATTACTGCACCTATAGTTCCCCTTAACATATCTGGGTCGAAAGAAGCATCAACATTTATCTTAACGCAATCATCTGTTGGTGGAGCTCATCTATCCTTTCTCAACCTTGTATGAGGGACTTCAACATACATGAAATTTGAGGATAACACTTTGATTGCCATCGCAGATCTTGCTGGGGACTGCACCTGAATATCACGGCTAATTTGCCTCCTCTCCCACCATAGATACCAACAGGCCACCGCAACAAGCTCTAGCAATGGAGCCTGTCCCAAAACCAATGACTAATCATGGCTCGAGTACAACAATTCCTCTAAGACAGACCGTTCTGGACGATGAACAAGACAAGATCTCTCAACTAATTCATGAATGCCTAGTGCTTTCCATACGTGCTTTGCTCGGCTACACTTGAACACTAGATGCTTTAATGTCTTTCGCTCCAATCTTACATACTGGGCACTGCCCTCTTCCTTCCGAGTCTCGTGACCTAAGGTTTTGCATTTTATAAAAAACAAACAAACAAAGTTTCGAAAATAAGGTCCCATGACCTAACCAATCTCTTGCTCTGACCTACCAGAGCCCCAATCCCGGCTCATTAAAAATCTTCTCTAGTCTACCGCGCTACGCTGCTGCCGAGCGTAGTCGCCGACGCCTCACGGCCCTAACCCTAACCCACCTCTCACGCGCGTCGCCGCCGACGCCTCACGGCCCAAACCCTAACCCACCTCTCACGCGCGTCGCCGCCACCATCGCCGTTCCCATTCCACCTCGTCACGTCCCTGCCATATTCACCCCGTCCGAAACCTTGGACATTGGTTTCTGAAGGTAGGAGCTTTTGGATCATCCAGCGATTACTTAATCCCAAGTTAACTATTCTCCACAAATTTCCATCTAGATCCGCTTTTGGTTTGGTAACAGAGGTGGATTTACATTGGTTCGATGTTCATTTCTTATGCTGCTTTCAGGCCACCAGGTTACCTAGAATCATCATGTCAGGAAGAGATCGCCTGCCGCGTCGTTTTGTCGAAGATGGAAGGGGCTATGTTGACGCCCGTGTGGCTGAGGATCGCAGGGGTCATCATCCTGGCATCCGAGTGGTTGATGATCGTAGGGGCCATCATGAGATCCGTGTAGTCGAAGATCGCAGAACCTATCCTGCAGTTCGTGTGATTGAGGATCGTAGAGCCTACCCTGAGATTCACGAAAGGCCGCTCATGAGGGTGGCTCCTCGCTCTCACCCGGATGTCCTAGAGGAAGAAATTCAGTTGCACGAGGTTGATTTCCGCAGGCTTATGGCTGATCGTCATGCTCTAGCTGAGGAACGGATGGAGTTGCACAGGGAGTTGCAAGCCGGAAAGGAGGAGGTCCGTCACCTTAACATGATCATCGCAGAGATTAATGCCAAGAAGGAAGCTTATATCAGCGAGCTCGTTGACAAGAGAAGGAAGCTTGAAGCTGAACTTAGATCAAATGAGCCTTTGAGAGATGAGGTTGTGCATCTTCGTGGTGAAATCGAGAAGCTCCTTGCTGTTAGGAAAGAACTCTCTGCAAAGGCTGCATCACTCATGCAGGAGCTGAGTAGGGAGAGATCTGATAAACAACAGCTACCTATGCTGAAAGCAGAGATTGAGGGCCTTCAACTGGAACTTACTCATGCAAGGTACACACACCATCTCTTTTGCTGGACCTGACTCTTAGTTATCCCAGTAAATTGTTTGGGGACTGGAAACTTCGAGTATCATTGGTTTCTATAATTGTATTGTTTGCAGGAATGCATGTGAATTGGAGCAGAAGGGGAATTTCGAGTTGGTGGAACAAAGGAAAGCAATGGAAAAGAGTATGATTTCGATGGCACAAGAACTTCAACAAATGCGGGCCGAATTAGCTAATTTTGATGGCAGACCATGGGGCACAGGTATGTTATTGGGATCTTCTACAGTGTTTGTAAATTTCAGTTATCCATTCGACATATTTTCCTTTTTCACTGTCATATTTTTTCTGGGTTTGAAGTTGTACATGCGCATATGGTAGGGTTGTGTATTATCAGCAATCCTGAGTTAGGAATCTGCTAGCCAGCACTTTGCATGGGTTTCTAAGAAACAGGACATCAGCCAATTACTTAATTTGTTTGGAGATGCTAGTTGTCAATTAATATTGGAAACACATTAATGCTACTACTGAACATTTTATGCGTGCCAGTGTGAACTTCTGGATTGACACATTGCAAATAGTTGGTTGCCTTGGGGGGGGGGGGGAGCTTCTCTGCTTGCGTGATCGGTGCCATAGGAAATTTGGGACGACAGGGATGCCGCTAGTGTGCTACTGTTGCACATGAGACGGGGGGAGGGCACAAGGCCATCCTATTTTCTTTCTTGCCTTGATAGATTGCCTGCTTAGAGCATCTCCAACAGCTCCCCATTCCCCAATAATTTCCTGGTATTGGGGGAGTTGAGCCAAAAACTGTGCTCCAACAGCTTCCCTTTCCCCAATAAATCATTGGTGATCACTAATAAAACAACCCATCTTTCCCTAAATGGAGGGCGAGTTGGCCCTCTCCCAATATGATCCCCTGTACAGCGATGTCAGCGCTCCGCTAAATGGCCACCGGACCCCCGCCGCTCAGCTGCCACGGCGCAGACTGCCGCTGCTGCTGACGGACCATCGCCGAACAGCCGCCCCACCGCTGGACAGCCGCTGTCGTCGCCGGATTGCTGCCGGCACACCGTCGGACAGTCGACTGTCGCCCACTGGACTATCGTCAGACCGCCGCCATAGCCGCCGGAGCACCGCCACACCGTCGCTTTACCGGTCAGCAAGTGGGCCCCGTATGTCAGGTTGGTTATTGAGGAAGTTTTGTTGGGGATCTGCTGGAGCGTTCATCCCCGGTAACCAGAAAAATATTATTGGGGAGCCCCAGTAGGTGATTATAGGGTGAGTTTTTTTGGTGAGCTGTTGGAGATGCTCTTACAACTAGGGATAGATTGCAATACAAGAGATATGATATACCTTGTCTAATGTCTTCTACTTTAATGCTTTCTTAATTCGCACTTTCACTACCTCGTAATTTAGGCACACACTCTGACACTCATATTTAAATTCAAAGGCCTAACTCGATGGGCAAGGCTAGGAAAAGTAGCCATCTTAGGCTCATTAAAGCCACTGCCTATCCCATTGTCCGGGGTCTAACCCTACGTGGCAGTTTCTTGTGCCCACCGATTACTACCCTACAATGACATGGCTCCCAATATGTAGAGAATTTTGCGTTGAAATGTCTTGATTTATGATTGGTAATTTTTTTAAGCAGGATCTCCCGCATTTTCATTTTTAATAGAAATTGTCTTCTTATATCTGACAAGGTGATATTTACATTATAACTACATACACAAAATATATGTTTTTAGATAGTATACGTGGAGGGTCTTCAGTTCATATGCTGGGCCCTTCTCAAGTTTGCCAGTCTTTCTGGGTATACAAATTTTAAAAGGAGTTAAAACCATGCCGAATTTTGTACTTAGTATGCGTCCAAAATGCATGTGTGGATGTTTTCTCTTTACTGCTGGTATATGGATGGAAATCATGTTATTTTCTGTTACCAGAATATTATCAGTTATCCTGTAGCTCGCTTACATGCTTTAAAAAAATAATGAGAAGTGCCCCCCCCCCCCCACACACTATTAAGAAGACAACATGTTACATATCAGCCTCACGAAATGAATCAACGAGATTTAATCTGGCTAGTGGCTACAGCCTGATCTTTTCGCAGTTTCCTACCTCAACATTTACTTTGTACTACTTTAGTGCCCGTACGTGGCCATGGAATAATAAACTGAGATGAAGTTACATTAGTTAACGTATCATTGTAATTCATGACGTGTGCGTTGTATGTGGCTTATGACCGTTGCAACAATATCACCTTACACTTGCTTCCACTCGACAATCACCTCATGCCACTTGTGTCTCTTTCCTTGCAGAACGCAACACGATGCATGTGAAAATTCATGTGTATAGAAATAATTTAGATAGTGTTCCAAAAACATGGAAATTCCACTTCACCACAAGAGAAATATATACATAATTGTCCGGTGTAACTTCATACTATCAATAGAAATGGAGTATCAAGCATGTCAAATGCTGAATAACAAAATTGGGCATAACACATCCAACACGGGTGATGGAGTGCCTTGACTTAAATCAAGGAAACACCATAAGAACTGATTCTATATTCATGTTTGTCATCCGTATATAATCTGACATAACATTCTGATTGTATTAAGTAAAGTGATTTTCACCATGAGAACAGAACAAGCACTGATTCTTTCTTACCATGAAATTCAGCCACCAAATCTATCCAGTGGCTCTATACCTCCCTTTCTTTCTCCCACTTTGATCCTAAAAGTTGTCCCAGCTCTGCGTCAACATGAGCAACAGCTCATTCCACTGTCTGTTTTGCTTTGCTATCTAGCAGCAAAAAGTATACCCAAATCAAAAATAGAGATAACCACATGGACAGAACTATTTTTTTTTCTTGCTGACCAAACAAGTTTTCGTATCAAACTGTATAGTTAAGTGGAAGCCCATTAACCTATTGCTACATGTAAACTTATCATTTTAACCTCGGGTGTTTATTTTGCTGGGTTCATTCTTGCTCACTATCTACGTTACATGGTACGGGGATACGGGAAAACGGCATTTTCTGAAAATAGGCTTACGGGGATACGGCGAGTATATGTATGAATGCATAAAAAAATCAGCACCAAAACACAATTTTTTAGAGGATGAGAAAATTGATGCTTATGAAGTAACCTGATCTTGTTTCATTGAGGGTTATCTGAAGAAGTTGCTGCCTTATCATGTCCCGACTCCACTCCTTGTATGCAGTCCTTGTATTCCTTGCAATTACAAACACAACACATCAGCATGACTCAGACATTGAACGTCCAGAAAAGGTTTACTCATTGTTAATCAACAAAATAACTTACCCAAACCTCCAAGAAATATGGCGCCCTTATTTGAATTGTTGAAGCGTTGATACATAGATAAAAGCAATGAAGCACACACCATTTAAAAGAGATTAAGCACACAACAAAGTAGTCCAGTAGTTCACACACCAGCACATGACAATTGTTCAATAGTGCATTACAGATTAAATAAAAAGAACATGAGAATGGAAATAGAAATATGAAGTAAATGTGTTGTTGAAGGCGAGGCGTCAAGCTTATTCGTCTCCCACCAAATCCTCAGCTCGTTCAGGAGTCATCCTATTTCTCTTCAAGCTACGGATATTAGAATATGTGCTCCAGTTCCTCTCACAGCAAGAAGATGATGATGGCTGCCCGAGTAGCATCAAGGCTAAATCTTTCAACTCTGGGGTGTGAACTCCATAAGTACCCCACCACTGCTTTGGATCGAAGTGAGCCCTATCCTCTATTGCTTCCGGATCTTCAAATGCATTCATACAAAGAGAGAAATCAGCAAATTGTTGCTTTACTCTCCTCATGTCATCTTGATTTGTAAAGAACTTCTTAAAGAATTTGTTCCTGTTTTCAGTGATTTCAGCATCGTTATGAGGGCTTACACGACCAGGGACTTCCTCAATCCAGCTTGAAGTGTAGTACTTTGGGTTCACAGAGTGTGCCATACAATGGAGAGGGGTGTAACTCTTGGTCCAGCGAACTATCAAAATATCATGAACAACATCATGAAATGGTGATTCTTCCCAATGCTCCTTTCTTTCCTCCCGATAGATGGCGACTTTCACCTTCTCTATCATGGTGTCGCACATCTCATAGATCAGATGGAGAGTAGACTTATCTGTGTCGGCTACCCTTATCATTGAGTAAATGGGCTCAGTGAAGGCAATAATAAACTTGATTTTACCCCATCACACCTCATCAATAATCAGTTGCTTCACATATGCTGCTTTCTCTAAATCATCCTCTTTGTAATTATTCCACTCATCGGAAAGAACCATTTTCTCAAGTGATGGCTTGACTAACATTAACCTCTTCAGCATGATATGGAGACTTGCAAATCTTGTCTCTGCAATTGCCAAAAATTTGAGTTTGCTGAAATGGTTGAACATATGGAGTCCAGAAAATGTTCTTGTAATGCGCTTCAATTCTCAAACCAGCATATTTGCAATTTCCTGCATTGTCAGTGACAACTTGGACCACATTCTTCGATCCAACCTCTTCAATTACTTCCTTCAACCTATCGAAGATAAACTCCTTGGTTTTCATCTACATCAAATAAAGGCTAAAAAAATTCAGCAACAACAACAATGAGACTTGCACAAGCACAACACAAAAAACCAAGACAGAATGTAAAACAACCTCTCCTTCAGTATTGAGTGCTTTTAGGAACATTGGACCACCCTCTGTCATAGCTATGAAATTTAATATAGGCCTCCTTTGAGGATCAGACCACCCATCAGTTGTTATACTCACTCCTTTGAAGGGCCAAGTGGACTTAATAGGCTCAAGCATCTTGTCAACATGTAACCTCTCCTTTTGCAGAAGTGTGGTCCTCAATGCATCATATGATGGAGGCACATATCCACCCAATTTTGTGTTTGCAATATAACTGTAGGAGGCACGATATTCTGGGTTTCTTGCCAAATTGAAGGGAAGAGCTGCAAAATAAAAGTGCCCAACAATAATACAAAATTAACATCCTTGAAAAGTGAACAATAGTAGTACAGTACGACAGTACAACACAGTTATAAGGTTAATATGCAAACCTCCTGTATAGAACATTCTTGCAATATGAGAATCAGCAATGTGTCTCTCTTCAGCAGTAAAACTATCAACAATGTTGGTTTGCTTTCCCTTTCTTCTCTTTGTTGATGGCAAACTCGGATTTTCATAAGGAGGAAGTTTGATTAATTGATTCTTTGGTGCGGTATTGGTTGCAGCTTAATTAGCTTCACGGTCTTCCTTGCGAAGTTGCTCGAGGACCGATGACAGGATGAGCAATCTTGTTGCATATCTTAACACCAGAACCTGAAGTCTTCAAAAGATGTGCTCTCACTCTTGAATAACTCCCTGGGAAATCTCTATCACAATAGTGACATTTAAATCTTGCATTTCCTCCACGACCAGACTCACCACCAACATTATATCTTGTAACATGAATCCATAGGGGATATTTAGGATTGGTATATTGGTTCTCCTCAGAATCATCAACGCTGTTACTACCAGACCCAGTCCCAGAACGAGCAACAGAGGATTGAGCTACTGAGGATTGATTGTTCGACCTACACGCCATTCCCTAACATTGGAAAAATAGATAAATAGATGCACTTCGTTCTCCCCTAAATACTAATCCATAGCATGCTTAAAAACAGAGAGCTTGAAGCAATAGATTGAAGGTTAGTAGCTTACTTGCGTACAGATTCAGGATGAGGAAGACTTGCTGACTTGGAGTTGGAGAACCGAGAACGGAGGCAGGCGGCGAGCTGCGAGGTGCTGCCGGCAGCGGCGGCGGCGGAAGGGAGTATGGAGATGCGGCTCCAGCCCTCACGATTTGGCAGCTGCAGGTGACAGCACGCTGGACTCGAGCGATTAGGTTTATTTACCCATCGCGAGTAGGCTTTTGTTGGGCTGGAGATCGAGTGGTAACAGGCTTAAACGTATCCTGGGTGTATCCCCCTGTGTCCCAGCCGTATCCCTATTTTTTCTCTTTATTTTAATTCACAAAAACATGATACGTTGAGATACGGGTATCCCACGCGTATCTGGGCGTATCCCCGTCCTAGTGCAGTATCCTGCGCTGATACGGCAGTTAGGTGACGTATCCCTGCAACGTAGCTCACTATAGTAGTGATTCTTCAAAACAAACATATACATCCACATGAGAGCTATACACTATAGCCCTGCGTGTGCACACACATATTTATTTTCTTCTCACTTTCCACCCAGCTAACCATGTATGTCCTAATCTTAGTTTTCCGGATCGCGGGTCAGTGCTGTGTTGTACGACCCAGGGTTGTCGACCCAAATCAAAGGTTGGGATCTACTCTGGGGTCAACATGGATCGATGGCCGGGACGCGATCTCGGACGCCACTGGGTGACCCCGGTGGGGGGAGACGCAGAGAGTGCGAACTGAGGGAAATGTTGAGAAATAAAGAACATCGTCGGACTCGTACCTCCGCAAACCCCCCATCATCGGTCTTCCATCGTTGCTGCAGTTCTTCATCACCATGTCCGCCGCTGGAGGATACAGAGATGTGTAACGAATTGATGAGGCGAAGGAGCAAAGGAACTTGCCATGGAAAGGCAACGGATTGGTAGCCTGGGCAGCGGTGTGCAACAGCCAAAAGCTAAAATGAAAACGAAGGAAGTGGCGGCGGTGAAGAGGAGACTGACAACTATGGTCCTAACACACATGGTAGCAATAAGAAAGGATATTCATTAATTCATATTATGAAGGTCAGAAATAGACATGCATCGGTGTCCTTCAACAACTTTAGTCATGTTTCCATTAGTACAGGAAATAAAAACATCACGTAAGACAGAAACAAGATAGTCCAGGGCTGCCATTTGGTTTGAGTGTCAGGGAGCTCTTTATTTGATGTAGCTAATCTTTTTTCACCATCATAGTTTCACCTGTAGGCTGTAGCAATATATATCCGAGTGTTCTTCTATAGATGTAAGTACAGTGCGTTGCTACGGAAGAAAGAAAAATCAAATTGCAGTGACAAACAACGTGGTAGAAATCTCCAATATGGAGAGGTCAAGCATACATCGTATGTGAAATCCTTGCTTTTTCTCACGGGTTAAGAAAATATTGCCACATGCAACCAGCCTTATTTTCCTCTGATTCAAAGAGTCAAACTCTTTGGGACCATTGTGCACTTTGGTTCACTTCATGATGATTGAAGTGATGTTGCTCATGATGGCGCTCGCCGCAACGCCGTGCATCCACTTGGACCCGCCGCCTTTCGAGGACTTCTCCGTGGCCGACCTGAAGGCCACGGCAGCGGTCAATGGGTCCCCTGCAGGCCGGCGGTGGTGTTGGTGTACGGTGAATTCTTCTCCTTCGCCATGGCCGTTGCATCCAGCACCAGAAGATGGATCAGCGCCGCCAACAGATGGGTTCCGAAAGGGCATCAGGCCATGATGGTCATCGTGGGCATCTCACTGGTGATAGAGATTGCGACCAGAGGGGCGAAAGGGCAAATGCGATGGTGGGATACCTAAAACCTACGGTCGCAGGGTCAGCAATAACTTTTCCCGGGAGAGAGACGCGATCTGTAGCGAGGGTTGGGAGGAGACGAGGTGTGTGTGTGTGTGTGTGTGTCGTCTATGCATGGATTACGGCAGTTTCCTTTTCCCCTAGTAGTGCGTGCGTGCGATGGTTTTACGGGTTTTCTTGCTTGTATTGTGCTAATATGCACGTGTGGGCTGAAATTTTTACTGTACGGGGAGCGCGGGAGGGGAGGTTGAACCATTACGACGGCATACTCCCCTTTACTAGTAAAAGATAATGGACCAATAAAAAAATATAAATTCTAATACCATACCACCCACAAAGCAAAACCAGGAGTGTTTCTTGTCAACAATGAGAGCATACATCATCTTCAAAACATAAGCATAACAGAGTTATCCTAGATGGTGATTTTCTCTTAGGCTAGACTACCTGAATATATCATCATTGGATGCATTGCTGTTAACACTTTATATTTCATGGAACAAAGAAAATTCGCTCTCATGGTACTATGTCTATCTGCTCTCTAAGGTGGAGCACATGGGATGAAGCTGGGCAGTCCTGAAGCGACCTTCCCTACTCAATATGGAGATAAATACAATATACATGTGGTATGATCTTTTAAAACAGTATAATCTTAATCAGATTCATTCTTTGTTTTCTATTTTATTCAAAATGTACTGTGTTGTTATCAGGGAGTTTCTGAGAAAGGTCCTTCGCACCCTCCTGAATCTTCGTGGGGCTCATTTGAGAAGAACCGTTTCCAGTACCGCTAAGACCCCAGCTGCTACATTCCGGGGAGAAAGAATCACCTCTAGGTGTTAATTATCATATAACCTGGTTTAGAATATCTTATCTACCTACTTGTTTGTGTTAAGACTCCAGACTTCTTTATGCTTGGAATAATTATACTTTCTATGTTAGTTGATAATATTTGTCCTGACAGTATCCTGTTACTATTTACATATTGGCTCCAGATTTATGCATGTTACTAGGATATCCAGGTTTCCTTGTTAGATGGATCTATGACTAGCAATTATTTTAACGTGGCTTCGACTTTGGAAAATCAGAGTGACTTAGTCGTGTCACATATAGAGCAAGTGTTCTGAATTTAATGTGAAGCAGTGGGGGTCTAACTGCTAAACTTTGAATGCATGTTTTTACAGAAAAAAACTTCCATCACGCGGTTACACAATGAATTAATGAGCTTGATGTGAGATGATACAGATAGTGCATGTAGTACATGTGTGTAAAGTTCACTCTTGGTGATAACCAAGTGTAGGTTTCTCTCATGTCAAACTATGTTGGTGATGTTAGTCACTTAATGCAAAGGTGGTTTTAATGTTTATAATTAGCAAATTATTCAGGCGTTTGCTGCAGATTTTCTGTAAAAATGGAAGTCTGAAGTAGTGATTATATGTTTGGCTAGATTCATGTCAACTGCTGCATATTTGAATGTGTAGTGGATCCAATGCTGTTATCAGCAGATAGGGATCAGTAAGTGATATTTGTTGTAAGAGAACAAACATTACCTCCTTAAATCTCTATAAACCATAATAGTGTGGACAAGTCTATATGTTATCTAGGACAATGATTGCGTTTCTTATGGGTAGTAAGTTATGCTGTTAAACTCCACGGTTGTTCAACAGCATAAGCTGTCTCATCTGAATTGGTTTACATCATCAGTTTTTTAGTTTGTATTTGTCTTGATGCTTATTTTGATCGTTATGAGGAATTCAAACGTCCAGACCTGAGGAATTCAAACTTCCAGACCTTGTGCGAGCTCGATTAGAAAATTCTTGCTCTGGCCCTTTGTGTAAGTTCTAGTTAAGCTTTTACAGTATTAGGCTGGTTACTTTCTAGCATATTTGGATTGTCTGTCTGGTGCATGAAGCCTTAGGTGGCTCTGTTCTCTTGCAAAATATTAGAGAAGAATGAGTCTGTTCACAGACTTATCAGTTATCAGTTGTTAGATATTAGAAGTCAGCATCGGCAATTCTTGCACATGAAGAGGTTGATCTAGGAGCTCTTTTAAGCAAGTTGTGACTACCATTAGTCCTGACTAATATTGGATCTGCATTGATGATGGTGTAACATGGCCTCTCTTGCTCCGTGAAATTAGACCAGTAGCGTGTGCATCAACATGCCACTTCTCCCATTTTTTTCCTGGATTGATGCTGTATGAGTAAGGCTGGGACATGATTCCTATTGTTTGCCAATTACCCACATGGTTAGCTCTCTATGTGGCTGATGTGTTAGCTGTTAAGTTGGTCATGTTCTGTATTACCCACTGGTATCTCCAGCTTCCAGACATCAATCAGCAGTTCAGTTTAGTACAATTGGACTGATCTAGTAACATCTAATGGATCATGGATGTAATTCAGAGTACTGTGCCTGAACTTTATGAGCTCTTAGATTTGAAAGATTTTGCTCAGATGGAGAACATGAAAGGACCGCCGTGTTTTTTCTGACTAGTGACCACACTACAGTGTTTTTTTGACTAAGGAAAACACTTGTTTAGAAGATAAAGATTACCTTCTGATACCAATTGGGAGAAGCAGTTGTAGATGCATCGGCCTGGCAACCTCCTGAAAGCTTGTGCGGCATATGGTCTGAACCATATTTGATGTAGGCCACGGCCCTTGATCTCCCTGGAATAACAATGGTTACACAACTCCCAAGAGAACCAAAGATTTGAAGAAGCACACTGTCTGTGATATGAGTACCTACCAGATTTTAACATGGAGGATTCTCCTTGGAGTGAAAGCCCCGGTGATTGGCTCTGATACAAGAGGCTGTCCATAACAGTGTTCTTGCATGTGGAACCCCGATGCATTCTTCACTTCAATGCTCAAAAGCAGTGTTGGTTTTGAATGGGGTGTTGACTTAAGAGTTGTGTCTGAGCTCCTTGTACAGTAAATGTTGCTCAGATCGTGATAAGGGGAAAGCACTCCGAGTTTTGTGTGAAAGCAGCAGACAGAAGTTTGTCGTGTTCTTCCATGTGATGCTTGAAACACAGTGCAGATTTGAGTAGGAGATAAGCTGGTAATCTGATTAGGTCTATTTAGCCCCAAGTATACAGTGGAATTTTGGGTGCTCAGACACAGAGTTTGTGAGCATGATCTCACACGCATCCTTCGCTACAGTAAAATCCGAAAAAAATATTAAACAATTTAAAAAACATTGATGTATTTTTTCACATGCTTACAAACTTTCGCGATGGAATGCCATTCGTGGAGGTCTTGGAAATAAAAACAAAATCGATGCTCCAAAAAGACTGTTTCTGAAAGCATTTTGGAGCATCAATTTTGTTTTTTTTGCCCAGAACCCTCCATGATTGTCATTCCATCACAAAAATTTGCACGCATGTGAATAGGCATCAATGTTTGTTGTAAAAATCATTTTTTTATTTTTTTTTCCGGATTTTACTGTAACAAAGGGTGCATGTGAGCTTGTGCTCACAAGAGCACTTTTTAGCGTGTCCGCTATGGAGATCAATCTGGGGTGGGTCAACTTGTTTACTGAAGTTGGCTGGAGAGTATGGTGCGTGAACCGAATGAGCTCTTAGTGCTGGAAACCTTTCTCAGTTTGTGAGAAGGGAAAGCATTCCTTTGACTCTTCGTGACATCAGATGGATGGTAGTTTGATCTTTTGATGCCATAGAACGCTTAAAGCAGATTGCAGACTTGACTCTTGAACAGAAGTTGGTTGGGAAGTTTAGGCACTTGGACTATATGGATTTATAAGGATTTACCCTTTTACCCGTTTTAAGTCCATCAGCCCATATCGAGTCTTGATAAGCTGGACTCTTGTGTTCTGTGGGAGATGATTGCTTTGCTAGCTTGTGGAGATCATTCTTGGATGGGTCAAACAGCGGAGATCATTCTGAAGCTTTCCAAATGACCGAAGCAATCTGGTGATGGCTTACCAAACATGAGGCAAGTAGTTTCTTCATCCACGGCAGAAGTTACGCCGAGTCTCTGTATATATTATTTTAAATTAAACATTCATTCTTGACAGTGCACCTTCATTAACCTAGTAGTATGTTAATTTTCTATCTTTATATTTGGATATTCAATAAGCCTTGGGGAACCCAATTAGTTTTACTATAGAATCTTGTTAATATTGCCATGTGTTGGAGAAGGCTGGTTAGTAATATAATGAGTCTAGTGTTCTAAAAGTCAGCCAAGTTCTGTGTGAGGTAGGCACAGTCGTGTATGGACATGTATTGAGGTGTTGTAGTGGCCTCATTGGAGCTCAGAGGTAAGGGCCACGACACATCTGTGGCTGGAGGAAGACAAGGTCACGGGAAGAGTTTGAGCTCAATAGTGGTGTGGAAGATGGTCTGATGGGCGGTATAGGCTCATTGGGATGTTTTCACCACCTGAGTGTCCTGGTTGAGTTGAACCATTTAAAGAGGAAGCAACCCTAGCAAAGCAAGAAGGCCTTGAGGGTGAGCCTCCTTGTCGCTGTTGAGTTTGATGCCCTCAACTTCCCCTTCCCTTTCCTTGTCTCCGTCCCAGGCCCTCCTTGCTCTTTGTCTCCTCTCCATCCCCCTTGCCTAGGTGGTGCGTAGGGCGGACTAGGCAATCTCTTTTACTGTGAATCACACATCTAAATGTGTGTCATCATTGTATATTAGAATCTAGAAGAAGCATGCTGGTAAGGCGCAAAGTACAACAACCAAAGCAAAAACGAAGGCTAAAACTGAAGCTAGAAAGATAAGCCTACTCTAATCTACAAAAAAAAGAAGAGGGAGGAGACAGACCCTCCCTCTTACACACCCCCTACATCAGGAGGCATAATATGAAGCGGGAGACTGCGAAGCGCCTTTGCACTGTCATCTTCCACAGCTCAACCTCTGACAAAATCGGCTCGACCATTGCCTGACGGTCTGGCCTTGCATCTAGCGCCTAGCAATTTTATGAACACTGCTTGAGCATTATTTAATTTCTGGTGGACAGTCCTGGATATGGTGATTAATTGCCACAGTAACCTTATCTGAATGTGGCTTTAACATGTTATGGACTTGGGACATATTATTAGCATTTTGGCAGGTGCGAACTAATAGTAGTTTCTTAAATATTGTTACAAGGCATGCTTGCTTGGATAACTGAAGTCACAATCTGATCTGAATTGTATTCAAGACGTCTTCTGCCATTCTACAGTCCAGCAGGATCTGATAAGACCATGCATGATCAAGGATTCTAGCCCCCCCTCCTGGACTATACACACACATGCATCTTGATCTTGAGGTTCTTGGACTTCTTAGAAGTTGGCACTTCTTTGGTGGATGAGATGTGGCTGGATCTCTCTGAGAGAAACCGAGAACAATTTAACTGTACAGACCATATGTTGCAAACCATGGGGTTTTATTGAGCAACAAGTGTTACTGGCTTACTGCTTCAGGAGTGCAGTAGGAAACAACTAAAGGTTCATGGTTTATTTCTGTTCAGTGTCACCCCATTAGTTTTAGAGACACACTGTTATCGTTTGTTTCCATGTCAGATGCGGGGAGATTAGTTGATGAGCTACAGAAGGAAAAAAAAATCCCATATCTCTAGGCAAATGTTATTTAGCTTTGTGTTTTGATAATTTCGCCTTATATTTTACTTTCATGAAGCATAAGAAGGAATGCAGACATATCTTGAGAATGGTATTAACTTTTCCTGTAATACCACCCACAGTTGTACTTGTGGGGCACATGTACGATTTGCAAGAGGGTACAGATTGTAGGCTATGATCTTCAACAACTTTATCTGTTATGAGTCAGGGTTTGGCATTGTAGATTATAACCATTGGTGACGGGAGGTTGGCACCGTGACAGGAACAGTAAATGGGGAGCGGTAGAGAAAATACTCATTGCTTGCTTTTGAAACCCACGGCACCTCATATAGCCCTCCTTACAAACTGATTCTAGCTTGAGATTGCCATGGAGTGTACTGTTTTTCTCCTATTCATGTTCTTGTGTTTCTGTTCACTGTTTTGTGCATTTTGTGTTATTTATTAATTATTATATTTACTATTATGTACAACTCTTCAGACGATATTGTGTTTGGGACCAAATGTCTAACACTGCTGTTGTTTACCTTACAGGTTGAATCCTCAGTTGGTCCTTTCCTGTGATGACAGAAGACGTATTTGTTCATGTGAAGGAGCCGTCACTGCCAGAAAACAGTAATAAATATGGTAATGGAGATAACTGTTGCCTTTCTGATGCTGAAGGTTCTATGCCAGTTAACTGATACATCTAGAAATGCGCTCTTCTAAAACATAATATTTTCTAGACATCCCTGAAAAGAGATCAAGATGGATTATCATACCAGTTGGAGATATGGGAAATGGTTAAATCAGTCAAGAGTGCCCTAGCAACACTTGGAAGGTCTTGAATGTGGGCGTGTGGGTGATTGGGTTCATTTGCAGGCATTAAGTTTTGTTGTGGTTTTGGGGGAAGAGTGAACTTGTGCCATAGAAGTTTCTGGTTGTCTGGAAGCCCCTGTTCTGTGTCACTGTCGTGGTAATTTCCTTTCTCCATAGGGAAGTTGAAAAGAGATTCTGCTACAAATTGTATAGCAGTGAAGCCCCTGTTGGTGGATTGAACTGCGCCTGGCCGTCATGCTTCCAGTTGCTGCATTTGGATGTAGTCACCAGTTTGTCCAGCAGTGAAGCGCAAGTCAGCATAGCTGTCTGATGCTTAGATGTCAGGAATAAAATAAGTTGCTCCCTACATGCGCTGGAGGCAATGAAAACATGATTTCAGAATCCTCCAAGGACTCACGTTATGCTGTTTTGATGATCATGATGTTGGTAAGGTGGCAACCTACACAAACAAAGTCACTGACAAGCCCATCTGAATGTTGGACTCAATGATAAGGCAGTGCAACAAGTCAGGACCCTACGCACAGAGTAGTGAACTTCATATGTTTGAAATTACGAGCATGATTTTGCCGCTCAAGAGTTTTGCTGAAAATGAAGATCCTGCAAGTCACCTGTTGTGCACATTGGGAGCATATTTCTTGGATGCCCAGGAAGGTTGTTTGACAAGCGGAGGAAGCATGTAATTGATCTTTTTGGCAGCTTTTCTCCACCACCTATCTATGCATGGTGAGAGAAGTTATGGTATCATGGCTGAATTACAGCTTAGAATGTTGTCTGTATGAATAGAAGCCCTGGTCTTGGAACTCCTGGTGAAAAAACGGATGCCCTTGTGCTCCATGCCGTACCTCGTTCAAACATTATGCTTCCGATGTTTGGCTTTGGGAGGCATACCACTATCAGGTCTGTATATTCACTGCCCTGGACTGAATCCATCCTGAACATCCTCAAGTCTACTCAACAATTGCGGCACAACTTTTGCTATATTAGACTACCCATATGTTAGCAAGAAGTTACCCCCCACTATGGGTAGTCTTAGGGCATCTCCAGCCGTTGAGCCCCCCCCCCCCCCCCCCCCCCAGAAGGGATTTTTTTCGCCCCTTGGGGGGCTACTGACGATAATTTTTAGGCTGGGGGTCGAATGACATCCAGTCGTTGCCCCCCCCCCCCTCACCGCCCAAGCCTGCTCTGCTTGTCTCGCCACCGACCGGCTCTGCTCGCCACCGCCCCTCTCTGCAGCCCCGGCGCCGCTCTCCCTCCCTCCCAAGCCCACGCCATGCACGCCACGACGCGCGGGAAGGAGTCGTCGAAGTCCGCGAGGAGCAGCACCAGCGCCTCCGCACCTCTGCTCGCCGCCCCGTCCGCGCCCGCTCCCGCCCAGGCTTGCCCCGTCGTCCCGCCCAGGCCACGCCGCGCCGCCCGCGCGACCCCGCGAGCGCCTCGCCCGGGCCCTGCGGCCTCCACCAGCGCCGGGGCGGAGGGAGGGTCGAGCGGCGTCGCCGGGGAGGCCGCCCACGCTTGGGCCCTGCGGCCTCCGCCAGCGCCGGGGCGGAGGGAGGGCCGAGCGGCGTCGCCGGGGAGGCCGCCCACGCTCGGGCCCTGCGGCCTTCGCCAGCGCCGGGGCGGAGGGAGGGCCGAGCGGCGAGGCCGAGAGCGCGCGGATGGCCGCCCATGCTCGTCCACCTCGCCCGGGCACAGCGGCCTTCGCCAGCGCCTCGCCCGGGCCCCGCCAGCACCGATGCGTGCCACCACGGCCTCCACCTCCTCGTCGACGCGGTAGTGCGGCTGCGCGCACAGCGTGGAACAGCGGCGTCGGCCGTCGGTGGCCCTTCGGCGCGGTGGAGATGGCCATTGGTCGCCACGCTTGGGGCCGGTGCCGGGGCCGCCCGTGGCCTCCGCGCTTGGTGCCGCTCGGCCGCCCGTGGCAGGCCTCGCCGGTCGCCTGGACCACGACCGCACTCCTCGTCGACGTTCCCCGGCGTGGCCTTCGGCTGCGGCGACACGAACGAGGGCGACGGGTTCTCGGCGTGGCTGGAGCTGCAAGAGAGAGGCCATGCATGTGGTGGGCCTAGGAGGAAAAGAGGAGAGAGAGGGAGGAGAGAGGCTGGCTTGTGGGGCTTTTGCATGCAAAAGAGAGCGCCGGCGCCCCCAGCTGCCTCCCGGTTTGCTGCGTTCCGCTTGCGCGCGCCGGCCGTAACATTAGACAAATCCGGCGCTTTTTGAGGTCTTGGGATCCCGACTGGAAAAAAAATTAGACACCGGCGTCCAAAAAGTGCTCGTGGGGGGCTTCTTGGGGGGCCGGCTGGAGATGCCCTTACGAGCAAGGACAACTGCCTGTATACCGGAGTCAACGTGAAAGTTGACGTGGATCAAAGTCCCATTCCACCGGTATTGCGGCATGGGATAACAAATGCATTCCACAAAGATTTATAGACGCACTAGGTGGCACCCTGATTGGCATTTAGCACAAATTTAGCACAGTTGAAAGAAATTGTGTGGCGTTATGCTTTGTGGAAATTGCAGGGTCATAGATTTGCTCACCGGCATTAACATACGTAGATAACGATGGTATTTTCCTTGCAAAAAGAGTTGACGTTGGTATTAAATATAGGTGTTTAGGACATCTCCAACATCACCCGCAAATGTCGGGAAACACATCCGAATGTTTATTACCATCCAACGCGGGACGGGTTTGAATGTTTTTGCCATCCAACGCTGTGCCGCAAATGTCTGCGGCGACTGGACCTTCGCCACGTAGGACTGACTACCCCGGCCCATCTAAAACCCTCTCCCACCCATGCCAACGCCGCTCTGTAGCTTGCCGGGCATGCCGGCTGAGAGCGTCACGTCCGCTTACTCGCGGGAACGGATCCTCTAACATCATGAAATGGATCCTCTAACATCATGAAGGGATGTCACGAAGCTAAGGGATGGTAAGGACACTGTAGCAAAGGCAATGTGCATAGTTACTGTTCATAAAAATAAAATCTGAAATTAATTTTATTGCACCATAATTTTGTTTGTATGTAATTTTTGTAAATGTATACAGTAGATATGTAATTTACAGATTAATCCAAGTCATTTTAGGCTTAATTATATGGATGTGAAGAAGAGATGTCAGGGTACTGTAGCTTCCCTGACATCCCTTCGTGATGTTAGAGGATCTCGTTCCCTTACTCGCTATCCACGCTGACGCTGACTCGAGCGATGCTACCACATTGGGCGATGGGGACGTCTTCCTACCGCATTTAAGTGTGCTGCCCATACATTCGCCTGCTCCCGCATTGTACATGCGCGGGGCCTAGGAAGCCGCGGGCGCCCGTGTAACATCCTGAGACTTGTAGGACTATTGCTTGAGTTTGGATAGATATTGTAACAGCCCAAATTTTCAAATTTGGATTGTTAATAGGATCATTCTTTTACATATGCATATTTGAAATTTTGGAGGTTATGGAATATTCTAATGAGAGGGAATAAAAGGACTTTCCCACATATTCATTTGACTATTATTTTGATTTTACAATTATTCAAATCATTTTCAACTCAAGGAAAAATATGAGAGAAGGAAATATGACTCCTTCAAAACAATATGTTGAATGTGCATTGAATAATATTTAGATATTTATTTTCGGTGGAAAAATATTTTATGGAACATTTATAAAGCCCCAAATAATTTTTTGTAAAAATATTTTGTGTATTTTGTATTATATTGGGCTGGGAAAATGTTCACTGTGTTCTATATTAGTACTACTATTTTACATATAAGTTTTGATTAATTTTGGTTTTGATTTGATAATTGTTTTGGCCAAATATTTGTCCTGTTATTTAGTAGATAGGATTTTCCCAGAAAACTTGTACTGTGTGTTTTGGGCTAGCCAGTGCGCAGCCCATTTCTTTCCCTTGCTCGCGCGCGTTGAAGCGCCATGTAGCCCAGCTAGCAGGCCGGCCATTTCCATTCTGCGGGCAGCCCACCCAGTTCTGTTGTTTGTCTCTCTCTTTTATATCTCTCCCCGCTGACTGCTAGGGCCCGCCAAGTCGTCTTTCTCCTCAGGACAAAATCCCGCACGTTCCCTTGTTCTTCCTGAAGACCTTCCCGATCCAAATCCTCGTCGATTCGGCTTGGATCTTGTTCCTCTCGCATGGATATTTCACTATAAGTACCTACCACCTCCTTGTCATCCTATTTTTCGCCAAAACCGCCGCCTCTCATGCCCTAGAACACCCCCACGATCTCGCCGGAGTCCGCTGCCACCTGAAGCTTTCCCCGGTCAACTCTGACGCTGTCGTGAGTCTCTACCTCTTAACTTCTGGTCCAAAGATTTCCCCATGCTTCCTGTTAAAACTAATTCTGTAATTAGGGGAAAATCTTCCCTTGCCTAAACCGTCGTTGCGGTTTGTCCCGCAACCGACGCCTCCCTTCGATCTCCTGGAATCGACGCCCCCTCGAGGGATCGTCGTGTCTCTTCGGGACATATAAAAGGGGCCTGTAACCATCGATCAAGATACTCGATCACTTCTGATTCGAAACACGTTATCACGCATGTAGAACAACCAGTGAAGAGCGAAAGAGAAAAGAAAGGGAGGGAAAGAGCACCCGCCAGCGGTGAGATGCCGAGCCTCGTCTCCTTCCTCCGCGTGATCCACGAGGATGGCCGTCGCTACGGTCGCTGTTTCCACGGACTGGGTAGACTCTGGCGATTCCTCGAGGGGGCGTCCGTGGTGCTTACCACGCCCCGAGACAGGGTCGCCGCACCACAGCACGCGCCCACCGTGGTTCTCCCCGTGCCCATGGCCATGCGCCCATGATGGCCGGATGGTGGCCGGCCCGAGCGCCCCGATGATGAATGGGGTCGCCGCTGCGCCTGGATCGTCCCCCGGGTCTTCGCCTCCACCACCTGCTCCACCAGCCTCGGAGTAGGGATGGAAGGTGCCGGCTTCAACTCCCCACCACCACTAGAGGCTACTGCGGGCCCGAGCATCTGCGCGGAGCAGCGCTTCGGCCACCTCTTCGGGCGCGCCGTCGCAGCTCTCGACCGCCCTCCCAGCCGCCGCTCAGGCTCATGGGCTCTGACGGACCTCGGCTTCGCCACCACTTCGCTGCGCCAAGCCTCCACCATCGCCGTCTCCTCTTCGGATGAGGAGGGCTCGTCGGCGACGAGCCGGTGACCACCAGAGACCGATGGGATGCGGCGGCGGCCGCTCCCCCCGCTGGTAGCGCCGTGTCGGAGGAGGGGATCGAGTGGTGGTGCGGGCGTCGGATTATCCGACCCATATCCGTAATCGCCCTCCCCCCTCTGCCTTATGCGGTGCGGCGGCGGTTGGGTCGGCCAAAGGCCGTGCAGGCCCAGGCCCAGGCGCCTGCGGGTCCTCCGGCTGCCTCCTGTTGGCCGTGCACTTCATTTCTCTCTCTCTCTGTTTTATGAACAGTAGTACTAATTATTGTATTTGTGCTGGTTTAGACTGTTTAGTACTGTTTAGTACCTAGTTTGACTGCTACTTACATTCTAGTCTAGTTCTAGATTAAATCTAGGTTAGGACTTGTGTAATTATTTGTGTGTTTATATTATGTAATGGATTGAATATAAATAAAGTACCGGCTGGGAAGAATGACATGTTCCATGTGTTTACCACATATCAAGTCCTCTTGAACATGTTTTTGCGATTGAGATCATCTTCTCTTGCATATCAAACTTGCAAATTTTTGAATATTTCTCCCTCCTTATATATGAATTGTAGCATACACAAGGTAATGTCAATGTAGCCTATTACTGTGAGATCTATGTGATCTTCAATGTGTTATGTTTACACAATTGAGGTTGAGATTTTTTTCAAGCTTTACATTTGAGCATCAAATTTGTGCGTTCTTATTACAGAACCATGATGATTTTCACCCGTAAATTAATTATCTCTGGTTCCTCATGTAGGCAAAGATGACTGCCAAAGAGTTTGGGAGCTTGCCCTCAATGGCCACAACTATCCTACATGGGCTATGAACATCAAGACCAGTCTTGCGTCTCATGGGATTGCGGGTGCAATCCAGCCCCCTGAGACTCCTCTCCCGGCTGGAGCCACGTCGCTGACAGAACAACAGAACTATGCTGCTTTATTTATCATAAGGCATCATATTCACCCAGATCTGAAGTCTGAGTATTTACAGGAGGAATCTCCTAGTACTTTGTTTCTGGCCATCAAAACGAGGTATGAACAGCAGAAGGCAGTAGTCCTGCTAGAAGCACTCCATGATTGGACTCATCTCCGTCTTCAGGATTTCAAGTCCATCGGTGAGTAAAATCATGTTGTTCATAAGATATGTTCCAAACTGCGCTTTTGTGAGAAGGAACCTACTGAGGGGGAGAAGAAAGAGAAAACTTTGTCTACTATGCTCCCTTCAGATAGAATCCTCCAACAGAAATATCGTGCTCGAAACTACACTGTCTATTCCGAGCTTATTCACATGTTACTTCAGGCTGAAAAGCATGATGAGCTACTCGCTAAGAATGGCTCTCAGTGCCCAGTCGGGGAACAACCTTTACCTGAAGTCCATCTGAATGTTGCAAATAGACAGAAGTTTAATGGTACCTTTCGGGGTAAACATTCTAAATTCGAGCATAAGCGAAATCGCAATGGGAACAGGAGATCTAGATACCCAGGAAAGGGAAAAGGCACTTCAAAGCCTAGGGTTGATAAATCTAAGCTTTGTAACAAGTGTGGATGCTAAACACATTCTACTGAAAAGTGCACAATGCCCAAGCATCTGGTTGTTGGGGAACGTAGTCATTTCAAAAAATTTCCTACGCACACGCAAGATCATGGTGATGCATAGCAATGAGAGGGGAGAGTGTTGTCCACATACCCTCGTAGACCGAAAGCGGAAACGTTAGAACAACGCGGTTGATGTAGTCGTACGTCTTCACGGCCCGACCGATCAAGCACCGAAACTACGGCACCTCCGAGTTCTAGCACACGTTCAACTCGATGACATCCCTCGTACTCCGAACCAGCCGAATGTTGAGGGAGAGTTCCGTCAGCACGACGGCGTGGTGACGATCTTGATGTTCTAACAGGACTAAGTTCATGATAAATTTAAGTTCAATTAATCATATTACTTAAGAACTCCCACTTAGACAGACATCTCTCTAGTCATCTAAGTGATCACGTGATCCAAATCAACTAAACCATGTCCGATCATCACGTGAGATGGAGTAGTTTTCAATGGTGAACATCATTATGTTGATCATATCTACTATATGATTCACGTTCGACCTTTCGGTCTCAGTGTTCCGAGGCCATATCTGTATATGCTAGGCTCGTCAAGTTTAACCCGAGTATTCCGCGTGTGCAACTGTTTTGCACCCGTTGTATTTGAACATAGAGCCTATCACACCCGATCATCACGTGGTGTCTCAGCACGAAGAACTTTCGCAACGGTGCATACTCAAGGAGAACACTTCTTGATAATTAGTGAGAGATCATCTTAAAATGCTACCGTCAATCAAAGCAAGATGAGATGCATAAAGGATAAACATCACATGCAATCAATATAAGTGATATGATATGGCCATCATCATCTTGTGCTTGTGATCTCCATCTCCGAATCACCATCGTGATTAGCATCGTCACCGGCGGGACACCTTGATCTCCATCGTAGCATCGTTGTCGTTCCGCCATCTATTGCTTCTACGACTATCGCTACCGCTTAGTGATAAAGTAAAGCAATTATAGGGCGCTTGCATTTCATACAATAAAGCGACAACCATATGGCTCCTGCCAGTTGCCGATAACTCAGTTACAAAACATGATCATCTCATACAATAAAATATAGCATCACGTCTTGACCATATCACATCACAACATGCCCTGCAAAAACAAGTTAGACGTCCTCTACTTTGTTGTTGCAAATTTTACGTGGCTGCTACGGGCTGAGCAAGAACCGTTCTTACCTACGCATCAAAACCACAACGATAGTTTGTCAAGTTAGTGCTGTTTTAACCTTCGCAAGGACCGGGCGTAGCCACACTCGGTTCGACTAAAGTTGGAGAAACTGACACCCGCCAGCCACCTGTGTGCAAAACACGTCGGTAGAACCAATTCCGCGTAAGCGTACGCGTAATGTCGGTCCGGGCCGCTTCATCCAACAATACCGCCGAACCAAAGTATGACATGCTGGTAAGCAGTATGACTTGTATCGCCCACAACTCACTTGTGTTCTACTCGTGCATATAACATCTACGCATAAAACCAGGCTCTGATACCACTGTTGGGGAACGTAGTCATTTCAAAAAATTTCCTACGCACACGCAAGATCATGGTGATGCATAGCAACGAGAGGGGAGAGTGTTGTCCATGTACCCTCGTAGACCGAAAGCGGAAGCGTTAGAACAATGCGGTTGATGTAGTCGTACGTCTTCACGGCCTGACCGATCAAGCACCGAAACTACGGCACCTTCGAGTTCTAGCACACGTTCAACTCGATGACGTCCCTCGTACTCCGATCCAGCCAAGTGTCGAGGGAGAGTTCCGTCAGCACGACGGCGTGTTGACGATCTTGATGTTCTACCATCACAGGGCTTCGCCTAAGCATCGCTACAATATTATCGAGGAGGACTATGGTGGAGGGGGGGCACCGCACACGACTAAGAGATCAAGAGATCAATTGTTGTTGTGTCTAGAGGTGCCTCCTGCCCCCGTATATAAAGGAGTGGAGGAGGGGGAGAGGGCCGGCCCCTATGGCGTGCCCTGGAGGAGTCCTACTCCTACCGGGAGTAGGATTTCTCCCCTTCCATGTAGTAGGAGTAGGAGACAAGGAAGGGGGAGAGGGAAGAGAAGGAAGGAGGGGGCGCCGCCCCTCCCCCTAGTCCAATTCGGACTAGTCATTGGGGGGCACGCGGCCTGCCTCTCTCTCTCCCCTAAAGCCCAATAAGGCCCATATACTTCTTCCTCCGTATTCCCGTAACTCTCCGGTACTCCGAAAAATACCCGAATCACTCGAAACCCTTCCGATGTCCGAATATAGTCGTCCAATATATTGATCTTTACATCTCGACCATTTTGAGACTCCTCGTCATGTCCCCGATATCATCCGGGACTCCAAACTCCTTCGGTACATCAAAGCACATAAACTCATAATATAACTGCCATCGAAATCTTAAGCGTGTGGACCCTACGGGTTCGAGAACTATGTAGACAATGACAGAGACACGTTTTCCGGTCAATAACCAATAGCGGAACCTGGATGCTCATATGGGCTCCTACATATTCTATGAAGATCTTTATTGGTCAAACCGCATAACAACATACGTTGTTCCCTTTGTCATCGGTATGTTACTTGCCCGAGATTTGATCGTCGGTATCTCAATACCTAGTTCAATCTCGTTACCGGCAAGTCTCTTTACTCGTTACATAATGCATCATTCTGTAACTAACTCATTAGCTACATTGCTTGCAAGGCTTATAGTGATGTGCATTACCGAGAGGGCCCAGAGATACCTCTCCGACAATCGGAGTGACAAATCATAATCTCAAAATAAGCCAACTCAACATGTACCTTCGGAGACACCTGTAGAGCTCCTTTATAATCACCCAGTTACGTTGTGACGTTTGGTACAAAGTGTTCCTCCGGTAAACGGGAGTTGCATAATCTCATAGTCATAGGAACATGTATACGTCATGAAGAAAGCAATAGCAATATACTAAACGATCAACTGCTAAGCTAATGGAATGGGTCAAGTCAAACACATCCTTCTTCTAATGATGTGATCCCGTTAATCAAATGACAACTCATGCCTATGGCTAGGAAACACAACCATCTTTGATCAACAAGCTAGTCAAGTAGAGGCATACTAGTGACACTATGTTTGTCTATGTATTTACACATGTATTATGTTTCCGGTTAATACAATTCTAGCATGAATAATAAACATTTATCATGAAATAAGGAAATAAATAATAACTTTATTATTGCCTCTAGGGCATATTTCTTCAGTCTCCTACTTGCACTAGAGTCAATAATCTAGTTCACATCGCCATGTGATTTAACACCAATATTCATATCTGTATATGATTAACACCCATAGTTCACATCGTCATGTGACCAACACCCAAAGGGTTTACTAGAGTCAATAATCTAGTTCACATCGCTATGTGATTAACACCCAAAGATTACTAAGGTGTCATCATGTTTTTGCTCGTGAGAGAAGCTTAGTCAACGGGTCTGTCACATTCAGAGCCGTATGTATTTTGCAAATATTTTATGTCTACAATGCTCTGCACGGAGCTACTCTAGCTAATTGCTCCACTTTCAATATGTATCCAGATTGAGACTTAGAGTCATCTGGATCGGTGTAAAAGCTTGCACTGATGTAACTCTTTACGACGGGCTCTTTTATCACCTCCATAATCGAGAAATATTTCCTTAGTCCCCACTAAGGATATTCTTGACCAATGTCCAGTGATCTACTCCTAGATCACTATTGTACTCCCTTGCCAAATTCAGAGCAAGGTATACAATAGGTCTTGTACATAGCATAGCATACTTTATAGAACCTATGACTGAGGCATAGGGAATGACTTTCATTCTCTTTTTCTATTTTCTGCTGTGGTCGAGATTTGAGTCTTACTCAATTTCACACCTTTGCAACACATGCAAGAATTCTTTCTTTGACTGTTCCATTTTTGAACTACTTCAAAATCTTGACAAGGTATGTACTTATTGAAAAACTTATCAAGCGTCTTGATCTATCTCAATAGATCTTGATGCTCAATATGTAAGTAGCTTTACTGAGGTCTTTCTATTAAAGAACTCCTTTCAAATACTTCTTTATGCTTTCCAGAAAAATTCTACATCATTTCTGATCAACAATATGTTACTCACATATATTTATCAGAAAGGCGGTAGTGCTCCCACTCACTTTATTGTAAATACAGGCTTCACCGCAAGTTTGTATAAAACTATATGCTTTGATCAACTTATCAAAGCGTATATTCCAACTCTGAGATGCTTGCACCAGTCCATAGATGGATCGCTGGAGCTTGCACATTTTGTTAGCACCTTTAGGATTGACAAAACCTTCTGGTTGCATCATATACAACTGTTCTTTAAGAAAACCATTAAGGAATGCAGTTTTGACATCCATTTGCCAGATTTCATAAAATGTGGCAATTGCAAACATGATTCGGACAGACTTAAGCATCAATACGAGTGAGGAAAAACTCATCGTATTCAACATCTTGAACTTTGTCAAAAACCTTTTTCGACAAGTCTAACTTTGTAGATAGTAACACCACTATCAACGTCCGTCTTTCTCTTGAAGATCCATTTGTTTTCTATGGCTTGCCGATCATCGGGCAAGTCCATCAAAGTCCACACTTTGTTCTCATACATGGATCCTATCTCAGATTTCATGGCCTCCAGCCATTTTGCGGAATCTGGGCTCATCATCACTTCCTCATAGTTCGTAGGTTCATCATGGTCTAGTAACATGATTTCCAGAATAGGATTACCGTACCACTCTGGTGCGGACTGTACTTTGGAAGACCTACGAGGTTTGTAGTAACTTAATCTGAAGTTTCATGATCATCATCATTGGCTTCCTCACTAATTGGTGTAGGAATCACTGGAACTGATTTCTGTGATGAACTACTTTCCAATTCGGGAGAAGGTACAAATTACCTTATCAAGCTCTACTTTCCTCCCACTCACTTCTTTCGAGTCTCTAGAAAGGATCCATTCTTAGCAACGAATATTTTGCCTTCGGATCTGTGATAGAAGGTGTACCCAACAGTTTCCTTTGGGTATTCTATGAAGACACACTTCTCCGATTTGGGTTTGAGCTTATCAGGTTGAAACTATTTCACATAAGCATCGCAGCCCCAAACTTTAAGAAACGACAACTTAGGTTTATTGCTAAACCATAGTTCATACAGTGTCGTCTCAACGGATTTAGATGGTGCCCTATTTTAACGTGAATGCAGCTATCTCTAATGCATAACCCCAAAACGATATTGGTAAATCGGCAAGAGACATCATTGATCGCACCATATCAAATAAAGTGCGGTTATGACGTTCGGACACACCGTTACGCTGTGGTGTTCCACGTGGCATACGTTTGTGAAACTATTCCACATTATTTTAACTGAAGGCCAAACTCGTAACTCAAATATTCATCTCCACGATCAGATCGTAGAAACTTTATTTTCTTGTTACGATGATTTTCCACTTCACTCTGAAATTCTTTGAACCTTTCAACTGTTTCAGACTTATGTTTCATTAAGTAGATATACTCATATCTGCTCAAATCATTTGTGAAGGTCAGAAAATAACGATACCCGCCACGAGCCTTAATACTCATTGGTCTGCATACATCAGTATGTATTATTTCCAACAAGTCAGTAGCTCGTTCCATTGTTCCGGAGAATGGAGTTTTAGTCATCTTGCCCAAAAGGCACGGTTCGCAAGCATCAAATGATTCATAACCAAGTGATTCCAAAAATCCATCTTTATGGAGTTTCTTCATGCGCTTTACACCGATATGACCCAAACGGCAGTGCCACAAATAAGTTGCACTATCATTATTAACTTTGCATCTTTTGGCATCAATATTATGAATATGTGTATCACTACGATCGAGATCCAACAAACTATTTTGATTGGGTGTATGACCATTGAAGGTTTTATTCATGTAAATAGAACAACATTTATTCTCTGACTTTAAATGAATAACCATATTGCAATAAACATGATCAAATCATATTCATGCTCAACGCAAATGCCAAATAACATTTATTTATGTTTAACACTAATCCCGAAAGTATGGGGAGTGTGCGATGATGATCATATCAATCTTGGAACCACTTCCAACACACATCGTCACTTCACCCTCAACTAGTCTCAGTTTATTCTGTAACTCCTGTTTTGAGTGACTAATCTTAGCAACCGAACAAGTATCAAGTACCCAGGGGTTACTATAAACACTTGTAAGGTACACATCAATAACCTGTATATCAAATATACCCTTGTTCACTTTGCCATCCTTCTTATCTACCAAATATTCAGGGCATTTCCACTTCCAGTGACCATTTCCTTTGCAGTAGAAGCACTCAGTTTCAGGCTTTGGTCCAGCTTTGGGCTTCTTCGCGGGAGTGACAACTTGCTTGCCATTCTACTTGAAGTTCCCTTTCTTTCCCTTTGCCCTTTTCTTGAAACTAGTGGTCTTGTCAATCATCAACACTTGATGCTCTTTCTTGATTTCTACCTTCGTCGATTTCAGCATCACGAAGAGATCGGGAATCGTTTTCGTCATCCCTTGCATACTATAGTTCATTGCGAAGTTCCAGTAACTTGGTGATGGTGACTAGAGAACTCTGTCAATCACTATCTTATCTGGAAGATTAACTCCCACTTGATTCAAGCGATTGTAGTACCCAGACAATCTGAGCACATGCTCACTGCTTGAGCTATTCTCCTCCATCTTTCAGCTATAGAACTTGTTAGAGACTTTATATCTCTTAACTCGGGTATTTGCTTGAAATATTAACTTCAACTCCTGAAACATCTCATATGGCCCATGACATTCAAAATGTCTTTGAAGTCCTGATTCTAAGCCCTTTAAGCATGGTGCACTAAACTATCAAGTAGTCATCATATTGAGCTAGCTAAACGTTCATAACGTCTGCATCTGCTCCTGCAATAGGTCCGTCACCTAGAGATGCATCAAGGACATAATTCTTCTGTGCAGCAATTAGGACAATCCTTAGATCACGGATCCAATCCGCATTATTGCTACTAACATCTTTCAACACCGTTTACTCTAGGAACATATCAAAATAAACAAATGAAAGCAACAATGTGAGCTATTAATCTACAACATAATTTGCAAAATACTAACAGGACTAAGTTCATGATAAATTTAAGTTAAATTAATCATATTACTTAAAAACTCTCACTTAGACAGACATCTCTCTAGTCATCTAAGTGATCACGTGATCCAAATCAACTAAACCATGTCCGATCATCACGTGAGATGGAGTAGTTTTCAATGGTGAACATCACTATGTTGATCATATCTACTATATGATTCACGTTCGACCTTTCGGTCTCAGTGTTCCGGGGCCATATCTGTATATGCTAGGCTTGTCAAGTTTAATCTGAGTATTCCGTGTGTGCAACTGTTTTGCACCTGTTGTATTTGAACGTAGAGCCTATCACACCCGATCATCACGTGGTGTCTCAGCACGAAGAACTTTCGCAACGGTGCATACTCAGGGAGAACACTTCTTAATAATTAGTGAGAGATCATCTTAAAATGCTACCGTCAATCAAAGCAAGATGAGATGCATAATGGATAAACATCACATGCAATCAATATAAGTGATATGATATGGCCATCATCATCTTATGCTTGTGATCTCCATCTCTGAAGCACCATCGTGATCACCATTGTCACCGGCGCGACACCTTGATCTCCATCGTAGCATCGTTGTTGTTCCGCCATCTATTGCTTCTACGACTATCGCTACCGCTTAGTGATAAAGTAAAGCAATTACAGGGCGCTTGCATTTCATACAATAAAGCGACAACCATATGGCTCCTTCCAGTTGCCGATAACTCGGTTACAAAACATGATCATCTCATACAATAAAATATAGCATCACGTCTTGACCATATCACATCACAACATGCTCGGCGAAAACAAGTTAGACGTCCTCTACTTTGTTGTTGCAAATTTTACGTGGCTGCTACGGGCTGAGCAAGAACCGTTCTTACCCACGCATCAAAACCACAACGATAGTTCGTCAAGTTAGTGTTGTTTTAACCTTCGCAAGGACCGGGCGTAGCCACACTCGGTTCGACTAAAGTTGGAGAAACCGACACCCGCCAGCCACGTGTGTGCAAAGCACGTCGGTAGAACCAGTCTCGCGTAAGCGTACGCGTAATGCCGGTCCGGGCCGCTTCATCCAACAATACCGCCGAACCAAAGTATGACATGCTGGTAAGCAGTATGACTTGTATCGCCCACAACTCACTTGTGTTCTACTCGTGCATATAACATCTACGCATAAAACCAGGCTCTGATACCATTGTCGGGAACGTAGTCATTTCAAAAAAAATTCTACGCACATGCAAGATCATGATGATGCCTAGCAACGAGAGGGGAGAGTGTTGTCCACGTACCCTCGTAGACCGAAAGCAGAAGCGTTAGAACAACGCGGTTGATGTAGTCGTACGTCTTCACGGTCCGACCGATCAAGCACCGAAACTACGACACCTCAGAGTTCTAGCACACGTTCAGCTCGATGACGTCCCTCGTACTCCGATCCAGCCGAGTGTCGAGGGAGAGTTCCGTCAGCACAACGGCGTGTTGACGATCTTGATGTTCTACCATCGCAGGCCTTCGCCTAAGCATCACTACAATATTATCGAGGAGGACTATGGTGGAGGGGGGCACCACACACGGCTAAGAGATCAAGAGATCAATTGTTGTTGTGTCTAGAGGTGCCCCCTGCCCCCGTATATAAAGAAGTGGAGGAGGGGGAGAGGGCCGGCCCCTATGGCGCGCCCTGGAGGAGTCCTACTCCCACCGGGAGTAGGATTTCTCCCCTTCCATGTAGTAGGAGTAGGAGACAAGGAAGGGGGAGAGGGAAGAGAAGGAAGGAGGGGGCGCCGCCCCTCCCCCTAGTCCAATTCGGACTAGTCATTGGGGGGGGGGGGGCGCAGCCTGCCTCTCTCTCTCTCCCCTAAAGCCCAATAAGGCCCATATACTTCTTCCTCTGTATTCCCGTAACTCCCCGGTACTCCGAAAAAACCTGAATCACTCGGAACTATTCCGATGTCCGAATATAGTCATCCAATATATCGACCTTTACGTCTCAACCATTTCGAGACTCCTCGTCATGTCCCCGATCTCATCCGGGACTCCGAACTCCTTCGGTACATCAAAACACATAAACTCATAATATAACTGTCATCGAAACCTTAAGCGTGCGGACCCTACGGGTTCGAGAACTATGTACACATGACCGAGACATGTTTTTCGGTCAATAACCAATAGCGAAACCTGGATGCTCATATTGGCCTCTACATATTCTACGAAGATCTTTATCGGTCAAACCGCATAACAACATACGTTGTTCCCTTTGTCATCGGTATGTTACTTGCCCGAGATTCGATTGTCGGTATCTCAATACCTAGTTCAATCTCATTACCGGCAAGTCTCTTTACTCGTTACATAATGCATCATTCTGTAACTAACTCATTAGCTACATTGCTTGCAAGGCTTGTAGTGATGTGCATTACCGAGAGGGCCCAGAGATACCTCTCCGACAATCGGAGTGACAAATCCTAATCTCAAAATACGCCAACTCAACATGTACCTTCGGAGACACCTGTAGAGCTCCTTTATAATCACCCAGTTACGTTGTGACGTTTGGTAGCACACAAAGTGTTCCTCCGGTAAACGGGAGTTGCATAATCTCATAGTCATAGGAACATGTAAATGTCATGAAGAAAGTAATAGCAACATACTAAACGATCAAGTGCTAAGCTAACGGAATGGGTCAAGTCAATCACATCATTCTTCTAATGATGTGATCTCGTTAATCAAATGACAACTCATGCCTATGGCTAGGAAACACAACCAACTTTGATCAACAAGCTAGTCAAGTAGAGGCATATTAGTGACACTATGTTTGTCTATGTATTCACACATGTATTATGTTTCCGGTTAATACAATTCTAGCATGAATAATAAACATTTATCATGAAATAAGGAAATAAATAATAACTTTATTATTGCCTCTAGGGCATATTTCCTTCACTGGTTATGCTGTACTAGCAATCTCAGGGACGCAAAGCACCTCAAGGGAAAAGGTTTGAAGCCAACTTCAACCTTCATCCGGATAGCGCAAAAGGAGCTGGTGGTTCGCACGATGTTCCTCCTGGACCGAGCAACACCATGGTTCCTTATTTGCCTGAGGATACTGCTAAAATGGGCTAAAATGGAGAACACGTTGATTGAGTACACCGCAAACAACGTGTTTGGCGACTTCGACTAGTCCCTCAATCTCCTTAGTGATCCACTTAATTATGTCCATTTGTGATGATTGTAATAAGAACATAAGTTTGTTGTTGTCTTTATATTGTATTGTATCAGCACATTTGATATAATAAAGATTGTATTCTATGTATTAACATGAGGTTTTCTTATTGAAAATTCTTTTGTTTTATATAGTTTTCTATGTGGACAATCAGATGGAAGAGGAATTATGCCTTGTGGACAGTGGTACCACAAACTCCATACTGAGGGAGATGAAATATTTCCAAACTCTGAAAAAGATGAATATCGCTGGATGCGATTATTGGGGAACGTTGCAGAAAATTAAAATTTTTCCTACGGTTTCACCAAGATCCATCTATGAGTTCATCTAAGCAACGAGTCAAGGGAGTGAGTTTGCATCTACATACCACTTGTAGATTACGAGCGGAAGCTTGCAAGGGGATGGTGATGATGGAGTCGTACTCGACGTGATTCAGATCACCGATGTCCAAGTGCTGAACGGACAGCACCTCCGCGTTCAACACACGTGCGGGACGGGAGACGTCTCCTCCTTCTTGATCCAGCAAGGGGGAAGGAGAGGTTGATGATGATCCAGCAGCACGACGGCGTGGTGGTGGATGCAGCAGAACTCCGGCAGGGCTTCGCCAAGCGTCTACGAGAGGAGGACGAGGTGTAGCAGGGGGAGGGAGGCGCCAAGCACAAGGGTACGGCTGCCCTCCCCCCTGCCCTCCTTTATATAGGCCCCCAGGGGGGGGCGCCGGCCCTGGGAGATTGGATCTCCCAAGGGGGCGGCGGCCAAGGGGGGAGGAGTGCCCCCCAAGGCATGTGGTGCGCCCCCCCACCCTAGGGTTTCAACCCTAGGCGTAGGGGGTGGGCCTAGGGGGCGCACCAGCCCACTATGGGCTGGCTCCCCTCCCATGTCAGCCCATGGGGCCCTCCGGGATGGGTGGCCCCACCCAGTGGACCCCCGGGACCCTTCCGGTGGTCCCGGTACATTACCGGGAGTCCCCGAAACTTTCCCGATGGCCGAAAAACCACTTCCTATATATTATTCTTTACCTCCGGACCATTCCGAAACTCCTCGTGACGTCCGGGATCTCATCCGGGACTCCGAACAACATTCGGTATGCTGCATACTCATATTCATACAACCCTAGCGTCACCGAACCTTAAGTGTGTAGACCCTACGGGTTCGGGAGACAAGCAGACATGACCGAGACGACTCTCGGGCAATAACCAACAGCGGGGTCTGGATACCCATGTTGGCTCCCACATGCTCCTCGATGATTTCATCGGTTGAACCACGATGTCGAGGATTCGATCAAACCCTGTATACAATTCCCTTTGTCAATCGGTACGTTACTTGCCCGAGACTCGATCGTCGGTATCCCAATACCTTGTTCAGTCTCGTTACCGGCAAGTCACTTTACTCGTACCGTAATGCATGATCCCGTGGCCAACACCTTGGTCACCTTGAGCTCATTATGATGATGCATTACCGAGTGGGCCCAGAGATACCTCTCCGTCATACGGAGTGACAAATCCCAGTCTCGATCCGTGTCAACCCAACAGACACTTTCGGAGATACCTGTAGTGCACCTTTATAATCACCCAGTTACGTTGTGACGTTTGGTACACCCAAAGCACTCTTACGGTATCCGGGAGTTACACGATCTCATGGTCTAAGGAAGAGATACTTGACATTGGCAAAGCTCTAGCAAACGAACTACACGATCTTTGTGCTATGCTTAGGATTGGGTCTTGTCCATCACATCATTCTCCTAATGATGTGATCCCGTTATCAACGACATCCAATGTCCATAGCCAGGAAACCATGACTATCTGTTGATCACAACGAGCTAGTCAACTAGAGGCTCACTAGGGACATATTGTGGTCTATGTATTCACACGTGTATTACGATTTCCGGATAATACAGTTATAGCATGAATAAAAGACAATTATCATGAACAATGAAATATAATAATACTTTTATTATTGCCTCTAGGGCATATTTCCAACAGTCTCCCACTTGCACTAGAGTCACCAATCTAGTTACATTGTGATGAATCGAACACCCATAGAGTTCTGGTGTTGATCATGTTTTGCTCGCGAGAGAGGTTTAGTCAACGGATCTGCGACATTCAGATCCGTATGTACTTTGCAAATTTCTATGTCTCCATCTTGAACATTTTCACGGATGGAGTTGAAACGACGCTTGATGTGCCTGGTCTTCTTGTGAAACCTGGGCTCCTTGGCAAGGGCAATAGCTCCAGTGTTGTCACAGAAGAGTTTGATTGGCCCCGACGCATTGGGTATGACTCCTAGGTCGGTGATGAACTCCTTCACCCAAATCGCTTCATGCGCTGCCTCCGAGGCTGCCATGTACTCCGCTTCACACGTAGATCCCGCCACGACGCTCTGCTTGCAGCTGCACCAGCTTACTGCTCCACCATTCAACATATACACGTATCCGGTTTGTGACTTAGAGTCATCCGGATCTGAGTCGAAGCTAGCGTCGACGTAACCCTTTACGACGAGCTCTTCGTCTCCTCCATAAACGAGAAACATGTCCTTTGTCCTTTTCAGGTACTTCAGGATATTCTTGACCGCTGTCCAGTGTTCCTTGCCGGGATTACTTTGGTATCTTGCTACCAAACTCACGGCAAGGTTTACATCAGGTCTGGTACACAGCATGGCATACATAATAGATCCTATGGCTGAAGCATAGGGGATGACACTCATCTCTTCTTTATCTTTTGCCGTGGTCGGTGACTGAGCCGAGCTCAATCTCACACCTTGTAACATAGGCAAGAACCCTTTCTTGGACTGATCCATTTTGAACCTTTTCAAAATCTTATCAAGGTATGTGCTTTGTGAAAGACCTATGAGGCGTCTCGATCTATCTCTATAGATCTTGATGCCTAATATATAAGCAGCTTCTCCAAGGTCCTTCATTGAAAAACATTTGTTCAAGTAGGCCTTAATGCTGTCCAGAAATTCTATATTATTTCCCATCAAGAGTATGTCATCTACATATAATATGAGAAATGCTACAGAGCTCCCACTCACTTTCTTGTAAACGCAGGCTTCTCCATAAGTCTGCATAAACCCAAACGCTTTGATCATCTCATCAAAGCGAATATTCCAACTCCGAGATGCTTGCACCAGCCCATAAATGGATCGCTGGAGCTTGCATACTTTGTTAGCGTTCTTAGGATCGACAAAACCTTCCGGCTGCATCATATACAGTTCTTCCTTAAGATGCCCGTTAAGGAATGCCGTTTTGACGTCCATCTGCCATATCTCATAATCATAGTATGCGGCAATTGCTAACATGATTCGGACGGACTTTAGCTTCGCTACGGGAGAGAATGTCTCGTCGTAGTCAATCCCTTGAACTTGTCGATAACCCTTAGCGACAAGTCGAGCTTTATAGATGGTAACATTACCATCCGCGTCCGTCTTCTTCTTAAAGATCCATTTGTTTTCTATCGCTCGCCGATCATCGGGCAAGTCTGTCAAAGTCCATACTTTGTTTTCATACATGGATTCTATCTCGGATTTCATGGCTTCAAGCCATTTGTTGGAATCTGGGCCCGCCATCGCTTCTTCATAGTTCGAAGGTTCACCGTTGTCTAACAACATGATTTCCAGGACAGGGTTGCCGTACCACTCCGGTGCGGAACGTGTCCTTGTGGACCTACGAAGTTCAGTAGCAACTTGATCCGAAGTACCTTGATCATCATCATTGGTTTCCTCTTCAGTTGGTGTGGGCATCACAGGAACATTTTCCTGAGCTGCACCACTTTCCCGTTCGAGAGGTAGTACTTCATCGAGTTCTACTTTCCTCCCACTTACTTCTTTCGAGAGAAACTCTTTTTCCAGAAAGCATCCGTTCTTGGCAACAAAGATCTTGCCCTCGGATCTTAAGTAGAAGGTATACCCTACAGTTTCCTTAGGGTATCCTATGAAGACGCATTTTTCCGACTTGGGTTCGAGCTTTTCAGGTTGAAGTTTCTTGACATAAGCATCGCATCCCCAAACTTTTAGAAACGACAGCTTAGGTTTCTTCCCAAACCATAATTCATACGGTGTCGTCTCAACGGATTTAGACGGTGCCCTATTTAAAGTGAATGTAGCTGTCTCTAGAGCGTATCCCCAAAATGATAGCGGTAAATCGGTAAGAGACATCATAGACCGCACCATATCCAATAGAGTGCGATTACGACGTTCGGACACACCGTTTCGCTGAGGTGTTCCAGGCGGCGTGAGTTGTGAAACGATTCCACATTTCCTTAAGTGTGTGCCAAATTCGTGACTTAAATATTCTCCTCCACGATCTGATCGTAGGAACTTTATTTTTCGGTCACGTTGATTCTCTACTTCATTCTGAAATTCCTTGAACTTTTCAAAGGTCTCAGACTTGTGTTTCATTAAGTAGACATACCCATATCTACTCAAGTCATCAGTGAGAGTGAGAACATAACGATATCCTCCGCGAGCCTCAACGCTCATTGGACCGCACACATCGGTATGTATGATTTCCAACAAGTTGGTTGCTCGCTCCATTGTTCCGGAGAACGGAGTCTTGGTCATTTTGCCCATGAGGCATGGTTCGCATGTGTCAAACGATTCATAATCAAGAGACTCTAAAAGTCCATCAGCATGGAGCTTCTTCATGCGCTTGACACCAATGTGACCAAGGCGGCAGTGCCACAAGTATGTGGGACTATCGTTATCAACTTTACATCTTTTGGCATCCACACTATGAACATGTGTAATATTACGCTCGAGATTCATTAAGAATAAACCATTGACCATCGGAGCATGACCATAAAACATATCTCTCATATAAATCGAACAACCATTATTCTCAGACTTAAATGAGTAGCCATCTCGTATTAAACGAGATCCAGATACAATGTTCATGCTCAAACTTGGCACTAAATAACAATTATTAAGGTTCAAAACTAATCCCGTAGGTAAATGTAGAGGCAGCGTGCCGACGGCGATCACATCGACTCTGGAACCATTCCCGACGCGCATCGTCACCTCGTCCTTCGCCAGTCTCCGTTTATTCCGCAGCTCCTGCTGTGAGTTACAAATATGAGCAACGGCACCGGTATCAAATACCCAGGAGTTACTACGAGTACTGGTAAGGTACACATCAATTACATGTATATCAAATATACCTTTGGTGTTGCCGGCCTTCTTATCCGCTAAGTATTTGGGGCAGTTCCGCTTCCAGTGACCCTTCCCCTTGCAATAAAAGCACTCAGTCTCAGGCTTGGGTCCATTCTTTGACTTCTTCCCGGCAACTGGCTTACCGGGCGCGGCAACATCCTTGCCGTCCTTCTTGAAGTTCTTCTTGCCCTTGCCCTTCTTGAACTTAGTGGTCTTATTGACCATCAACACTTGATGTTCTTTCTTGATTTCAGCCTCTGCTGACTTCAGCATAGAAAATACTTCAGGAATGGTCTTTTCCATTCCCTGCATATTGTAGTTCATCACAAAGCTCTTGTAGCTTGGTGGGAGCGACTGAAGGATTCTGTCAATGACCGCCTCATCAGGGAGGTTAATATTCAGCTGGGTCATACGGTTGTGCAACCCAGACATCTTGAGTATGTGCTCACTGACAGAACTATTTTCCTCCATCTTACAACTGTAGAACTTGTCGGAGACGTCATATCTCTCGACCCGGGCGTGAGCTTGAAAAACTAGTCTCAGCTCCTCGAACATCTCATATGCTCCGTGATGCTCAAAACGCTTTTGGAGCCCCGGTTCTAAGCTGTAAAGCATGCCGCACTGAACGAGGGAGTAATCATCAGCACGAGTCTGCCAAGCATTCATAATGTCTTGGTTCTCTGGGACGGGAGCGTCACCTAGCGGTCCTTCTAGGACATATTGTTTCCTGGCAGCTATGAGGATGATCCTCAGGTTCCGGACCCAGTCCGTATAGTTGCTGCCATCATCTTTCAGCTTGGTTTTCTCTAGGAACGCGTTGAAGTTCATGTTGACATGAGCGTTGGCCATTTGATCTACAAGACATATTTGCAAAGGTTTTAGACTAAGTTCATGATAATTAAGTTCATCTAATCAAAGTATTAATGAACTCCCACTCAGATTAGACATCCCTCTAGTCATCTAAGTGTTACACGATCCGAGTCGACTAGGCCGTGTCCGATCATCACGTGAGACGGACTAGTCATCGTCGGTGAACATCTTCATGTTGATCGTATCTTCCATACGACTCGTGTTCGACCTTTCGGTCTCCGTGTTCCGAGGCCATGTCTGTACATGCTAGGCTCGTCAAGTTAACCCTAAGTGTTTTGCGTGTGTAAAACTGTCTTACACCCGTTGTATGTGAACGTAAGAATCCATCACACCCGATCATCACGTGGTGCTTAGAAGCGACGAACTTTAGCAACGGTGCACAGTTAGGGGAGAACACTTCTTGAAATTGTTGTAAGGGATCATCTTATTTACTACCGTCGTCCTAAGTAAACAAGATGCATAAACATAATAAACATCACATGCAATTATATAGTAGTGACATGATATGGCCAATATCATATAGCTCCATTGATCTCCATCTTCGGGGCTCCATGATCATCTTGTCACCGGCATGACACCATGATCTCCATCATCATGATCTCCATCATCGTGTCTTCATGAAGTTGTCACGCCAACGACTACTTCTACTTCTATGGCTAACGCGTTTAGCAATAAAGTAAAGGAAGTTACATGGCGTTCTTCAATGACACGCAGGTCATACAAAAAATAAAGACAACTCCTATGGCTCCTGCCGGTTGTCATACTCATCGACATGCAAGTCGTGAATCCTATTACAAGAACATGATCTCATACATCACAATTCATCATCATTCATCACAACTTCTGGCCATATCACATCACATGATCAATCGCTGCAAAAACAAGTTAGACGTCCTCTAATTGTTGTTGCATCTTTTACGTGGCTGCAATTGGGTTCTAGCAAGAACGTTTTCTTACCTACGAATAACCACAACGTGATTTTGTCAACTTCTATTTACCCTTCATAAGGACCCTTTTCATCGAATCCGCTCCAACTAAAGTGGGAGAGACAGACACCCGCCAGCCACCTTATGCAACTAGTGCATGTTAGTCGGTGGAACCGGTCTCACGTAAGCGTACGTGTAAGGTTGGTCCGGGCCGCTTCATCCCACAATACCGCTGAAGCAAGAAAAGACTAGTAGTGGCAAGCAAGTTGACAAGATCCACGCCCACAACAAAATTGTGTTCTACTCGTGCAAAGAGAACTACGCATAGACCTAGCTCATGATGCCACTGTTGGGGAACGTTGCAGAAAATTTAAAAATTTTCTACGGTTTCACCAAGATCCATCTATGAGTTCATCTAAGCAACGATTCAAGGGAGTGAGTTTGCATCTACATACCACTTGTAGATCACGTGCGGAAGCTTGCAAGGGGATGGTGATGATGGAGTCATACTCGACGTGATTCAGATCACCGATGTCCAAGTGCTGAACGGACAGCACCTCCGCGTTCAACACACGTACGGGACGGGAGACGTCTCCTCCTTCTTGATCCAGCAAGGGGGAAGGAGAGGTTGATGATGATCTAGCATCATGACGGCGTGGTGGTGGATGCAGCAGAACTCCGGCAGGGCTTCGCCAAGCGTCTACGGGAGGAGGACGAGGTGTAGCAGGGGGAGGGAGGCGCCAAGCACAAGGGTACGGCTGCCCTCCCCCTGCCCTCCTTTATATAGGCCCCCAGGGGGGGCGCCGGCCCTGGGAGATTGGATCTCCCAAGGGGGCGGCGGCCAAGGGGGGAGGAGTGCCCCCCAAGGCATGTGGTGCGCCCCCCACCCTAGGGTTTCACCCTAGGCGCAGGGGGTGGGCCTAGGGGGGCGCACCAGCCCACTATGGGCTGGCTCCCCTCCCATGTCAGCCCATGGGGCCCTCCGGGATGGGTGGCCCCACCCGGTGGACCCCCGGGACCCTTCCGGTGGTCCCGGTACATTACCGGGAGACCCCGAAACTTTCCCGATGGCCGAAAAACCACTTCCTATATATTATTCTTTACCTCCGGACCATTCCGAAACTCCTCGTGACGTCCTGGATCTCATCCGGGACTCCGAACAACATTCAGTATGCTGCATACTCATGTTCATACAACCCTAGCGTCACCGAACCTTAAGTGTGTAGACCCTACGGGTTCGGGAGACAAGCAGACATGACCGAGACGACTCTCGGGCAATAACCAACAGCGGGGTCTGGATACCCATGTTGGCTCCCACATGCTCCTCGATGATTTCATCGGTTGAACCACGATGTCGAGGATTCGATCAAACCCTGTATACAATTCCCTTTGTCAATCGGTACGTTACTTGCCCGAGACTCGATCGTCGGTATCCCAATACCTTGTTCAGTCTCGTTACCGGCAAGTCACTTTACTCGTACCGTAATGCATGATCCCGTGGCCAACACCTTGGTCACCTTGAGCTCATGATGATGCATTACCGAGTGGGCCCAGAGATACCTCTCCGTCATACGAAGTGACAAATCCCAGTCTCGATCCGTGTCAACCCAACAGACACTTTCGGAGATACCTGTAGTGCACCTTTATAGTCACCCAGTTACGTTGTGACGTTTGGTACACCCAAAGCACTCTTACGGTATCCGGGAGTTACACGATCTCATGGTCTAAGGAAGAGATACTTGACATTGGCAAAGCTCTAGCAAACGAACTACACGATCTTTGTGCTATGCTTAGGATTGGGTCTTGTCCATCACATCATTCTCCTAATGATGTGATCCCGTTATCAACGACATCCAATGTCCATAGCCAGGAAACCATGACTATCTGTTGATCACAACGAGCTAGTCAACTAGAGGCTCACTAGGGACATATTGTGGTCTATGTATTCACACGTGTATTATGATTTCCGGATAATACAGTTATAGCATGAATAAAAGACAATTATCATGAACAATGAAATATAATAATACTTTTATTATTGCCTCTAGGGCATATTTCCAACAGCGATACAGTGATTGTTGGTACTGGACATGCCATATTCCCCTCCCAAGCGGTACACAAGTGACATTGAGGATGCTTTATTGTATCCCGACTCATCACGTACCCTGGTCAGTTATCGAGATATCCGTAAGAATGGTTTTCACATTGAAACCCATGAAGACAACAAAGAGGAGTATCTACTCTTTACTAAAGATCACCGATATGGCAAAAAAGGTACATGAGAAAATTCCTTCTCTGTCGTCTGGTTTGTACAATACGTACATCAAACCCGTGGAACATGTTGCATACAAAGTAATTTTTCAGAATGCTAACGCATTCCAAACCTGGAATGATCGCCTAGGCCATCCTGAAATACGGATGATGAGAAAAATTACTAGCAATTCCATTGGTCATAATTTGCTTGAGTAAAAATTTCATCAATCTTCTAATTTTGTGTGCACATCTTGTGGCACGGGAAAGCTAATTTTGAGGCCCTCGCACCTCAAAATACAAGCTGAACCACTTCAGTTCCTTGAACATATTCAAGGAGACATTTGTGGTCCTATTTAGCCATTATCTGGACCTTTCCGGTATTTCATGGTTCTGATTGACGCATCTACACGATGGTTGAAGGAAATATGCCCTAGAGGCAATAATAAAGTTATTATTTATTTCCTCATATCATGATAAATGTTTATTATTAATGCTATAATTGTATTAACTGGAAACATGATACATGTGTGAATACATAGACAAACATATAGTCACTAGTATGCCTCTACTTGACTAGCTCATTAATCAAAGATGGTTATGTTTCCTAACCATAGACATGTGTTGTTATTTGATTAATGGGATCACATCATTAGGAGAATGATGTGATTGACACGACCCATCCCGTTAGCTTAGCACTTGATCGGTTAGTATTCTGCTATTGCTTTCTTCATGACTTATACATGTTCCTGTAACTATGAGAATTATGCAACTCCCGTTTACCGGAGGAGCACTTTGGGTACTACCAAACGTCACAACATAACTGGGTGATTATAAAGGAGTACTATAGGTGTCTCCGAAGGTACATGTTGAGTTGGCGTATTTCGAGATTAGGTTTTGTCACTCCGATTGTCGGAGAGGTATCTCTGGGCCCTCTCGGTAATACTCATCACTTAAGCCTTGCAAGCATTATAACTAATAAGTTAGTTATGAGATGACGTATTACAGAACGAGTAAAGAGACTTGCCGGTAACGAGATTGAACTAAGTATTGGATACCGACGATCAAATCTCGGGCAAGGAACATACCGATGACAAAGGGAGCAACGTATGTTGTTATGCGGTTTGACCGATAAAGATCTTCGTAGAATATGTAGGAACCAATATGGGCATCCAGGTCCCGCTATTGGTTATTGACCGAGAATGGTTTTAGGTCTTGTCTACATAGTTCTCGAACCCGTAGGGTCCACACGCTTAACGTTTCGATGACAGTTTTATTATGAGTTTATAAGTTTTGATGTACCGAAGTTTGTTCGGAGTCCCGGATGTGATCACGGACATGACGAGGAGTCTCGGAATGGTCGAGACATAAAGATTGATATATTGGAAGCCTATGTTTGGACATCGGAATGGTTCCGGGTGAAATCGGCATTTTACCGGAGAACCGGGAGGTTACCGGAACCCCCCGGGGGGTTAATGGGCCTACATGGGCCACGAGGGAGAAGAGGGAAGGAGCCAGGAGGGGCTGCGCGCCCCTCCCCCTCCTAGTCCGAATAGGACAAGGGAAGGGGGGCGGCACCCCCCTTTCCTTCCCCTCTTCCTCCTCTTTCCCCCCTTCTCCTACTCCTACTTGGAAAGAGGGAGTCCTACTCCCGGTGGGAGTAGGACTCCCCCCTTGGCGCGCCCTCTAGGCCGGCCGCCTCCTCCCCCCTGGCTCCTTTATATACGGGGGCGGGGGGCACCCCAAAGACACACAAGTTGATCTACGGATCGTTCCTTAGCCGTGTGCGGTGCCCCTTCCACCATATTCCACCTCGGTCATATCGTCGCGGAGTTTAGGCGAAGCCCTGCGCCGGTAGAACATCATCATCGTCACCACGCCGTCATGCTGACGGAACTCATCTCCGGAGCCTTTGCTGGATCGGAGGGTCGGAGATCGTCATCGAGCTGAACATGTGCTGAACTCGGAGGCCCCGTACGTTCGGTGCTTGGATCGGTCGGATCGTGAAGACGTACGACTACACCAACCGTGTTGTGCTAACGCTTCCGCTTACGGTCTATGAGGGTACGTAGACGAACACTCTCCCCTCTCGTTGCTATATCATCACCATGATCTTGGGTGTGCGTAGGAATTTTTTTGAAATTACTACGTTCCCCAACAGTGGTATCCGAGCCTAGGTTTTATGCGTTGATGTTATATGCCCGTGTAGAACACAAGTGAGTTGTGGGCAATACAAGTCATACTGCTTACCAGCATGTCATACTTTGGTTCGGCGGTATTGTGAGATGAAGCGGCCCGGACTGACATTACGCGTACGCTTACACGAGACTGGTTTCACCGTTGCGAGCACTCGTGCTTAAAGGTGACTGGCGGGTGTCTGTCTCTCTCACTTTAGCTGAATCGAGTGTGGGTACGCCCGGTCCTTGCGAAGGTTAAAACAACACCAACTTGACGAACTATCGTTGTGGTTTTTGATGCGTATGTAAGAACGGTTCTTGCTAAGCCCGTAGCAGCCACGTAAAATTTGCAACAACAAAGTAGAGGACGTCTAACTTGTTTTTGCAGGGCATGTTGTGATGTGATATGGTCAAAACGTGATGCTATATTTTATTGTATGAGATGATCATGTTTTGTAACCGAAGTTATCAGCAACTGGCAGGAGCCATATGGTTGTCGCTTTATTGTATGAAATGCAAACGCCCTGTAATTGCTTTACTTCATCACTAAGCGGTAGCGATAGTCGTAGAAGCAATAGATGGCGTAACGACAATGATGCTACGATGGAGATCAAGGTGTCGCGCCGGTGACGATGGTGATCATGACGGTGCTTCGAAGATGGAGATCACAAGCACAAGATGATGATGGCCATATCATATCACTTATATTGATTGCATGTGATGTTTATCCTTTATGCATCTTATCTTGCTTTGATTGACGGTAGCATTTTAAGATGATCTCTCACTAATTATCAAGAAGTGTTCTCCCTGAGTATGCACAAGTTCTTCGTGCTGAGACACCACGTGATGATCGGGTGTGATAGGCTCTACGTTCAAATACAACGGGTGCAAAACAGTTGCACACGCGGAATACTCAGGTTATACTTGACGAGCCTAGCATATACAGATATGGCCTCGGAACACGGAGACCGAAAGGTCGAGCGTGAATCATATAGTAGATATGATCAACATAGCGATGTTCACCATTGAAACTACTCCATCTCACGTGATGATCGGACATGGTTTGGTTGATTTGGATAACGTAATCACTTAGATGACTAGAGAGATGTCTGTCTAAGTGGGAGTTCTTAAGTAATATGATTAATTGAACTTAAATTTTATCATGAACTTAGTACCTGATAGTATCTTGCTTGTCTATGTTTGTTTGTAGATAGATGGCTCGTGCTGTTGTTCCGTTGAATTTTAATGCGTTCCTTGAGAAAGCAAAGTTGAAAGATGATGGTAGCAATTACACGGACTGGGTCCGTAACCTCAGGATTATCCTCATTGCTGCACAGAAAAGTTACGTCCTGGAAGCACCGCTGGGTGCCAGGCCTGCTGCTGATGCAACTGACGACGTTAAGAACATCTGGCAGAGCAAAGATGATGACTACTCTATAGTTCAGTGTGCCATGCTTTACGGCTTAGAACCGGGCCTTCAACGACGTTTTGAATGTCATGGAGCATATGAGATGTTCCAGGAGTTGAAGTTAATATTTCAAGCAAATGCCCGGATTGAGAGATATGAAGTCTCCAATAAGTTCTATAGCTGCAAGATGGAGGAGAATAGTTCTATCAGTGAACACATACTCAAAATGTCTGGGTATAATAATCACTTGATTCAACTGGGAGTTAATCTTCCTGATGATAGTGTCATTGACAGAATTCTCCAATCACTGCCACCAAGCTACAAGAGCTTCGTAATGAACTATAATATGCAAGGGATGAACAAGACTATTCCCGAGCTCTTCGCGATGCTGAAAGCCGTGGAGGTAGAAATCAAGAAGGAGCATCAAGTGTTGATGGTTAACAAAACCACTAGTTTCAAGAAGAAGGGCAAAGGGAAGAAGAAGGGGAACTTCAAAAAGAACGGCAAGCAAGTTGCTGCTCAAGAGAAGAAACCCAAGTCTGGACCTAAGCCTGAAACTGAGTGCTTCTACTGCAAGCAGACTGGACACTGGAAGCGGAACTGCCCCAAGTATTTGGCGGATAAGAAGGATGGCAAAGTGAACAAAGGTATATGTGATATACATGTTATTGATGTGTACCTTACTAATGCTCGCAGTAGCACCTGGGTATTTGATACTGGTTCTGTTGCTAATATTTGCAACTCGAAACAGGGACTACGGATTAAGCGAAGATTAGCTAAGGACGAGGTGACGATGCGCATGGGAAGTGGTTCCAAAGTCGATGTGATCGCGGTCGGCGCGCTACCTCTACATCTACCATCGGGATTAGTATTAGACCTAAATAATTGTTATTTGGTGCCAGCGTCGAGCATGAACATTATATCTGGATTTTGTTTGATGCGAGACGGTTATTCATTTAATCAGAGAATAATGGTTGTTCTATTTATATGAGTAATATCTTTTATGGTCATGCACCCTTGAAGAGTGGTCTGTTTTTATTGAATCTCGATAGTAGTGATACACATATTCATAGTGTTGAAATCAAAAGATGCAGAGTTGATAATGATAGTGCAACTTATTTGTGACACTACCGTTTCGGTCATATCGGTATAAAATGCATGAAGAAACTCCATACTGATGGGCTTTTGGAATCACTTGATTATGAATCACTTGGTACTTGCGAACCGTGCCTTATGGGCAAGATGACCAAAACGCCGTTCTCCGATACTATGGAGAGAGCAACAGATTTGTTGGAGATCATACATACAGATGTATGTGGTCCAATGAGTGTTGAGGCTCGTGGCGGATATCGTTATTTTCTCACCTTCACAGATGATTTAAGCAGATATGGGTATATCTACTTAATGAAACACAAGTCTAAAACATTTGAAAAGTTCAAATAATTTCAGAGTGAAGTGGAAAATCATCGTAACAAGAAAATAAAGTTTCTACGATCTGATCGTGGAGGAGAATATTTGAGTTACGAGTTTTGTCTACACTTGAAAAAATGCGGGATAGTCTCGCAACTCACGCCACCTGGAACACCACAACGAAATGGTGTGTCCGAACGTCGTAATCGTACATTACTTGACATGGTGCGATCTATGATGTCTCTTACTGATTTACCGCTATCGTTTTGGGGTTATGCTTTAGAGACGGCCGCATTCACGTTAAATAGGGCACCATCAAAATCCGTTGAGACGACACCATATGAACTGTGGTTTGGCAAGAAACCAAAGTTGTCGTTTCTTAAAGTTTGGGGCTGCGATGCTTATGTGAAGAAACTTCAACCAGATAAGCTCGAACCCAAATCGGAGAAATGTGTCTTCATAGGATACCCAAAGGAGACTATTGGGTACACCTTCTATCACAGATCTGAGGGCAAGATTTTCGTTGCTAAATTCGGATCCTTTCTAGAGAAGGAGTTTCTCTCGAAAGAAGTGAGTGGGAGGAAAGTAGAACTTGACGAGATAATTGTATCTACTCCCTTATTGGAAAATAGTTCATCACAAGAACCGGTTCCTGTGACAACTACACCAATCAGTGAGGAAGCTAATGATATTGATCATGAAACTTCAGATCAAGTTTCTACATAACCTCGTAGGTCAACCAGAGTAAGATCTGCACCAGAGTGGTACGGTAATCCTATTCTGGAAGTCATGTTACTTGACCATGATGAACCTACGAACTATGAGGAAGCGATGATGAGCCCAGATTCCGCAAAATGGCTAGAGGCCATGAAATCTGAAATGGGATCCATGTATGAAAACAAAGTATGGACTTTGGTTGACTTGCCCGATGATCGGCAAGCCATTGAGAATAAATGGATCTTTAAGAAGAAGACTGACGCTGATGGTAATGTAACTGTCTATAAAGCTCGACTTGTTGCGAAAGGTTTTCGACAAGTTCAAGGGGTTGACTACAATGAGACTTTCTCACCCGTAGCGATGCTTAAGTCTGTCCGAATCATGTTAGCTATTGCTGCATTTCATGATTATGAAATTTGGCAAATGGATGTCAAAACTGCATTCTTGAATGGATTTCTAGAAGAAGAGTTGTATATGATGCAGCCAGAAGGTTTTGTTGATCCAAAAGGTGCTAACAAAGTATGCAAGCTCCAGCGATCCATTTATGGACTGGTGCAAGCATCTCGGAGTTGGAATAAATGTTTTGATAGTGTGATCAAAGCATATGGTTTTATACAGACTTTTGGAGAAGCCTGTATTTACAAGAAAGTGAGTGGGAGCTCTGTAGCATTTCTGATATTATATGTAGATGACATATTATTAATTGGAAATGATATAGAATTTCTGGATAGCATAAAGGGATACTTGAATAAAAGTTTTTCAATGAAAGACCTCGGTGAAGCTGCTTACATATTGGGCATCAAGATCTATAGAGATAGATCAAGACGCTTAATAGGACTTTCACAAAGCACATACCTTGACAAAATTTTGAAAAAGTTCAAGATGGATCAGGCAAAGAAAGGGTTCTTACCCGTGCTACAAGGTGTGAAGTTGAGTCAAACTCAATGCCCGACCACAGCAGAAGATAGAGAGAAAATGAAAGATGTTCCCTATGCTTCAGCCATAGGCTCTATCATGTATGCAAAGCTGTGTACCAGACCCGACGTATGCTTAGCAATAAGCTTGGCAGGAAGGTACCAAAGTAATCCAGGAGTGGATCACTGGACAACAGTCAAGAACATCCTGAAATACCTGAAAAGGACTAAGGATATGTTTCTCGTATATGGAGGTGACAAAGAGCTAGTCGTAAATGGTTACGTCGATGCAAGCTTTGACACTGATCCGGATGATTCTAAATCGCAAACCGGATACGTGTTTTTATTAAACGGTGGAGCTGTAAGTTGGTGCAGTTCTAAACAAAGCGTCGTGGCGGGATCTACATGTGAAGCGGAGTACATAGCTGCTTCTGAAGCAGCGAATGAAGGAGTCTGGATGAAGGAGTTCATTTCCGATCTAGGTGTCATACCTAGTGCATCGGGACCGATGAATATCTTCTGTGACAATACTGGTGCAATTGCCTTGGCAAAGGAATCCAGATTTCACAAGAGGACCAAGCACATCAAGAGACGCTTCAATTCCATTCAGGACCAAGTCCAAGTGGGAGACATAGAGATTTGCAAAATACATACGGATCTGAATGTAGCAGACCCGTTGACTAAGCCTCTCTCACGAGCAAAACATGATCAGCACCAAGACTCCATGGGTGTTAGAATCATTACTATGTAATCTAGATTATTGACTCTAGTGTAAGTGGGAGACTGAAGGAAATATGCCCTAGAGGCAATAATAAAGTTATTATTTATTTCCTTATATCATGATAAATGTTTATTATTCATGCTAGAATTGTATTAACCGGAAACATGATACATGTGTGAATACATAGACAAACATATAGTCACTAGTATGCCTCTACTTGACTAGCTCATTAATCAAAGATGGTTATGTTTCCTAACCATAGACATGTGTTGTCATTTGATTAATAAGGTCACATCATTAGGAGAATAATGTGATTGACATGACCCATCCTGTTAGCTTAGCACTTGATCGTTTAGTATTCTGCTATTGCTTTCTTCATGACTTATACATGTTCCTGTAACTATGTGAATTATGCAACTCCCGTTTACCGGAGGAACACTTTGGGTACTACCAAACGTCACAACGTAACTGGGTGATTATAAAGGAGTACTACAGGTGTCTCCAAAGGTACATGTTGAGTTGGCGTATTTCAAGATTAGGTTTTGTCACTCCGATTGTCGGAGAGGTATCTCTGGGCCCTCTCGGTAATACTCATCACTTAAGCCTTGCAAGCATTATAACTAATAAGTTAGTTATGAGATGACGTATTACAGAACGAGTAAAGAGACTTGCCGGTAACGAGATTGAACTAGGTATTGGATACCGACGATCAAATCTCGGGCAAGTAACATACCGATGACAAAGGGAACAACGTATGTTGTTATGTGGTTTGACCGATAAAGATCTTCGTAGAATATGTAGGAACCAATATGGGCATCCAGGTCCCGCTATTGGTTATTGACCGAGAATGGTTTTAGGTCATGTCTACATAGTTCTCGAACCCGTAGGGTCCGCACGCTTAACGTTTCGATGACAGTTTTATTATGAGTTTATAAGTTTTGATGTACCGAAGTTTGTTCAGAGTCCCGGATGTGATCACGGACATGACGAGGAGTCTCGGAATGGTCGAGACATAAAGATTGATATATTGGAAGCCTATGTTTGGACATCGGAATGGTTCCGGGTGAAATCGGCATTTTACCGGAGAACCAGGAGGTTACCGGAACCCCCCGGGGGGTTAATGGGCCTACATGGGCCACGAGGGAGAAGAGGGAAGGAGCCAGGAGGGGCCGCGCGCCCCTCCCCCTCCTAGTCCGAATAGGACAACGGAAGGGGGGCGGCGCCCCCCCTTTCCTTCCCCTCTTCCTCCTCTTTCCCCCCCTTCTCCTACTCCTACTTGGAAAGAGGGAGTCCTACTCCCGGTGGGAGTAGGACTCCCCCCCTTGGCGCGCCCTCTAGGCCGGCCGCCTCCTCCCCCCTGGCTCCTTTATATACGGGGGCGGGGGGCACCCCAAAGACACACAAGTTGATCTACGGATCGTTCCTTAGCCGTGTGCGGTGCCCCTTCCACCATATTCCACCTCGGTCATATCGTCGCGGAGTTTAGGCGAAGCCCTGCGCCGGTAGAACATCATCATCGTCACCACGCCGTCGTGCTGACGGAACTCATCTCCGGAGCCTTTGCTAGATCGGAGGCTCGGAGATCGTCATCGAGCTGAACGTGTGCTGAACTCGGAGGCCCCATACGTTCGGTGCTTGGATCGGTCGGATCGTGAAGACGTACGACTACATCAACCGCGTTGTGCTAACGCTTCCGCTTACGGTCTACGAGGGTACGTAGACGAACACTCTCCCCTCTCGTTGCTATATCATCAGCATGATCTTGCGTGTGCGTAGGATTTTTTTTGAAATTACTACGTGAAGGAAATATGCCCTAGAGGCAATAATAAAGTTATTATTTCTTTCCTTATATCATGATAAATGTTTATTGTTCATGCTAGAATTGTATTAACCGGAAACATGATACATGTGTGAATACATAGACAAACATATAGTCACTAGTATGCCTCTACTTGACTAGCTCATTAATCAAAGATGGTTATGTTTCCTAACCATAGACATGTGTTGTCATTTGATTAATAAGGTAACATCATTAGGAGAATAATGTGATTGACATGACCCATCCCGTTAGCTTAGCACTTGATCGTTTAGTATTCTGCTATTGCTTTCTTCATGACTTATACATGTTCCTGTAACTATGAGAATTATGCAACTCCCGTTTACCGGAGGAACACTTTGGGTACTACCAAACGTCACAACGTAACTGCGTGATTATAAAGGAGTACTACAGGTGTCTCCAAAGGTACATGTTGAGTTGGCGTATTTCGAGATTAGGTTTTGTCACTCCGATTGTCGGAGAGGTATCTCTGGGCCCTCTCGGTAATACTCATCACTTAAGCCTTGCAAGCATTATAACTAATAAGTTAGTTATGAGATGACGTATTATAGAACGAGTAAAGAGACTTGCCGGTAACGAGATTGAACTAGGTATTGGATACCGACGATCAAATCTCGGGCAAGTAACATACCGATGACAAAGGGAACAACGTATGTTGTTATGCGGTTTGACCGATAAAGATCTTCATAGAATATGTAGGAACCAATATGGGCATCCAGGTCCCGCTATTGGTTATTGATCGAGAATGGTTTTAGGTCATGTCTACATAGTTCTCGAACCCGTAGGGTCCGCACGCTTAATGTTTCGATGACAATTTTATTATGAGTTTATAAGTTTTGATGTACCAAAGTTTGTTCGGGGTCCCGGATGTGATCACGGACATGACGAGGAGTCTCGAAATGGTCGAGACATAAAGATTGATATATTGGACGACTATATTTGGACACCGGAAAGGTTCCGGGTGATTTCGGAGAAAACCGGAGTGCCGGGGGGGTTACCGGAACCCCCCGAGAGAGTATTGGGCCTATGGGCCTTAGGGGAAAGGAGAGAGGGGCGGCCAGCATGGGCCGCGCGCCCCCTGCCCCCTCTGGTCCGAATTGGACTAGGAGGGGGGGCGGCGCCCCCCCTTTCCTTCCCCCTCTCCCCCTTCCTTCCCCCTCCTAGTAGGAGTAGGAAAGGAGGAGTCCTACTCCTACTAGGAGGAGGATTCCTCCTCCCTTGGCGCGCCCAAAGGGGCCGGCCGGCCTCCCCCCTCCTCCTTTATATACGGGGGCAGGGGGCACCCCATAGACACACAAGTTGATCTACGGATCGTTCCTTAGCCGTGTGCGGTGCCCCCTTCCACCATATTCCACCTCGGTCATATCGTCGCGAAGCTTAGGCGAAGCCCTGCGCCGGTAGAACATCAACATCGTCACCACGCCGTCGTGCTGACGGAACTCATCTCCGGAGCTCGGCTGGATCGGAGGCCGGAGATCATCATCGAGCTGAACGTGTGCTGAACTCGGAGGCCCCGTACGTTCGGTGCTTGGATCGGTCGGATTGTGAAGACGTACGACTACATCAACCGCGTTGTTATAACGCTTCCGCTAACGGTCTACGAGGGTACGTGGACATGCACTCTCCCCTCTCGTTGCTATGCCATCAACATGATCTTGCGTGTGCGTAGGAATTTTTTTGAAATTACTACGAAACCCAACAGTGGCATCCGAGCCTAGGTTTTATGCGTTGATGTTATATGCACGAGTACAACACAAGTGAGCTGTGGGCGATACAAGTGATACTGCTTACCAGCATGTCATACTTTGGTTCGGCGGTATTGTGAGATGAAGCGGCCCGGACCGACATTACGCGTACGCTTACGCGAGACTGGTTTCACCGCTACGAGCACTCGTGCTTAAAGGTGACTGGCGGGTGTCTGTCTCTCTCACTTTAGCTGAATCGAGTGTGGCTACGCCCGGTCCTTGCGAAGGTTAAAACAGCACCCACTTGACAAACTATCGTTGTGGGTTTTGATGCGTAGGTAAGAACGGTTCTTGCTAAGCCCGTAGCAGCCACGTAAAGTTTGCAACAACAAAGTAGAGGACGTCTAACTTGTTTTTGCAAGGCATGCTGTGATGTGATATGGCCAAGACGTGATGCTATATTTTATTGTATGAGATGATCATGTTTTGTAACCGAAGTTATCGGCAACTGGCAGGAGCCATATGGTTGTCGCTTTATTGTATGAAATGCAAATGCCCTGTAATTGCTTTACTTTACCACTAAGCGGTAGCGATAGTCATAGAAGCAATAGATGGCATAGACGACAACGATGCTACGATGGAGATCAAGGTGTCGCGCTGGTGACGATGGTGATCATGACGGTGCTTCGAAGATGGAGATCACAAGCACAAGATGATGATGGCCATATCATATCACTTATATTGATTGCATGTGATGTTTATCCTTTATGCATCTTATCTTGCTTTGATTGAAGGTAGCATTTTAAGATGATCTCTCACTAATTATCAAGAAGTGTTCTCCCTGAGTATGCACCGTTGCGAAAGTTCTTCGTGCTGAGACACCACGTGATGATCGGGTGTGATAGGCTCTACGTTCAAATACAACGGGTGCAAAACAGTTGCACACGCGGAATACTCAGGTTATACTTGACGAGCCTAGCATATACAGATATGGTGTCACACCCTAGCTAGTAATGCATTAGAGTGTTGCATCATGTTTATTCTTTCACCAGAAACCTGAAATGGGGATGACAGAACCCCCAGTCCCCTCTGAAACCAACTAGGGTTTACTAAAAACTTTTTCAATGAACCTGAAATGCCCTTCTAAAATGCCCATCATTTTTGTCTTGGTTCAGAACCTCTGCCAAAAGTGGTGCACATTTTCCCAGGCCATCTTAGGGTTTTTGAATTAAATCATAAATATTTGAATTTGGGCATTTAAAATTATATAAAATATTTAAATGCTCAAATATCTCCAAACTAAAATGTTTCATGTTGGAAATAATCCAACTATGGACCAGGAGTAGTTTGGTGATTTTAGGAGTAACCTAAGTATTTTATTTAATTCAACAAAGTTGCAGAAGTATTAAAAAAACAGAAAACAGAAAGAAATGGAAAAAACTTACCTGGCGCCCAGCACCCGGCCCACCTGCCGGGCCAGCCCAGCGCCGCTCCAGCGAGCTGCTTGCCGGCCAGGCAGGCAGGCAGGTGCCCGACGGCGACCACAGCGCGCGCCACGCACCTGCTCGCCGCCTCGCCGCTCCCCTCGCCCGGTGACGTCGTGGATCAGCCTCTCTCGCTCCCCCGAACCCCCCAGACACCCCCTCTCCTCTCCAGCTCCTCCCCCTCGCGCTCCACCGCCATGACCGACGCCACCATCGCCGTGCCTTCGTCGTAGCCGTGCTCCCCGCCGCCCGTGCGTCCTCTCAGCGTGTCCAGGAGCTCCGCCGCTGTCCACTCCATCGAGCAAGCCGAGCCCCGAGCGCTCGCAACGCCCGAGTCCACCGCAACGACCTCGCCCGAACCGCCGTCGCCGGAGATCCCCTTCAACGCCGTCGTCGCTCCGGTCCATCTCCGGCCACACCAAGGGCTTCGTCGCACTCACTGTGAGCTTAGCCATCTTCCCCTCCCTTCCGTTCCTGCTCCCGAGCCGTGTAGCGACCTCCCGGAGCTCAACCGCACCCACCACCGTGGAGCTCGTCGCCGACGTGCTCCCGGTCATCCTCCGGTCACTCCATGGTGTCCGTCATGCTCACCGTGTCACTTAGCACCTAGCTAGCCACTCCCCGAGCCTCACCGACCCCTCTAGCGTCAAGTTCGTCTTCGGCTGAACCCCGGTGGCCGCCAAAGTCGTCGCCGGCGCCAACTCCGGCCACCCCGACCCCAACGGACTCCACCAAGAGCTGCGGCTCGTCCTCAGCTCCACTTTGGTGGTCTCCGCGACCCATTTAGTGGCCAAAACGGCCAAAACCACTTCCGCCGCCGCGTCGGGCTCGCCGGCGGCTAAACGCCGGTGCAGCCGACCCGGGTTTGACCACGGGTGGGCCCTGGTTGACTCCCCTGAGTCAATGACAGGTGGGGCCCAGCCCTGTTAATTAAACAGGTTTAGTTTTAGTTAAACTTTAATTAATCTAATCACACTGACACACGGGACCCACTGTCAGGTTTGACCCGGTCGTGTTCCGTTGACCTGCTGACGTCACACTGACGTCAGGCTGACGCAATAATTGATTTTCTAGAATTAATCTAATATAGGAAATTCCAGAATATAGTTTAAACTTCAAAAATTCATAACTTTTATTCTGTAACTCCAAATCAGACAAATTATATATGAAAAATGATCAGAAAAATCCAATCTATCCATCTGTACTATTTTCATGCATGATTAAACAAGTTAACCTGATGTTTAATGCAGAACAAGGAAAAGCACTTTAAAAGGCCATGTTTGAGTTTGAAATTTGAATCTTTGATTCAAATTGGTTCAAACCCTTCTGGTCTTAGTTGCATTAGCCCAACACACTCATATTGCTATGTTTCATGCATGCATCATATTGTTGCACATTGTTTGGTGATGGTTGTGTATCGGTGTTCTTTGCGGCAGGTTCTGCCCCCGAGGGGTACCGTGATTACCCTAACGAAGAACCGTATCAGTGCATCGAATCATCAGGCAAGCAACCAACCTTTTGATCATATCAATACAATCCCATGTTCTCGCTCCTGCTCTCTTTTACTGCATTAAGACAACGCGTTTCAAACTGCTGTGTGCTATGGTAGTTGAACCCATTTCCTCTGCATGACCTGTCCTTGCCACAGTAACTAGATGAAACCCACTAGCATGTGTAGGAGTTGATTGAGCCATATGTATGTGTTGTTCCTACCTTGCTATGCCTGCTATGCTTAGAGTCGTGTCAGGTCTGGTTCATCTGGGTGATGGCTAGAGTGAAATGATTATGTCGGTAATGAGAGTGGTGTGGTGAACACGATTTGGTAAAGGTATCGATGAGAGGCCATGTAGGAGTACATGGTGGGTTGTTTCATTGAAGCCGACCTTAAGCACTGAGATCTGTATGTGTGATTTAAGATACAGCTACTACCATGCATTGGGCCCTGAAATATGACCCCGCTCGACTTCTTATTCACCCTAGCTCTCTGTCCAGGAGTTGCAAGTAGTTTCTGGTGTTTGTAGCCTACTGGAGGCCGTGGACAGCGCTGACCGTAGGGGTGGGCTCTGATGCGGTAGGTACGTGGCCGGGTGTACCGAATACCCGTTAGGTATCTCGGGAACCCTGTTCACATCGTTCGGGGCCGTATGGGAAACCTCGGCCGGACTCCCTGCGGATGGAACCTGGATAGGCGATAAACCTGGACTAGAGGCTTAAGTGTTTAGGTAGGTCGTGGTCTACACCCACGTCGGCTTTCGCTTGAAGTCTGCCGAGCACATGTCGTGTGCAGACGCTAAGTGGGGGAAACATGTATGAAGAAGTACACCCCTGCAGGGTTATCATGATCTATTCGAATAGCCGCGTCCGCGGTAAAGGACTACTTGGTTGCCTATACAGTTCATAGACAAGTAAATGGAAACTACTAAAAGCCTCAAGATAAGTGTGAGTGCCGAGGATGGCTCTTCCGTAGGAAGACGGAGGTGGATCCTCGGTAGTGTATTGAAGTGGAGAGTAGTGGACTCGTGTGCGCAAAACCATTTCAAGTTGGAGTCTCGTAGGTTAGCCTAGCCAAGAGTCAAAGCTGGCTTGCTGCAATAACTCCACCAACCCTTCTCGATAATATGCATGTATGTAGGATCTGATATAAGTCTTGCTGAGTACCTTTGTACTCATGTTGCTATAATTTACATTTTTACAGAAGACGCTGCAACCCCTTCTGATGGGTTCTACGTAGACGTTGACATCAATGAGTAGGCTAAGGCCCAGGTGGTGATCCTGAGCTTGTGAAGGACCACGTAGTATAACTAGGCTTTCCAAGCCTCTTTTATTTTACTAGTTGTCTGTACTCAGACAAGCTACTTCCGCTGCTGGTTTGTATGACTGTATGACTTGAATACTGGGTCGTGTGACCCGTACCTGTGTGTATGATTATGTATGGCTCCCTGAGCCTTAAATAAAGTACTTGTGTCGTAGAGTCATGTTGTGATGCCATGTTGTATTTGCACATATCGAGCATACTGTGTGTATGCTATTGAAATGCTTGGTATGTGTGGGATCTGACTATCTAGTTGTTTATCTTTAGTAGCCTCTCTTACCGGGAAATGTCTCCTAGTGTTACCACTGAGCCATGGTAGCTTGCTACTGCTTTGGAACACTTAGGCTGGCCGGCATGTGTCCTTCTTCGTTCCGGTGTCTGTCCCTTCGGGGAAATGTCACGCATTGAGTACCGGAGTCCTGTTAGCCCGCTACAGCCCGGTTTACCGGAGTCCTGCTAGCCCAGTGCTACAGCCCGGACCCTCTTGCTGATGACCGACACGTTCGAAGCTGGGTCATGGATGCCTCTCCCTGTAAGTCTGTGCCACTTTGGGTTTACAACTAGTCATGTCAGCCCGGGCTCCTTAACATATGGATGCTAGCGACACTATCATATACGTGAGCCAAAAGGCGCAAACGGTCCCGGGCAAAGGTAAGGCGACACCCGTGGGGATACCGTGCGTGAGGCCGCAAAGTGATATGAGGTGTTACGGGCTAGATCGATGTGTCATCGAGTCGGGGTCCTGACAGTGTTGGTATCAGAGACGGACTGCATGTAGGTTCTCCAAGCCAAACTGGTCGATGTTGAGTCTAGAAATTCTTTAGTTATATGTAGGGGAATTGTTTGTGGGTTGGAACGAAAGGCTCTTTTTACTCCTTTATCTTATGACATTCTGATCTGAGTCAGTCTATTCTTCCACCGGGGGTTAAGGAATTAGGATCTATTCTCTCTATCAGGATCATGTGTTACTAATCAGTAGTACCTTATAGGTTTGATGGTTACAAGCCTAGTTCAGTTCTACTACCACATTATGTTGCTAGGATGGACTCAGAACTTTGATATGATGATGTTGAGTGTGAATGAAATCCTTTGTCAAATGTCTCAAAATCCTTCTTGAGCATTTACAGCTGTTATGCTGCCGAAATTTTGCTAGAAATTCTAATGCCTTTGCATTATGATTGTGTTTTCAGATGGCCACTCGCGACCTCAATCAAGTGGTTTGCCTGACTCGATGCCTAGATGTACCCGGTCATACCGCCATGTTGGTCAGGGTAATGACTGAGGCTGGATACCGTTGGTATCCTGAGTACACGGTCGAAGAGCAATTCCGAGACTTTAATCAAAGCCAGTATCTCTGCACTGTCAGGATATTTCCATCTTATCCTGGGTCCACCGAGCCCCTTCACTGCTCCTATGGACTCGGGGTTACTATTGAGATGGCTGTGCAGGATGCCGCCTACTCTATGATGACCATCATGCGAGTCAGGTCTGGCCTATTTCGGGACTCTGACTTTCGGTATATGCCAGGATCACTTCCGGGAGCACAAGGGTATCTCCAGGCTATCTATGCTGACCCCACTCAGGAGGATTCACGGACCCGCACTACTGCTGAGATGCTCGAGGATAAGGATCGTGAAAATCGGGCCTTGAGGCTAGAGCTTTTTAATACCCGTGCTGACCATTGGGCCACGTTGACTCGGTTTGCACCGGCGGTGCAAGCTGGATATTCGGATATGCGCGATCTCTATCCTGTGAGATCTGCTCTGCCAGATGTGATGGGTTGGCGTGATGTAGGAGGCATCACCCCACCTCGCGGTCCCCGCAGGCCACCGTCTGTTGGTCCAAGACCTCATCCTAGTCCCTATGGTCCACAAGCTCCGCGAGATCGTCTGTTTCCGGATGATCATGTTGAGCTTCCAGGCTATGGAGGTAATTTCTACGAGGACTACTACGGATCGGTCTGAGTTAGTGGTAGTATCACTAGTTTGTACTAGCTGTGTCGTCTATCGTCCTGCGTGACTCGTAGGATATGACCTAGTTTGTACCGCTTCCGGAGGTGTAGAAAAATAATGTATAGGAGCTTGGGATGCCTCCGATGTGATGTAATCTTCCTTTCACCGTAACAGTACCTTGTTTGGTTTTGTACTAAACCTTGTATGGTGTGTATGACGATGGAATAAAGAAGCAGTTTCTGTATCTACCATGTCATACGGATGATCATCTTGCATTCCGAGTTATTCCTTACATTCTGTATCCTATGTCGGAATCTTATCATTCTGACTAAATCATTGTCTTGTTTACCTAGGATGGTCAACACGCGCACTAACCCTACTCCTCAGGAGCAGGCCGAAGGCAGTGAAGTCAGGAATGCAAATCTGCCTCATCCTCCTTCCCTAGCCGAGGTTATGATGGAAGCTGAGAGAAATAAACGGGAGACCAACCGTTTGTTGGAGCGTATTGAACAGAACACAGCACACCATCAGAGGACTAACGTGGTGTCACTCAGTGATTTCATCAAGTTACATCCACCCACGTTCCACCACTCCGTCGAGCCTCTCGACGCTGATGACTGGCTTCACAGTATTTCTCACAAACTGCGTTCCGCGCTGGTAGCGGAGGCTGACAAGGTCACCTTTGCTGCATATCATCTTGAAGGCCCCACCAATCTATGGTGGGAGAATTATGGAGCTATGCGCCCAGCGGGCCATGTCACTACTTGGGCTGAATTCAGCAAGGCTTTCCGTGAACATCACATTCCGGAGGGTCTCATGGACCGTAAACGTGAGGAATTTTGCAGTTTCACTCAGGGCCGACTCTCTGTGGATGCTTACAGCAGGGAGTTCGGTAACCTCGCACGATATGCAACTGAGGAAGTTTCTACTGATGCCAAGAAGCAAGCAAGGTTCCGTAAGGGGCTTAGTCCTGAGCTTCGCCGTGACCTCCGTCTGCATGAGTGCACATCTTTTCAGAAACTTGTTAACAAGGCCATCAGTGCTGAAACTGGTCAGACTGATTATGATGCAACACGCAAGCATGGCCGTGACATGGGTTCCTCATCCGGCGCTGGTCCTCAGAAGCGCCGCGTGTGGGTGCCCAACACCGCCCTGCCACCCAGGTTCACACCGAGGCCATCTTTCCAGGCGCCTCGCCCTGTTCAACAGTCTGCACCAGCCAAGCCCTATGGGGGTCCAACCAACAATGCTCCTCCACGTACCAGTTCCGTGACTTGTTTCAAGTGTGGGGAATCTGGTCACTATATGCATGAGTGTCCCCAGACCAACCCCAACCAATCTGCTAAAGCTGTTGGCCGTGGCAAGCCGACAGGGAAAGTGTTCCACGCCAAGCCGGCCACCGCTACACGTGGCCATGTCAACTGTATCTCTGCCGAAGAAGCTCAAGAGGATCCCAACGTCGTTCTCGGTACGCTCCTTGTTAATTGCCACCCGGCATCTGTTCTTTTCGATACAGGAGCCTCTCATTCATTTATATCCGAGAACTATGCTCGTTTGCATAACACCGCATTCTGTAACATGCCATCCACTATGGAAATTTCTACTCCCGGTTCTAGATGGCAGACCTCCAGGGTAAGTTATGGAAATGAAATCCAAGTCGACAGACTTGTTTTCCTTGCATCTTTGATAGCTCTCAAATTTTCAGATATTAATATCATTTTGGGTATGGACTGGATGTCAGCTCATCATGCCAAAATTGATTGCTTCTCTAGGACTGTTCAACTCACTCATCCTTCGGGGAAGATAGTCAATGTCTTGACCCGATTAGCCAAGCGACAATTATATTCTCTTAACGCCAGCCCTTTGCCAGACCTTGAGGACGTTCCGGTAGTCCGTGACTTTCCGGATGTCTTCCCAGAGGAATTGCCAGGTGTTCCACCCGACAGGGATGTTGAGTTCGTAATAGACCTCATTCCAGGAACCGTCCCGATTGCTAGAAGAACTTATAAGATGGCACCACTAGAACTAGCCGAGCTTAAGAAACAACTCGATGAGTCCTTGAAAAAGGGTTTCATCCGACCTAGTTCATCTCCGTGGGCTTGCCCCGTCCTCTTCGTCAAGAAGAAGGATGGAATGGACCGGATGGTTGTAGATTATCGACCTGTCAATTTGGTCACAATCAAGAACAAATATCCGCTCCCCAGGATCAACGACCTGTATGATCAGCTCGCTGGATCCTCAGTCTTCTCCAAAATGGATTTGAGGTTGGGCTACCATCAAATCAAAATCAGGAACGGGGACATTCCTAAAACGGCCTTTGTTACTCGTTATGGCCAATACGAGTACACCGTCATGTCTTTCGGTTTAACCAACACTCCAGCCACTTTTTCTCGGTTAATGAACTCAATCTTCATGGAGTATTTGGATAAATTCGTCGTGGTTTACCTCGATGATATACTCATCTACTCCAAGAACGAGGAAGAACATGCCGAACATCTAAGGCTAGTGTTGAAGAAACTTCGAGAGCACCGCCTTTATGCCAAGTTTTCCAAATGTGAATTTTGGTTGTCAGAAGTGACCTATCTGGGTCATGTAATATCTGGTAAAGGTATTGCTGTTAACCCTGAGCGAGTTCAAGCCGTCCTTAATTGGACTCCACCTGAATCGGTCAACCAAGTTCGGAGTTTCCTTGGCCTAGCGAGCTATTGTCGTCGCTTTGTCGAGAACTTCTCCAAAGTTGCTAAACCTCTAACCGAACTCCTTAAGAAGGATAAAAAGTTTGAATGGACTCCACAATGTGAGCACAGCTTTCAGGAACTGAAAAGACGCCTGACTTCTGCTCCCGTTCTGGTACCGCCAGACTTCTCTAAGGACTTTGTTATCTACTGCGACGCCTCGCGACAAGGACTAGGCTATATTCTCATGCAAGATCGACATGTAATTGCTTACGCCTCACGGCAATTGCACCCACATGAGGAAAATTATCCTACTCATGATCTAGAGCTTGCAGCTGTAGTCTATGCACTTAAAACCTGGCGACATTACCTCCTCGGTAATCGTTGCAAAATATTCACTGATCACCAAAGTCTGAAGTACATCTTCACCCAACCGGATTTGAATCTCAAGCAAAGACGTTGGGTCGAGTTGATCACAGATTTCGACTTAGGAATAACTTACACCCCAGGGAAAGCCAACATCATGGCTGATGCACTAAGTCGTAAATCTTATTGTAACAACCTGATGTTACAACAAAGTCAACCGCTTCTCCATGAGGAATTTCAGAAGCTTAACCTTCACATTGTTCCTCAAGGATTTCTTTCCACCTTGGTGGCGAAACCTACTCTTACGGATCAAATCATCGCTGCCCAGAAGCGAGATAAGGGAATAGCTAAGATCAAGGAGAACATTGCTAGCGGAGGTGCTAGTTGTTTCTCCACAAATGATCGTGGTGTTGTGTACTTTGGGAACCGTTTAGTGGTTCCCAAGAACCAGCATCTACGACAGTTGATCCTTAAGGAGGCTCATGAATCCCCTCTCACCATTCATCCGGGTAGTACCAAGATGTATCAGGACCTACGCCAGAGGTTCTGGTGGACTAGGATGAAGAGAGAAATTGCTCAGTATATTGCTAATTGCGACGTCTATCGTCGTGTAAAAGCAGAGCATCAACGGCCTGCTGGCACCCTTCAGCCCCTAGCTATTCCTGAATGGAAATGGGATAAAATTGGTATGGATTTCATTACCGGTTTTCCCAAGACCAAGAGAGGGAATAATGCTATCTTTGTCATTGTCGATCGTCTTTCCAAAGTGGCCCATTTCTTACCTGTTCGTGAGAGTATAACCGCTAGTCAGCTGGCAGACCTATACATCTCCCGAATAGTGTCTCTCCATGGTGTTCCTTTGGAAATTAACTCGGATCGAGGAAGTCTTTTCACCTCTCGATTTTGGGAAAGTTTCCAAAACGCTATGGGAACCCGCCTTTCCTTTAGCACCGCTTTTCACCCTCAATCGAGTGGTCAAGTAGAACGCGTCAACCAGATCCTAGAAGACATGCTTCGAGCCTCTGTTATCTCATTCGGAATGGATTGGGAGAAATGCCTTCCATTTGCCGAATTTGCTTACAACAACAGCTATCAATCTAGCTTGGGTAAAGCCCCTTTTGAAGTACTTTATGGACGACGGTGTTGAACACCCCTTAACTGGTCAGAGACCGGGGAAAGACAATTCTTTGGCCCGGATATGATTCATGAAGCAGAAGAGCAAGTTCGCATCGTTCGTGAAAAGTTGAAAACAGCCCAATCTCGTCAAAAGAGTCAATATGACCGAAAACATAAGGCTATGACTTTCGAGGTTGACGAGAAGGCTTACCTTCGGGTTAACCCTCTGAAGGGAACCCATCGTTTCGGTATCAAAGGCAAATTGGCTCCTCGTTACATTGGACTTTTTCGCATTCTCGCTAAACGAGGAGAAGTTGCCTACCAGTTGGAACTACCTCCGCACCTCTCCAGAGTCCACGATGTCTTCCACGTTTCTCAACTCAGGCGTTGCTTCTCGGATCCTATCCGTGGAGTGGACTACGAAACGCTTGATCTCCAAGATAATCTTACATATCGAGAGTACCCCATTCGTATCCTCGATCAGGCCGAGCGTACCACTCGACGTCATAATATCAAGTTTCTCAAAGTTCAATGGTCACACCATTCTGAGGATGAAGCAACTTGGGAAAGGGAGGATCGTCTTCGACTCGAGTATCCCGCCTTCCTCCCGGAGGAACCCAAATCTCGGGACGAGATTCTTTTGAGTGGGGGTGAGTTGTCACACCCTAGCTAGTCATGCATTAGAGTGTTGCATCATGTTTATTCTTTCACCAGAAACCTGAAATGGGGATGATAGAACCCCCAGTCCCCTCTGAAACCGACTAGGGTTTACTAAAAACTTTTTCAATGAACCTGAAATGCCCTTCTAAAATGCCCATCATTTTTGTCTTGGTTCAGAACCTCTGCCAAAAGTGGTGCACATTTTCCCAGGCCATCTTAGGGTTTTTGAATTAAATCAAAAATAATTGAATTTGGGCATTTAAAATTATATAAAATATTTAAATGCTCAAATATCTCCAAACTAAAATGTTTCATGTTGGAAATAATCCAACTATGGACGAGGAGTAGTTTGGTGATTTTAGGAGTAGCCTAAGTATTTTATTTAATTCAACAAAGTTGCAGAAGTATTAAAAAACAGAAAACAGAAAGAAATGGAAAAAACTTACCAGGCGCCCAGCACCCGACCCACCTGCCGGCCCAGCCCAGCGCCGCTCCAGCGAGCTGCTTGCCGGCCAGGCAGGCAGGCAGGTGCCCGACAGCGACCACAGCGCGCGCCACGCACCTGCTCGCCGCCTCGCCGCTCCCCTCGCCCGGTGACGTCGTGGATCAGCCTCTCTCGCTCCCCCGAACCCCCCAGACACCCCCTCTCCTCTCCAGCTCCTCCCCCTCACGCTCCCCCGCCATGACCGACGCCACCATCGCCGTGCCTTCGTCGTAGCCGTGCTCCCCGCCGCCCGTGCGTCCTCTCATCGTGTCCAGGAGAACCGCCGCTGTCCACTCCATCGAGCAAGACGAGCCCCGAGCGCTCGCAACGCCCGAGTCCACTGCAACGACCTCGCCCGAACCGCCATCGCCGGAGATCCCCTTCAACGCCGTCGTCGCTCCGGTCCATCTCCGGCCACACCAAGGGCTTCGTCGCACTCACTGTGAGCTTAGCCATCTTCCCCTCCCTTCCGTTCTTGCTCCCGAGCCATGTAGCGACCTCCCGGAGCTCAACCGCACCCACCGCCGTGGAGCTCGTCGCCGACGTGCTCCCGGTCATCCTCCGGCCACTCCACGGTGTCCGTCATGCTCACCGTGTCACTTAGCACCTAGCTAGCCACTCCCCGAGCCTCACCGACCCCTCTAGCGTCAAGTTCGTCTTCGGCCGAACCCCGGTGGCCGCCAAAGTCGTCGCCGGCGCCAACTCCGGCCACCCCGACCCCAACGGACTCCACCAAGAGCTGCGGCTCGTCCTCAGCTCCACTCCGGTGGTCTCCGCGACCCATTTGGTGGCCGAAACGGCCAAAACCACTTCCGCCGCCGCGTCGGGCTCGCCGGCGGCTAAACGCCAGTGCAGCCGACCCGGGTTTGACCACGGGTGGGCCCTGGTTGACTCCCCTGAGTCAATGACAGGTGGGGCCCAGCCCTGTTAATTAAACAGGTTTAGTTTTAATTAAACTTTAATTAATCTAATCACACTGACACACGGGACCCACTGTCAGGTTTGACCCGGACGTGTTCCATTGACCTGCTGACGTCACACTGACGTCAGGCTGACGCAATAATTGATTTTCTGGAATTAATCTAATATAGGAAATTCCAGAATATAGTTTAAACTTCAAAAATTCATAACTTTTATTCTGTAACTCCAAATCAGACAAATTATATATGAAAAATGATCAGAAAAATCCAATCTATCCATCTGTACTATTTTCATGCATGATTAAACAAGTTAACCTGATGTTTAATGCAGAACAAGGAAAAGCACTTTAAAAGGCCATGTTTGAGTTTGAAATTTGAATCTTTGATTCAAATTGGTTCAAACCCTTCTGGTCTTAGTTGCATTAGCCCAACACACTCATATTGCTATGTTTCATGCATGCATCATATTGTTGCACATTGTTTGGTGATGGTTGTGTATCGATGTTCTTTGCGGCAGGTTCTGCCCCCGAGGGGTACCGTGATTACCCTAACAAAGAACCGTATCAGTGCATCGAACCATCAGGCAAGCAACCAACCTTTTGATCATATCGATACAATCCCATGTTCTCGCTCCTGCTCTCTTTTACTGCATTAAGACAACGCGTTTCAAACTGCTGTGTGCTACGGTAGTTGAACCCATTTCCTCTGCATGACCTGTCCTTGCCACAGTAACTAGATGAAACCCACTAGCATGTGTAGGAGTTGATTGAGCCATATGTATGTGTTGTTCCTACCTTGCTATGCCTGCTATGCTTAGAGTCGTGTCAGGTCTGGTTCATCTGGGTGATGGCTAGAGTGAAATGATTATGTCGGTAATGAGAGTGGTGTGGTGAACACGATTTGGTAAAGGTATCGATGAGAGGCCATGTAGGAGTACATGGTGGGTTGTTTCATTGAAGCCGACCTTAAGCACTGAGATCTGTATGTGTGATTTAAGATACAGCTACTACCATGCATTGGGCCCTGAAATATGACCCCGCTCGACTTCTTATTCACCCTAGCTCTCTGTCCAGGAGTTGCAAGTAGTTTCTGGTGTTTGTAGCCTACTGGAGGCCGTGGACAGCGCTGACCGTAGGGCTGGGCTGTGATGCGGTAGGTACGTGGCCGGGTGTACCGAATACCCGTTAGGTATCTCAGGAACCCTGTTCACATCGTTCGGGGCCGTATGGGAAACCTCGGCCGGACTCCCTGCGGATGGAACCTGGATAGGCGATAAACCTGGACTAGAGGCTTAAGTGTTTAGGTAGGTCGTGGTCTACACCCACGTCGGCTTTCGCTTGAAGTCTGCCGAGCACATGTCGTGTGCAGACGCTAAGTGGTGGAAACATGTATGAAGAAGTACACCCCTGCAGGGTTATCATGATCTATTCGAATAGCCGCGTCCGCGGTAAAGGACTACTTGGTTGCCTATACAGTTCATAGACAAGTAAATGGAAACTACTAAAAGCCTCAAGATAAGTGTGAGTGCCGAGGATGGCTCTTCCGTAGGAAGACGGAGGTGGATCCTCGGTAGTGTATTGAAGTGGAGAGTAGTGGACTCGTGTGCGCAAAACCATTTCAAGTTGGAGTCTCGTAGGTTAGCCTAGCCAAGAGTCAAAGCTGGCTTGCTGCAATAACTCCACCAACCCTTCTTGATAATATGCATGTATGTAGGATCTGATATAAGTCTTGCTGAGTACCTTTGTACTCATGTTGCTATAATTTACATTTTTACAGAAGACGCTGCAACCCCTTATGATGGGTTCTACGTAGACGTTGACATCAATGAGTAGGCTAAGGCCCAGGTGGTGATCCTGAGCTTGTGAAGGACCACGTAGTATAGCTAGGCTTTCCAAGCCTCTTTTATTTTACTAGTTGTCTGTACTCAGACAAGCTACTTCCGCTGCTGGTTTGTATGACTGTATGACTTGAATACTGGGTCGTGTGACCCGTACCTGTGTGTATGATTATGTATGGCTCCCTGAGCCTTAAATAAAGTACTTGTGTCGTAGAGTCATGTTGTGATGCCATGTTGTATTTGCACATATCGAGCATACTGTGTGTATGCTATTGAAATGCTTGGTATGTGTGGGATCTGACTATCTAGTTGTTTATCTTTAGTAGCCTCTCTTACCGGGAAATGTCTCCTAGTGTTACCACTGAGCCATGGTAGCTTGCTACTGCTCTGGAACACTTAGGCTGGCCGGCATGTGTCCTTCTTTGTTCCGGTGTCTGTCCCTTCGGGGAAATGTCACGCATTGAGTACCGGAGTCCTGTTAGCCCGCTACAGCCCGGTTTACCGGAGTCCTGCTAGCCCAGTGCTACAGCCCGGACCCTCTTGCTGATGACCGACACGTTCGAAGCTGGGTCATGGATGCCTGTCCCTGTAAGTCTGTGCCACTTTGGGTTTACAACTAGTCATGTCAGCCCGGGCTCCTTAACATATGGATGCTAGCGACACTATCATATACGTGAGCCAAAAGGCGCAAACGGTCCCGGGCAAAGGTAAGGCGACACCCGTGGGGATACCGTGCGTGAGGCCGCAAAGTGATATGAGGTGTTACGGGCTAGATCGATGTGTCATCGAGTCGGGGTCTTGACATATGGCCTCGGAACACGGAGACCGAAAGGTCGAGCGTGAATCATATAGTAGATACGATCAACATAGCGATGTTCACCATTGAAACTACTCCATCTCACGTGATGATCGGACATGGTTTGGTTGATTTGGATCACGTAATCACTTAGATGACTAGAGAGATGTCTGTCTAAGTGGGAGTTCTTAAGTAATATGATTAATTGAACTTAAATTTATCATGAACTTAGTACCTGATAGTATCTTGCTTGTCTATGTTTGTTTGTAGATAGATGGCTCGTGCTGTTGTTCCGTTGAATTTTAATGCGTTCCTTGAGAAAGCAAAGTTGAAAGATGATGGTAGCAATTACACGGACTAGGTCCGTAACCTGAGGATTATCCTCATTGCTGCAAAGAAAAGTTACATCCTGGAAGCACCGCTGGGTGCCAGGCCTGCTGCTGATGCAACTGACGACGTTAAGAACGTCTGGCAGAGCAAAGCTGATGACTACTCTATAGTTCAGTGTGCCATGCTTTACGGCTTAGAACCGGGCCTTCAACGACGTTTTGAAAGTCATGGAGCATATGAGATGTTCCAGGAGTTGAAGTTAATATTTCAACCAAATGCCCGGATTGAGAGATATGAAGTCTCCAATAAGTTCTATAGCTGCAAGATGAAGGAGAATAGTTCTGTCAGTGAACATATACTCAAAATGTCTGGGTATAATAATCACTTGATTCAACTGGGAGTTAATCTTCCTGATGATAGTGTCATTGACAGAATTCTTCAATCACTGCCACCAAGCTACAAGAGCTTTGTGATGAACTATAATATGCAAGGGATGAACAAGACTATTCCCGAGCTCTTCGCAATGCTAAAAGCCGCGGAGGTAGAAATCAAAAAGGAGGGGAACTTCAAAAAGAACAGCAAGAAAGTTGCTACTCAAGAGAAGAAACCCAAGTCTGGACCTAAGCCTGAAACTGAGTGCTTGTATTGCAAGCAGACTGGACACTGGAAGCGGAACTGCCCCAAGTATATGGCGGATAAGAAGGATGGCAAAGTGAACAAAGGTATATGTGATATACATGTTATTGATGTGTACCTTACTAATGCTCGCAGTAGCACCTGGGTATTTGATACTGGTTCTGTTGCTAATATTTGCAACTCGAAACAGGGTCTACGGATTAAGCGAAGATTGGATAAGGACGAGGTGACGATGCACGTGGGAAATGGTTCCAAAGTCGATGTGATCGCAGTCGGCACGCTACCTCTACATCTACCATTGGGATTAGTTTTAGACCTAAATAATTATTATTTGGTGCCTGCGTTGAGCATGAACATTATATCTGCATCTTGTTTGATGCGAGACGGTTATTCATTTAAATCAGAGAATAATGGTTGTTCTATTTATATGAGTAATATCTTTTATGGTCATGCACCTTTGAAGAGTGGTCTATTTTCATTGAATCTCGATAGTAGTGATACACATATTCATAGTGTTGAAACCAAAAGATGCAGAGTTGATAATGATAGTGCAACTTATTTGTGGCACTGCCGTTTAGGTCATATCGGTGTAAAACGCATGAAGAAACTCCATACTGATGGGCTTTTGGAATCACTTGATTATGAATCACTTGGTACTTGCGAACCGTGCCTTCGGGGCAAGATGACTAAAATGCCGTTCTCCGGTACTATGGAGAGAGCAACAAATTTATTGGAGATCATACATACAGATGTATGTGGTCCAATGAATGTTGAGGCTCGTGGCGGATATCGTTATTTTCTCACCTTCACAGATGATTTAAGCAGATATGGGTATATCTACTTAATGAAACACAAGTCTGAAACATTCGAAAAGTTCAAGGAATTTCAGAGTGAAGTGGAAAATCATCGTAACAAGAAAATAAAGTTTCTATGATCTGATCGTGGAGGAGAATATTTGAGTTATGAGTTTGGTCTACACTTGAAACAATGCGGAAGAGTTTCGCAACTCACGCCACCCGGAACACCACAACGTAATGGTGTGTCCGAACGTTGTAATCGCACTTTACTAGATATGGTGCGATCTATGATGTCTCTTACTGATTTACCGCTATCGTTTTGGGGTTATGCTTTTAGAGACGGCCGCATTCACGTTAAATAGGGCACCATCAAAATCCGTTGAGACGACGCCTTATGAACTGTGGTTTGGCAAGAAACCAAAGTTGTCGTTTCTCAAAGTTTGGGGCTGCGATGCTTATGTGAAGAAACTTCAACCAGATAAGCTCGAACCCAAATCGGAGAAATGTGTCTTCATAGGATACCCAAAGGAGACTATTGGGTACACCTTCTATCACAGATCTGAGGGCAAGATTTTCGTTGCTAAATTCGGATCCTTTCTAGAGAAGGAGTTTCTCTCGAAAGAAGTGAGTGGGAGGAAAGTAGAACTTGACGAGACAACTGCATCTACTCCCTTATTGGAAAGTAGTTCATCACAAGAACCGGTTCCTGTGACAACTACATCAATCAGTGAGGAAGCTAATGATATTGATCGTGAAACTTCAGATCAAGTTTCTACATAACCTCGTAGGTTAACCAGAGTAAGATCTGCACCAGAGTGGTACGGTAATCCTATTCTGGAAGTCATGTTACTTGACCATGATGAACCTACGAACTATGAGGAAGCAATGATGAGCCCAGATTCCGCAAAATGGCTAGAGGCCATGAAATCTGAGATGGGATCCATGTATGAAAACAAAGTATGGACTTTGGTTGACTTGCCCGATGATCGGCAAGCCATTGAGAATAAATGGATCTTTAAGAAGAAGACTGACGCTGATGGTAATGTAATTGTCTATAAAGCTCGACTTGTTGCGAAAGGTTTTCGACAAGTTCAAGGGGTTGACTACGATGAGACTTTCTCACCCGTAGCGATGCTTAAGTCTGTCCGAATCATGTTAGCTATTGCTGCATTTCATGATTATGAAATTTGGCAAATGGATGTCAAAACTGCATTCTTGAATGGATTTCTAGAAGAAGAGTTGTATATGATGCAGCCAGAAGGTTTTGTTGATCCAAAAGGTGCTAACAAAGTATGCAAGCTCCAGCGATCCATTTATGGACTGGTGCAAGCATCTCGGAGTTGGAATAAATGTTTTGATAGTGTGATCAAAGCATATGGTTTTATACAGACTTTTGGAGAAGCCTGTATTTACAAGAAAGTGAGTGGGAGCTCTGTAGCATTTCTGATATTATATGTAGATGACATATTATTAATTGGAAATGATATAGAATTTCTGGATAGCATAAAGGGATACTTGAATAAAAGTTTTTCAATGAAAGACCTCGGTGAAGCTGCTTACATATTGGGCATCAAGATCTATAGAGATAGAACAAGGCGCTTAATAGGACTTTCACAAAGCACATACCTTCACAAAATTTTGAAAAAGTTCAAGATGGATCAGGCAAAGAAAGGGTTCTTGCCCGTGCTACAAGGTGTGAAGTTGAGTCAAACTCAATGCCCGACCACAGCAGAAGATAGAGAGAAAATGAAAGATGTTCCCTATGCTTCAGCCATAGGCTCTATCATGTATGCAAAGCTGTGTACCAGACCCGACATATGCTTAGCAATAAGCTTGGCAGGAAGGTACCAAAGTAATCCAGGAGTGGATCACTGGACAACAGTCAAGAACATCCTGAAATACCTGAAAAGGACTAAGGATATGTTTCTCGTATATGGAGGTGACAAAGAGCTAGTCGTAAATGGTTACGTCGATGCAAGCTTTGACACTGATCCGGACGATTCTAAATCGCAAACCGGATACGTGTTTTTATTAAACGGTGGAGCTGTAAGTTGGTGCAGTTCTAAACAAAGCGTCGTGGCGGGATCTACATGTGAAGCGGAGTACATAGCTGCTTCTGAAGCAGCGAATGAAGGAGTCTGGATGAAGGAGTTCATTTCCGATCTAGGTGTCATACCTAGTGCATCGGGACCAATGAAGATCTTCTGTGACAATACTGGTGCAATTGCCTTGGCAAAGGAATCCAGATTTCACAAGAGGACCAAGCACATCAAGAGACGCTTCAATTCCATTTGGGACCAAGTCCAAGTGGGAGACATAGAGATTTGCAAAATACATACGGATCTGAATGTAGCAGACCCGTTGACTAAGCCTCTCTCACGAGCAAAACATGATCAGCACCAAGACTCCATGGGTGTTAGAATCATTACTATGTAATCTAGATTATTGACTCTAGTGCAAGTGGGAGACTGAAGGAAATATGCCCTAGAGGCAATAATAAAGTTATTATTTATTTCCTTATATCATGATAAATGTTTATTATTCATGCTAGAATTGTATTAACCGGAAACATGATACATGTGTGAATACATAGACAAACATATAGTCACTAGTATGCCTCTACTTGACTAGCTCATTAATCAAAGATGGTTATGTTTCCTAACCATAGACATGTGTTGCCATTTGATTAATAAGGTCACATCATTAGGAGAATAATGTGATTGACATGACCCATCCCGTTAGCTTAGCACATGATCGTTTAGTATTCTGCTATTGCTTTCTTCATGACTTATACATGTTCCTGTAACTATGAGAATTATGCAACTCCCGTTTACCGGAGGAACACTTTGGGTACTACCAAACGTCACAATGTAACTGGGTGATTATAAAGGAGTACTACAGGTGTCTCCAAAGGTACGTGTTGAGTTGGCGTATTTCGAGATTAGGTTTTGTCACTCTGATTGTCGGAGAGGTATCTCTGGGCCCTCTCGGTAATACTCATCACTTAAGCCTTGCAAGCATTATAACTAATAAGTTAGTTATGAGATGACGTATTACAGAACGAGTAAAGAGACTTGCCGGTAATGAGATTGAACTAGGTATTGGATACCGACAATCAAATCTCGGGCAAGTAACATACCGATGACAAAGGGAACAACGTATGTTGTTATGCGGTTTGACCGATAAAGATCTTCGTAGAATATGTAGGAACCAATATGGGCATCCAGGTCCCGCTATTGGTTATTGACCGAGAATGGTTTTAGGTCATGTCTACATAGTTCTCGAACCCGTAGGGTCCGCACGCTTAACGTTTCGATGACAGTTTTATTATGAGTTTATAAGTTTTGATGTACCGAAGTTTGTTCGGAGTCCCGGATGTGATCACGGACATGACGAGGAGTCTCGAAATGGTCGAGACATAAAGATTGATATATTGGACGACTATATTCGGACACCGGAAAGGTTCCAGGTGATTTCGGAGAAAACCGGAGTGCCGGGGGGGGTTATCGGAACCCCCCGGGAGAGTATTGGGCCTATGGGCCTTAGGGGAAAGGAGAGAGGGGCGGCCAGCATGGGCCGCGCGCCCCCTCCCCCCTCTGGTCCGAATTGGACTAGGAGGGGGGGGGGCGCCCCCCTTTCCTTCCCCCTCTCCCCCTTCCTTCCCCCTCCTAGTAGGAGTAGGAAAGGAGGAGTCCTACTCCTACTAGGAGGAGGATTCCTCCTCCCTTGGCGCGCCCAAAGGGGCCGGCCGGCCTCCCCCCTCCTCCTTTATATACGGGGGCAGGGGGAACCCCATAGACACACAAGTTGATCTACGGATCGTTCCTTAGCCGTGTGCGGTGCCCCCTTCCACCATATTCCACCTCGGTCATATCGTCGCGAAGCTTAGGCGAAGCCCTGCGCCGGTAGAACATCAACATCGTCACCACGCCGTCGTGTTGACGGAACTCATCTCCGGAGCTCGGCTGGATCGGAGGCCGGAGATCGTCATCGAGCTGAACGTGTGCTGAACTCGGAGGCCCCGTACGTTCGGTGCTTGGATCGGTCGGATCGTGAAGACGTACGACTACATCAACCACATTGTTATAACGCTTCCGCTAACGGTCTACGAGGGTACGTGGACATGCACTCTCCCCTCTCATTGCTATGCCATCAACATGATCTTGCGTGTGCGTAGGAAATTTTTTGAAATTACTATGAAACCCAACACTACGTTCCCCAACAATGGTCACATGTGTGTCTTCTATCCACACGAAACCATGCATTTGCCAAGATAATGAGGCAAGTCATTAAGTTGCAAGCCCATTATCCAGAAAGTTGAATCAAGTCAATTCGAATGGACAATGCTGCAGAATTCTCCTCATGTGCTTTCAATGATTATTGCATGGCTTTGGGGATTGAAGTTCAGCACTCTGTTCCATATGTCCATACACAAAATGGTTTGACTGAAGCATTGATTAAGAGGATCAAACTCATTGCAAGACCTTTGTTGATGAATTGCAACTTGCCAACCTCTTGTTGGGGTCCTGCTATTTTACGCGCTGCTGACTTGATGCAATTGAGGCCAACTGCATATCACAGTTCTTCCCCTCTGGAATTGGTACGTGGAAATCCTCCTAGCATTTTCCATCCGCGTAAGTTCGGATGTGCTGCATACATCCCAATCTCACCACCATAGCGGACATCTATGGGCCCACACAGGAAGTTGGGGATCTATGTGGGGTACAAAACGCCGTTGATTATCAAGTACCTGGAACCCCCGACTGGGGATCTGTTCACAGCCCGTCACGCTGATTGCATTTTTAATGAGGAACATTTTCCGGCATTAGGAGGAGATTTCAAGTACCAGAAAGAATGCCCGGAAATTGATTGGAATGCTCATGCCATTTCATCCTCTGGTCCACGTACCCAAGAGACCGAACTTCAAGTTCAAAGATCGTTTATTTGCAACATCTTGCAAATAATATGCCAGATTCATTTACTGATCTGAAAGGTGTTACAAAATCCTTAAATCCGGCCAGAAACGCGCCAGAAAGAGTGGAGGTACCAATAAAAACCACTCAACTCCCTATTCCTAAAAAGAGCGGGAGTAGTACGGCCTCTGACTTGGAGCATGCTTCTAGCAAGCAGCAAAGGATATCGAGGAGAAAAACCTTGGAGTTAGTAAATGCAGGTCAACTCAACGTTGACAAACACCTGATGGGTAGTATACACCAAGTGGAAGGGCAACCTCCACAACCCAGTTCCAGTGTGCACAAACTGACTGGTACATCGGAACACCCAGACTCGATCGTATTGGGAAATCACGAAGAGTCACTAGGGGTGCAGGAATTTCCATCATTTATGTTGATTCTGGAGAATCATTTGACCGTAAGACTACGACTGTCGACATATATTTTGCTGAAAAGATTGCAGATTCCCTTCTCACTAATCATGATCCAAGGTCTATCATTGAGTGCCAAAAGCGTTCCAACTGGCCTAAATGGAAGGATGCAATCCAAGCAGAAATTGCCTCGCTCAACAAAAGAAAGGTATTCACTGAAGAAATACCAACACTTGCTAGTGTTTTCCCTGTGGGATTCAAACGGGTTTTTCTTCGGAAACGGAATGAGAACAATGAGGTGTTGAGATATAAAGCAAGGCTCGTAGCACAAGGTTTCATGCAGAAACCCGACATTGATTTCACTGAAATATATTCTCCAGTAATGAGTGCAACCACTTTCCGATATCTTATATCCTTGGCAGTGCAAAATCGTCTATCTATGTAGTTGATGGACGTCGTGACCACATATCTTTACGGGTCACTAGATTCGGACATATATATGAAGGTTCCTGATGGAATCTCTATCCCGAATAAAAATGCAAAATGCAACATGTATTGTGTAAAGCTGAATAAGTCATTATATGGCTTAAGGTAGTCGGGGCGGATGTGGTACAACTGACTGAGGAGTTCCTTCTTCGGAAAGGTTACTCCAATAGTGTTGATTGCCCATCTGTTTTCATCAGGAAGTCCTCTACAGGATTTTGCATCATTTCCGTGTATGTTGATGATCTCAACATCATCGGCAGCACACCAGACATTGATGAAGCACACAATCACCTAAGGATGGAATTTGAGATGAAGGATTTGGGTAAAACCAAATTTTTCTTAGGCATTCAACTTGAGCACCTTCCCTCAGGAATTATGGTACACCAATCTGCTTATATCCAGAAAATATTGGAGAAATTCAATATGGACAAATCCTATCCATCTAAAACTCCCATGGTGGTTCGATCTCTAGATGTGGAGAAAGATCCGTTCAGACCAAGGGATGATGGAGAAGATGTGTTGGGACTTGAAGTTCCATACCTCAGTGCCGTTGGAGCGCTTATGTATCTTGAAAATTGCACAAGACCTGATATTGCATTTGCAGTGAATCTACTTGCTAGACATAACGCAGCTCCCACCAAACGTGATTGGTCTGGAGTGAAGAATATCTTTTGATATCTCCAAGGCACAAAGGATCTTGGTCTATTTTTCCAGTTCCAAAAAAATCAGGACTCTGATATGATTGGATATGCAGATGCCGGTAATTTGTCTGATCCCCATAATGCCAGATCTCAGACAGGTTTCGTGTTCCTACATGGTGGCACTGCTATATCATGGAAGTCTTCAAAACAGAATCTGGTGGCAACATCTACCAATCATTCTGAAATAATTTCATTATTTGAGGCAACATGTGAATGTGTATGGCTTCACAGAATGATAAACCACATACAACAGTCATGTGGAATTGGTTCGATAGAATCACCTACCATTATCTATGAGGATAATGCGGCCTGTGTTGTGCAGATGCAAACAGGATACACAGGATACATCAAGAGTAATATCACCAAGCATATTTCTCCTAAATGGTTTTCTGATAGAGGCAAAGGTGTCCCGTCTTTCGATGAGATGATGGATTTCGCTTTGGTGGAAGTCGACTTTGACGATATGACTACGAACGTGTGAGGACGTCGCGCCTTAGCAATCGCTAAACCAACTCCAAGAGGTTATTGACCACGCCAGAGCATGATCAACCTGACCACGAGGGTCTGTTTCCTGCGAGCAAACGAAGAACAAGCAAGAAACTGAGATTGCAATCTAGATATTGCTAATATAAGATGAAAGCTTTACTGATCAAGGTGGGGTTCTGTGACGCCTTTGTCTGGTCGTTGAACACAAACAAAGTACATGAAGTTGCAGCTATGGCGAACTTTTAATCTAAACAAAACCCAAAGTCTAAACGGTGCCATAAGGGTTGTATATATGGAGGAAGAGGGGGGGGGGGATTTCGTGGTCCTTGGTGGAGGGGTCCGAAATCAACCCTATCTCTTGTTTCCCCACACATACGGACTCTAAAAATAGCCTATACTTATGTATTTCGAAATTACATGGGCCTGGCCCAATAATAAGGTGACACAACACCTAAAATAGCCTCGGGACGAAATTTATGAAGTGGCATCTTGTATATTTCGTCCAAGGCTTCATGCACCCATTATGGTGGCTTCAAAGTCCTGAAATCATCACTTGTAACTCCGTTCTTGTTCCCCTTGTGCATGCCATCATCTCCATGCTTGTTCGTGCTCCAATGTTCATCCTTCTCCAAGCTAGGCCCTTCATTTGTAAGCAAAACAAATGTATCCAATTTAGGCAGCATCATATTCTCATGAACATTAGAATCATTACCAAGAAACGAAAGTACCTGATAATTTAATTGGCGTGCGCGAGCTCTAGTAATTGGTCCAGTATATGTAGCAGTAGGGGTTGTGGGTGTAACAATGGTATTGATGTCCTCATCATCCTCCCCTTCTTGAAATGAAGTCGTCCTCGACGGAAGCTCATCTTCCTCACCCAAATAAGGCTTCAAATCTGCAATGTTAAAAGTGGGACTAACCCCAAAATCTGCAGACAAATCAAGTTTATATGCATTATCATTTATTTTCTCCAACACCTTAAAGGGACCATCAGCACGAGGCATTAGCTTTGATTTGCGCGAATCAGGAAATCTATCCTTACGCAAATGTAACCAAACAAGATCTCCAGGTGCAAACACAACATGTTTTCTACCCTTACCTCCAGCAAGTTTATATTTAGCATTCATGCGCTCAATGTTTTCTTAGTTAACTCATCCATTTTTAAAATCAATTCAGCACGTTGTTTAGCATCAAAATTAACCTTCTCCGAAGATGGAAGAGGCAACAAATCAATAGGTGCACGAGGTAGGAAACCATACACAATTTCAAAAGGGCACATCTTAGTAATAGAATGCAATGAACGATTATAAGAAAATTCAATATGAGGCAAGCATTCTTCCCACATTTTCTTATTATTCTTCAAAACAGCCCTAAGCATAGTAGCAATGTTCTATTGACTACTTCAGTTTGTCCATCAGTTTGGGGGTGACATTTAGTACTAAAAAGCAGTTTAGTCCCCAACTTAGCCCATAAACATCTCCAAAAGTGGCTAAGAAATTTAGTATCACGATCTAAAACAATAGTATTTGACACACCATGCAAGCGAATAATTTCATGAAAGAACAAATCAGCAACATTAACAGCATCATCGCTTTTATGACATGGTATAAAGTGTGCCATTTTCGAGAATCTATCCACGACAACAAATATGCTATCCCTCCCCTTCTTTGTTCGAGGTAAACCTAAAACAAATTCCATAGATATATCCTCCCAAGGAACACTAGGTACAGGCAAAGGCATATATAAACCATGAGGATTGAGTCGTGACTTAGCTTTTTGACATGTAGTGCAGCAAGCAACAAAGCGCTCAACATCCCGTCTCATCTTTGGCCAAAAGAAATGTGTAGCAAGTACGTCCTCTGTCTTCTTCACGCCAAAGTGTCCCATTAATCCTCCTCCATGCGCCTCCTGCAACAACAAAAGATGTACAAAGCTAGCTGGAATGCATAACTTGTTAGCACGGAACACAAAACCATCATTAACGACGAACTTGTTCCATGTTCTACCTTCGTTACAATTCTGCAATACATCTTTAAAATCAGCATCATGCACATATTGATCTTTGATGGTCTCCAAACCAAATATTTTGAAGTCAAGTTGTGAAAGCATAGTATAGCGACGAGACAATGCATCAGCAATAACATTTTCTTTACCCTTCTTGTGTTTAATGACATAAGGGAATGTCTCAATGAATTCAACCCATTTAGCATGTCTACGATTCAGTTTAGCTTGACTTTTAATATGTTTCAAAGATTCATGATCAGAGTGTATAACAAATTCTTTGAGCCATAAATAATGTTGCCATGTTTCTAAAGTCCGAACAAGAGCATATAATTCTTTATCATAAGTAGAATAATTCAGACTAGGCCCACTCAATTTTTCAGAAAAGTATGCAACATTTTTGCCATCTTGTAATAACACACCTCCTAATCCAATTCCACTAGCATCACATTCAAGCTCAAAAGTCTTATTAAAATTAGGAAGTTGGAGTAAAGGAGCATGTGTCAACTTATCTTTCAATACCGTGAAGGCTTCTTCCTGTGCGGTACCCCAAAGAAAAGGCGCATCTTTCTTTGTAAGCTCATTGAGAGGTGCAGCAATGGTGCTGAAATCTCTCACAAAACGCCTATAGAATCCAGCAAGGCCAAGAAAACTCCTCACTTATGTGACCGTTTTGGGCTGCAGCCAACTCTCAATAGCTTCAATCTTGGCTTTATCAACTTCAATTCCCTGTGGAGTAACAACATAGCCAAGAAAAGATACTCGGTCAGTGCAAAAGGTGCACTTCCCAAGGTTACGAAACAAACATGCATCACGTAAAGCAATAAAAACAGCACGTAAATGTTTCAAATGTTCCTCCAAAGATCTGCTATAAATCAGTATATCATCAAAATAGACTACCACAAATCGTCCAATAAAAGCACGTAAAACTTTGTTCATTAATCTCATGAACGTACTAGGTGCATTAGTTAACCCAAAAGGCATGACTAACCACTCATATAATCCAAAGTTAGTTTTAAATGCCGTTTTCCATTCATCTCCCAATTTCATACAAATTTGATGGTATCCACTATGCAAATCAACTTTGGAGAATATTGTAGAGCCACTCAATTCATCAAGCATATCATCTAGCCTAGGAATAGGATGACGATAACGAATAGTAATATTATTAATGCATCTACAATCAACACACATACGTGATGTACCATCCTTTTTCGGCACTAGAATAATAGGAATAGCACAAGGACTAAGGGAGTCGCGTATATAACCTTTGTCGAGCAGCTCATGTACTTGACGCATAATCTCCTTCGTCTCCTCTGGATTGGTACGGTATGGTGCACGGTTGGGTAATGATGCACCGGGAATTAAGTCAATCTGATGCTCAATCCCTCGAATGGGAGGTAATCCCAGTGGCACGTCTTGTGGAAAGACGTCAGCGAACTCCTGCAAAATGTTAGTGACAGCAGGAGGCAAAGAGAAAGGCACGTCCTCAAATGAAAAATAATGCCTCTTTGCACACAAAAGCATAGCAAACAGATTTGCTGAAATCTAGCTCATCAATATCATATTTAGTGGCAAGTAAACATGCACTTTTCAGTTTAATTTCAGAAACAACACTAGATGGTTTATATTAGGCTTCATTTGTTGCTCAAATTCTTTTGCCACAATCTGATTTTCACTCTTATTTGTCTCCTGTTTTGCTTTATTGGCTCTATTAATATCATCTTTCAAAATGGAATCAGGAGTCATAGGAAGCAAAGTAATATTTTTATCATTATGAACCAGAGTATAATGATTGTTTCTACCATGGTGTACAGAATTTTTATCAAATTTCCATGGTCGACCAAGTAATAAGGAACATGCTTGCATAGGTACCACATCACAATCAACATAATCAACATATGTAGAGATACTAAAATGCACACGAACAGTACATGTTACCTTAACCTTGCCGCTGTTATTGAACCATTGGATCTAGTAAGGATGTGGATGTGGTCTTGTGTTGAGAGATAGCTTCTCCACCATCTCCATGCTAGCCAAGTTGTTGCTGCTCCCTCCGTCTAAGATGACGCGCATAGAATGTTCCTTCACAACTCCCTTTGTATGGAACAAATTGTGCCTCTGATTTTGCTCAGCTTGTGTGACCTGCACACTCAAAACACGTTGAGCAACTAAACATTCATACCTGTCAGCATCTTCAGGAGCCATGTATTGCGTCTCATGATCAGAATTAGCTCCATCGTGTTCTTCACTTGTAAGAAGCGCCAAAGTCTCCTCATCATAGTCACTAGCGGACTCATACCCACCATCCTCAGTAGCAATCATCACACGCTGAGATTTGCATTCTCTCGCATAATGACCTCTTCCCTTACAACGACGACAAATAATATCACTTGTGTGCCTTGTTGATGCCATGGAAGAAGAAGAGCTCTATGCAGGCCCGGCAGGTGCGCTCTTGGCAGATAGTGGTGGTTGTGCCTACTTTCTTATATCACGGCTATAGGTGGCACCTGATGGAGGTGCTGGTGCAGTGGATGTAGAAGATGCACGCGGTGTCCATGATGAAGGTCGACCTGCAGAAAAGTTAGTTCGCGCCAATGCCTGTCGGTCCTGCACTTCACGTTCAGCTTTACAAGCAGGATGGAATAAACAAGTGATATTGGTATACTCCTTATACTCTAGAATGGTCTGAATCTCTCTATTTAATCCACCCATAAAACGTGCAAGCATAGCTTCATTCTCCTCAACAATACCACATCTAATCATGCCAGTTTGTAATTCCTGATAATATTCTTCTACAGAATTTTTCCCTTGTCTTAAACGCTGCAATTTTTGAAGCAATTCACATTGATAATATGGTGGAACCCAACGAGTACGCATAGCAGATTTCAAAGCAGCCCAAGTAGTTGGAATAGGATATAATCTACAATGTTCAGACCACCATACACATGCAAAACTAGTGAAAGCACAAACAACAACAGCAACTCGTCTCTCCTCGGGATATTGTAAACATGTAAAACGTTGTTCAGTTTCTAACTCCCAAGTAAGATATATATCAGGAACATATCTACCCTCAAATGGTGGAATATTTAATTTCAGTTTAGGAATATGGTCATTATCTCGTACCTGAGGTGGTGGTGCAGGCCTACCATTGCGAATATATACCTGAGGTCGACCTGCTGGTGGTGGTGCTGGTGGCTGCACGTGGTTCTGATTTTGATCAACCTCATCCTCGTAATAGTCCTCCACCTCTGAAGTAACAACAGGAGCTACAGAAGCACCAACAGCAGTAGCAGCGGCACCAGAATTTTGTCCTGGCTCAATAGGAACACGCTGTGCTCGCCCTACTATATCGCGACGTAGAGCTGGCTGTGGGAGACGTTTGAGTAATTCATCAAACTTAGCGTCCAACTTGGTGTCAATTGACTTCTCAATGTCATCCATCTTCTCCATTGCCTTTCCAAAGCTGGCCATCACGTCTTCCACCTGTTGACCCAACATTTGATGAAACTTATCATGAAGCTCCTTGTTCGTCATGTTCTCCCAGTCAATCTCGTCGACTTGTGTTCCTGCCATAGTTAGCAGCAATAGAAATAGACAAGAATATGATCCTACAGACTACTGGAATATGGTGGTGGTGGGGTGTCACAAATCCGTCAAGCGAATCTCAAATTCTTACCAGTTCTTACCCAGCAACAGGTGGTGATCGGCAACCGTTGTAGTCAAAACTCTCAAAGCTTGGATAGAGCGATTACCAGGGAAAGTCAAACGCACAACGTAGATGTATGTGGAGCTGGGAAGGCTTATAATATGGTAGCAAAAAGGGTCAGCAATAATCAATTCAGAGATGCAAAGTTGAATAAATGCTCAACGATGGTACTGTGCTGGTCCTAGGCTAGCTCGTGCTAGAGACGCGAGCCTAGAACACTAACAAAATCACGGCGCGGCACGTAATCAAGGGAGGAGCACACTCTGAATTTTTCTCTCTTTTTTTTGCACTTTTTTTCCTCTTTTTTTGCTCTGCAACAATTTTTTTTCTAAAAAGTCTACAAATGGCCTAAAAACTGCCTAGCCAGAATTTTCCACACTTAGTTTTTTTTTAAACTGGAACTATTTTTCTTGTATGGGTAGCATGGAAGTTGGGGGATCCGACTTGTTGACGATTCGTAGTATCGCGTGCTCTGGAACTCAAAGATAAAGGAATAAATACTGGACTCAGACTAGGACTGCAGGCAGAGATGAATCTGGTGGAACTCACACTGGTGATGGTATATGATGGTGGTATATGTGGACTCAGATTGGTGGTGGTATATGAACTCGGATTGGCGGTGGTATATGGACTCGGATTGTGGTGGTATATGGACTCGGATTGGTGGTGGTATATGGACTCAGATTAGTAGCGGATAAGCGGTGGTGGTATATGGCAGGGCGATGATGATTGTGCGGCGACGGCGTGAATACCCGTGAACAGAACTCGAAACTCTAAAGACTAGACGCTAAGACCAACAACTTGACACGACGAAGCAACCGCAAATTCAACAACGCAAATACATAAAAGATTATGCAAAGGTTCAGATTGGTTCGGATAGGATGAACTAACCCTAAATTTTTTTGGCTTTTTCGTGGACTATAGGTATGAAGAAACAAACTCGATCTAAACTACAAAAAACTATAAAATCTCACCGAGCAACCTGAAAATCTGATACCACTTGATAGAGGCAAAGGTGTCCCGTCTTTCGATGAGATGATGGATTTCGCTTTGGTGGAAGTTGACTTTGACGATCCGACTACGAACGTGCGAGGACGTCGCGCCTTAGCAATCGCTAAACCAACTCCGAGAGGTTATTGACCACGCCGGAGCACGATCAACCTGACCACGAGGGTCTGTTTCCTGCGAGCAAACGAAGAACAATCAAGAAACTGAGATTGCAATCTAGATATTGTGAATATAAGATGAAAGCTTTATTGATCAAGGTGGGGTTCTATGACGCCTTTGTCTGGTCGTTGAACACAAACGAAGTACGCAAAGTTGCAGCTATGGCGAACTTTTAATCTAAACAAAACCCAAAGTCTAAATGGTGCCCTAAGGGCTGTATATATGGAGGAAGAGGGGGGGGGATTTCGTGGCCCTTGGTGGAGGGGTCCGAAATCAACCCTATCTCTTGTTTCCCCACGCATACGGACTCTAAAAATAGCCTATACTTATGTATTTCGAAATTACATGGGCCTGGCCCAATAATAAGGTGACGCAGCACTTAGAATAGCCTAGGGACGAAATTTATGAAGTGGCATCTTGTATATTTCGTCCAAGGCTTCATGCACCCATTATGGTGGCTTCAAAGTCCTGAAATCATCACTTGTAAGTCCGTTCTTGTTCCCCTTGTGCATGCCATCATCTCCATGCTTGTTCGTGCTCCAATGTTCATCCTTCTCCAAGCTAGGCCCTTCATTTGTAAGCAAAACAAATGTATCCAATTTAGGCAGCATCATATTCTCATGAACATTAGAATCATTACCAAGAAACAAAAGTACCTGATAATTTAATTGGCGTGCGCGAGCTCTAGTAATTGGTCCAGTATATGTAGTAGTAGGGGTTGTGGGTGTAACAATGGTATTGATGTCCTCATTATTTTCCCCCCATAATCTTCAGAAAAGCGGGGAAATAAGTATTCTGCAAGTCAAATCATGTGACAACCTTGCTGATTTATTTACCAAGTCTCTACCAAATTCTACATTCCAGAAATGTGTTCATGGAATTGGCATGCGAAGACTTAGGGACTTGCAGGTGTCAGGGGGAGTCTCTTCTCGAGATATCATTATTTTAATGACATCACATTATGCTATCTTTCTTTGTGAGTATATGTTTCAAGATCTCATCAAAGATTTTATGAAGAATTTTTGAAGGAGAATCTTTTGAGATGATAGAGCTTTCCGACAATCATGAAGATGATTCAACATGGTCAAGCGTAGATTAGGGGGAGTGTTAAAACTAATTCTGTAATTAGGATAAAATCTCCCCTTGCCCAAACCGTCGTTGCGATTTGTTTGACAACCGACGCCTCCCTTCAATCTCCTGGAATCGACGCCCCCTCAAGGGATCGTCGTGTCTCTTTGGGACATATAAAAGGGGCCTGTAACCATCGATCAAGATACTCGATCACTTATGATTCGGAACACTTCCCTCTACCCATCTTAGTTTTCAAAACAAGCAGGAACCCACCGCACCGAGCGCTGCGATCTTGACCAGAAACAATGCACCGATGACGTTGCTTCACTCGCCCACCGACGCCACCAGAGGGCGTAAACCTCCCCGACGAGGTCCACATCATCTTCATGGTAGAGCTCTGTGTCCTCCCATCACTTCCTCGTGGGCTGGAGAACCCCGTAGGCGTCGCCATCATCAAATCCCGCGCCGCTGGTGTCGTTCTTCTCCAAGTCCGGCGCCACCTCCCCTGTCTCTTCGGTGAGCAATTGTCAACCGCCCAATTTCTCTTTGACGGTCGGGATTACATCATGTCCTATTTTTTTTCGAATAGGTATGCACTATTTAGTGGCCGTTCGTCGTTTAGACCTCACAGCGAACACTTCCGAGCCAGTAGAAACCCGCCACATGGCACATCCACAGCAGTCGCGGCAGTTCTTCCAGGAAAGCTGTTTTGGCACAATTTTTGTTTTTAGATTTCATATAAAATTTTCAATTAGGTTTATCTTGAGATCCGTAACTCCAAATTCATCCATTCTTTTTCCTGTGTACTCGTAGAGACCAGGAGAGTACTGTAGAATCAAAATTTCACATGTTTGCACTTTTAAAATTTGAATTTGTTTAAATTTGAATTCAACCTTTCGGAGGCCATATTTTTCAAACCATTTATCCAATTTAGTTGATTCTTTTTGCATTGTGATCCTACTAGCATGTAGATAAGATATACCTACTGATAGGTTATGTTATTAAAGTTTTATTGGAATTCCTTGCTGTTGACTTTATTGTGGTGTTATGTGAGTACGATTTATTTATCGGTGCATTCGTTGAACGTATAGATTGTCCGGAGTGTGAAGCGGATCAAGCTAAGCGTAGAGTACTTCATCACCGTTCAAGGCAAGTTTGCACTTCTGATTTTTCTCATCCTATATTCTGTTATGCATGTGTGGTTTTATGCTATGATATATGTTTGGCCTGATATGTGTATCCCGTGTTGTCATGTTTTGGTATTGATTGTGTTATGTGATGGTGTGATCAACTTGGTATGGTAGATGTGGACATGTGTCGAGTGATACATGAAAGTGGTGAGTGTTTATAACTATAGGCTCGGGACTTTTTCTCAGGCGAATGCGTCAATGGCTGAGCGCTATATTGTCCCTAGAGAATGCGCCATGGCTGAGCGCACTTGAGGTTTTCGGGGCTTAAATCAGGTGAATGCGTTGATGTCTAAGTGCTCTATTGTCCCTAGAGAATGCGCCACGACTGAGCGCACTTGAGACTTCTTGAAGATCTTTTTTTTTTCATTTTCATCTTCTGATTCCGAGGGTTTCCCGTGTGGGTAATTTGGATGTGCTCTAGTTCGTCGTGTGACAACTATGCTTGTGTAGACTTTGACTTGTTAGTGGAGGTAGGTGAAGTTAGCTTTATGCCAAACCAACTTGAGTGTTGTGTTTGTCATACCTTACATGTAGATGTAGGTTTGGTATATCATTTTGTGTGATTTGCCAATACATTCAATGTATTGACCCTTGTGGCTGCAACTAATCATGTTGCAGGAATTTCAAATGATCAGTGAGATACAGTAGGGTCGCGAGTCTTTACTCAACATTTTCGCCAGTGGGCATTGATGGGACTCATTGTCTATTATGCTTCCGTTGTTGTTATTGAATAAAGCTAGCTATGTGTTATTCAGTTTGTAATACTTTATTAATTTTGGATCATACGTTATAGTGAATGATGCACTTGTTATTTAATATTCATATGTACTGTGTGTGCCAGCGAGTCGATCCAGAGACTAGCACGGTAAGCACAGAGACATCGAATATTATCAGGTTCGGGTCGTTACAGATATGCATAACTATTTTCTTGAGTTTGGAAGGTTGAAAATTAGGATCATTAAAAAAATTGTTGTTCATTTGCTTCTCATTGGATTTCATTTGCATTGCTCGTCATGCTTGCCTTAACATCATAGAAAGTCCTACTCTCATATTTCCTGCCCTTGCTCATGATCATGCCATGTGTATAGGTTATAAAAGTATTTTCATACAAAAATAAAAGGCCCAAAACTATTTTCCAAATTAGGTTTTCCACCCCATGAATTGAGGCTTACACTACAACTAGTAAATGTGTCCGTGCGTTGCATGCGTTGCAACGGGAGAATACGCCCAAGTTCTACTAACCATTGTTGGCTGGGTCGAGAAATTGTCTCGTGGGATAGTCAACATGAAATCGTAGGATAATCAACACCAATTTAGGAATAATTGAGCCTAACATCGAGGGTAGGTTTATGAATACGTTCAGATATTTCATCAAACATTCGAAAAAAATCTAGAAAATATGAATTCAAATAAATTTGTATCACTTTTTTTACTAATGCTAGATATATTATTGTTCAGGTTGAGCCTAACTATAGGATTTCTAATACCTATCTTTCAAACATCGAACAATGAGCTATCCTCCACAATTTATACTTACAAGGGGTTAACTTGATAAGATAACAACTGAACATATTTATATTTCTAAAATGCTGCCAGAAGGATGCACATGCAGCAGAATATATGTATTGCCAATCTTAATTTTGTCTAAGAAAATAAAAATTTGTCTGCATGACAGAATATAACTTCTGCAGCAGCCAAATCCTAAAAGCATAAGAACTATTGTGAGCACTTTTTTTGCATCAAGTTGTGATGTTGTCTCGTATCCTCTAGCGATAATGCGGTCAATATCTTCATTTGTTATTATGCTACTATACTAGGAACTGAATACAATTTCGGCAACAAATCTCACCATCAGCGTGTCCTTATTGGCAGCTAATACAGAACACAACAACAAAATCACATTACTACATGTTCCACTTTAACATTTAACATTAAAAATAATTACATTACATGCAGTGAGAAGTAACAAAAGCAATTTTTCTGTTCTGCCAATCAATCTTGCTATATGACCAAAGCATCCAAGGCAAGCTTCTTGCTCTCTCGATTACTCCTTCCTAGAGGCGACTAGTATGAGATGAACATATTATACGAGATCGTGTGATCCAGCTATCTGGGCCACTGGATTAAGATCCCACAATGCAAATAGTGAGAGGTGGAGATACGCAAGACATTTTACATGGATCTCCTCATTCCGAAAATATTGCAGACCAAGACCTCAAACCTAATCCTCTTTCTCGCGTTCCTGGACCACCATGCGCTGCCGAAGTGCACCACCGTAAGACTAGCCACAATGCATAGTAACATACACTAATAACATACACATATCCCTAGACTATGTTATTATCTTCATAGTGGGTAGTAACATAAGTGTAGTAACATACAAAGCTTCATTTATTAGGTTATAGACTCATATTGCATTGGGACATGTGATGTTACAGTAACTAGCTAAGTTACTGTAACTACCTCTCTCCTCATTAACTCATTGCCACATAAGCAAATTTGCTGAGTTGGACTCGATGTTACTACTGAAATTACTCCCACTGTGGCTAGTCTAAGACCGCACGCGGCCTCGCCTCAATGTGCCGCTGACCTCGCCGAATCAATGTACACCAGCTTTATTTCCGGCCACCCGCAGGCCTGTCATCACCGGATCCGACGCCTCCATCGGATCTGCTTGCAGGAGCGCTTGATCCAGTTCATCACTCGACGCCGACGACCGGAGCGCCCAAATCCATGGTGTACCATGACCGCAGCAGTCCAGGTGCGCGGATCTACAGGTTACACTGGCCGGCGAGGTGCACGCATGATTTCCCATCAACGTGTTCTGCTTCTGCATCTTTTGTTATGCAGGGGTAAACTCGTGTTGAGCAGTGCCATGTTTTTGGCACGTTCTTGTTGAATTTCTTCCCTTCTTTGTGTGGTCAATTTGTGTGATACCGATTAATATTTTGGAGCCTTTTTTTTTGCAAATTGTGCATCTGCACAAAATAATTCTTTTTTGCTGTAAATGATCATGTTTCACTCCATTTGTTTTTGAATATATGACATTGTTCTAGTATTAATCTGACTGCTAATTAGCAAGCTTACTGAGTTTTGTGATTTCTCAGTACACTTTTATTTATGGAATGTTTATTTTTCAGGAAGAATTTACGATGTTACTTGGTAGCATGAACATGTAGATATCAATTGGTAATCGTGAAGATATTTTTTTCTATGATCTCAGATACAGAAATTTCTCAAAGAATGTAAATATGGGACTGTAGCGACTTTCATTTATTTGTGGAAGCAGTGACATATGGCATTTTCGTAGAGTACATAATCTCTTTCTTAAAATGGTTTTGTGCACAAAGTATAGCTTTACTATTTCCACAATTGTTTTGTATGCACATATTTTTACTGTACACATATAACTGAGCATGCGTATTCCCGTCAGTCAAGCAAAGCATGTGAGTAATACCAAGAGTACTAAACTATAAACTATTAGGGACTCTAGTGCAAGATGCACCATCAAACCAAGCCGTACTTGATCTGTACCACGAGATCTTTATCCGATGGCTGATATTGATGGATCACATGATCTCACCTGATGTGCTGATCTCATACTAGTCATGCCCACTTTTTCCTCAATGAAAACATATTGCTACTCTTCCATTTCCGAATGGGCACTGATAGGCGCCGGTGCCCCGGCCCAAATTGGGCCGGCGCCCCGCGACTGTAGGATACAGCGCACTTAAACCGTCCAGATGAATCGCTTAACATCCTGAATAAAAGTCAAACACGCTGGAAACTGTCTCGCTGACCGCCTGGACACGTCCTCTACATCCCATGTATTCCGGCCACCCACACACTCGACTTGTCGGTGCTCGTGCCACCGTGCTCGCCTGTTCCTAGCCCTCACCGTCATCGGCCGCGAGATTGCAGCACGAGCACCGATGGGTTCCCTACTTCGACTGCAGCTCTCCAATGGCCGGTCCCAGCACGGGGTGACCGTGGTTGCAACATCCCATGGTCACCGCCTCCTCCGACTCGCCGCCGTCATCGGCTTGCATCACCATGTCTCAACAATCACAAAAGTCATCAACAAAAATTCCAAAAAAAGCGAGTAGCAGCAAAAAAAATCATCTATTCCAGCAAAATAAATCATTGGTTCCAACAAAAAAATGAGTCGCTGCTCATTGTAGCAAAAATCTCTTTGGTTCCAGCAAAAACAAATGCCGGTTCCTGCAAAACTTACAAAGGGTTCCAGCAAAGAAAACGTTGCCGTCGTAGAACGCTGCCTTGCCGGTTGTAGTACGCCGTGCCGCCGGTTCCAGCATTTCGGGCCGCTGGGTCACAACTTCTGAAGGCGCCAGTTGCAGCTTTCCCACCGCCGGTTGTAGCTTTCTAAGCCGCCAGTCGCAGTCGTCGCCTCGCTGGTTGCAGCTTCTATGAGCGATGGTTGTAGCTTCCGCATGCAGCGGTTGAAGCTTTCCCAGCCGTCGGTCGCAACCCGTCGACTTGCCAGTTGCAGCTTTTGCAAGGGCCAGTCGTAGCTGAGCCGGATGTAGCTTCTGTCGTCGACGCATGTAGCTTCCGCCGTAGCCGGATGTAGCTTCTGCCGTTGACGGATGTAGCACGGGGGCACCATCATCGCAGCTCCCGGCCACCGCCGTTGCAGCGCGCGGAGTCGCTGGATGTATCTTCTGGCGTCAATGGTTCCAGCACCGGCGGACGCTGGTCCCAGCACCGTCACGCGCTGGTCGCCACATCACCACCCGCGGGTCGCTGAATCCACCCCTGGGCGGGGGATCTCGGTGCTCCCCACAGCTCGTGATTTCCGGCAACATGCGGTGGCGCCGTCTCCACCGCGCGCAGCACTGCGTCTCCACTCTCTCCGCGTGGCACCTGACCGGCATCGGCGACCACCAGCAGCGGGACAATCAGTCGTGCCCCGGATCGAAGTAGCAGGTCAGCGGCGGGGCTAGGTTGGGTAAGGAGAAGCTCTGGTGAAAGCAACGAAGTAGAGAGAGCCCTGGTGAGAGCGTTTGGGGCAGCTATTCCTCTGGTGAGAGAAACAAATGAGCGGCGGGGAATAGATGTGAGAGGATAAGGTTGGGAACACACGCAAGAGGATAAGGTTAGCTGAGTCTTTTTTAAGAAGAGCGGTGCGGGGTGCATCGTACGATCACACCGCATCGCGCGTTTCTGATGTGACTGGCGCAAAAGCTTGGCCGGCCTGCCGGCGTAAAACGATTCCCAAAATACTCCCTAACGGAGATATTTGTCATCAAAATGTATAAAAAGGAATGTATCTAAATATATTTTAGTTCTAGATACATTCTTTTTTGTTCATTTTGATGACAAGTATCTTCGGATGGAGAGAGTATTAATTAAGAACCTTGGCACAAAAATGGAAGACATGAACTTTTTTTTGACCAGTTCTATGTGCACGGACTTCAGCTTGCAAATCCACTCGAGTGTTCCTAATAAACAAAAGAATCTACCCAAACACCATGGTTACAATAATAAAAAGGGAATTATCGCACGCCATGCTGGCAGCTTAACGTCTGACCATCTCGCTGTGGTGTGCACTGTGCATCTGAATGCATGTGCAGATGATTGTGGCATAACGTGTGGAACAGCGAGCGTTGTGCGGACGTAGCATCGCTCGGTATTGCATTCCGTAAAGAAATTACCATTTGAGAAAGCTATGACACTTAATATCTTAAAGAACTGCAATGACATGTTGAAAGCTTCAATAAAAGCATCACCATCATCGCCACCAGTATTCCGATCAATCCAGATACTGATACCCTCTGTACGTTTGATAATCTTCCAAGATGTCTAAAAGGCATCTACAGGATACACAACTATGTTCAAATACTCAAATGGCAGGCACATGCAAGAAAATATGGTATAACCGTATAAGATATTAAGATAGGTCACAAAACTCCGCATTGAATGTGAGCATGGGCACAAAACCACCTCACAAGTAGAATTTCCATAACTCATGATTGGTATCATATTTTTATTATAGTCATGATGCTTTCTGAAGTAGCCAAGCTTAGTTTATGAGTAACATAAAGAGAATCATTACCTCCATGAATATTAGTACTTTGGAGCTAATGGCCTTTAGCTTGGGAAGTACTTCATCTAATAGAACCGTTGTTTTCCTCTAAAAACAGAACCACAAGCCTCGAGGAGGCGCACCAAGGACGCTGCCCTCGAGCAGCTTCAAGACTCCAAGGAGACCAAATATGCCTCTACATTGCAACGAGCGATAAAATATAGCGCAACAAGAGATAAAAAAATAGCATGTCTCTAGCCCTCCTTCCCGCCCTCGCCAACGGTGGCTGCGGTGTGTCCATCTGATCCCAACGCGTTCGGACATGGTCAATTCCATGGCGATGGGCCTTGCTCATTGAACTTCTCTATGTTGATGTTTTGGAGACTGACACCATGGAGCAGGCTAGACTCTGAAGCACATCAACTCTGTTAGGTTGACGTATTGGAGCCTGACACCATGGAGCAGGCTAGACTCTGAAGCACATCAACTCTGGTAGAGCCGTTAGAGGGATGCACTACTGATACCATGCGCCAACAACAACAAGAAATAGGTGCATTCAAACGGGCTCACATACCAAATTCTTTTCCCTTTCAATAGAAACTCACTGTGAGCTTGTCATAGTAAAAACAAAAGGGAAAATACATGAAACCAACGAGAAGCAAATAAAATAATTACATGATTTAGAATTATATATAGGACAAACCAATTGAAAGCCCTATCCTCCTATTTGTTTTCAAGTTTGTGTTTTATCAAATGTGCGGGAACAAATTGAACCAAAAAAAATTGTGCCCCCCAATTCATATTACTTGTTACCAGTTGTCTATAAGTGCAGCTCTAAAACCCAAGTATTGAAACTTCAATGGGAAGAACATACCGGTAGAAATGATAGAGAGGGGTTGATGAAATCGATGTGTGTATTACTGATCCTTGAGGGCGAGCATATATTGAGTACAAGACTTGGAGGGCAAGACGCCTCTCCTAGAGATAAGGTAGAAGACATATTACAAATCCTTGACTACCAAATATATCTCTAACATCCCCCCGTAGTCGTAGCGGTAGTGTTGCGAACAACAGGAGCGTCGCGGACGGTCAGATTGAGGAAAATAGCAGCCGAGGTTGATACCCCCCTGTAGTCGTAGCGGGAGCATTGCGGACGAAGTCGCGTCGCGAACGCGTTGACTCTAGAGGAAGCCGACGATTTGCTCAAGCAAGGCGATAGCCCTTTGTGCCGATGTCGAGGTAGCCGAGAGCGTAGGGTGGTGTAGCCGTGGTCGAGGTAGCCGTGCGAAGAATGCCGTGGTCGATGTCGTGTAGAGGTGGCCGGTGTCGAGGAAGTCGTCGTGAATCCACGGGCGCAAGGAGGCGCTGAGTTAGTCATGGGCGCAGTGGTGTCAAGGTAGTGGTGCGTCGGAAGGAGAATGGCGTTGACGAGGCGTCGCACCGGGTTTGCCAAACCCGGGGACACGTCATAGACGAAGGCACGTGTCAGTGTTGCTAGCACCGGGCATGCGAAGATGGACGAGATGAAGCTTATGAAGCGCCGCACCAGGCTTGGCAGGCCCGAGAACACGTCGTGGACGAAGGCACGCATCGGTGTTGCCAGCACCAGGCATGCATATATGAGGGACCAGCACGAGCCAGGCCCGGGGACACGTCGTGGACGAAGGTACGCATCAGTGTTGCCAGCACCAGGCATGCGTAGACGAGGGACCTGTACGAGCTGTATGCCATGTCGAGGAGTCGGAGGGGCAAGCAGAGAAGGAGACTCAACGACGGTTGTGGCGCCAATCAGCGTGGTGCCGATGTCACCAATGTTGGTAGATGAAGTGGTCGGGGAAGATGACGGCGACGCTGGCGACGGGTTGATGCTGGGCGAAGACGAAGGGGGTGGACGAGTGGCACAGCTCAGGTGAGCGAGCAGCAGCGGCGCCGGTTAGGAGTGCGACGACGATGCTCGAAGTAGGCGAGGAAAGACCCGACAACGTGACGAAGACCAGCGCGGACGGTGGCGTTCCCACGCCGAGGGAGGTGGCGCGACGCATACCACGAGAAGTTGATGCAAGGGGACGGCGGAGTGGACCGCGGCCGCGGCGCTACAGCCCAAAGGGGTGACACAGTGGCAGCAGGCGGGTGATGAGGACATCAATACCATTGTTACACCCACAGTCCCTACTGCTATACATACTGGACCAATTACTAGAGCTCGCGCACGCCAACTAAATTACCAGGTACTTTCTTTTCTTGGTAATGATTCTAATGTTCATGAGAATATGATGCTGCCTAAATTGGATACATTTGTTTTGCTTACAAATGAAGGGCCTAGCTTGGAGAAGGATGAACATTGGAGCAAGAACAAGCATGGAGATGATGGCATGCACAAGGGGAACAAGAACGGAGTTACAAGTGATGATTTCAGGACTTTGAAGCCACCATAATGGATGCATGAAGCCTTGGACGAAATATACAAGATGCCACTTCATAAATTTCGTCTAGAGGCTATTCTAGGTGCTGCGTCACCTTATTATTGGGCCAGGCCCATGTAATTTCAAAATACATAAGTATAGGCTATTTTTAGAGTCCGTATGTGTGGGGAAACAAGAGATAGGGTTGATTTCGGACCCCTCCACCAAGGGCCACGAAATTCCCCCCTCTTCCTCCATATATACAGCCCTTAGGGCACCGTTTAGACTTTGGGTTTTGTTTAGATTAAAAGTTCGCCATAGCTGCAACTTCGCGTACTTCGTTTGTGTTCAACGACCAGACAAAGGCGTCGCAGAACCCACCTTGATCAATAAAGCTTTCATCTTATATTCGCAATATCCAGATTGCAATCTCAGTTTCTTGCTTGTTCTTGTTTGCTCGCAGGAAACAGACCCTCGTGGTCAGGTTGATCGTGCTCCGGCGTGGTCAATAACCTCTCGGAGTTGGTTTAGCGATTGCTAAGGCGCGACGTCCTCGCACGTTCGTAGTCGGATCGTCAAAGTCGACTTCCACCAAAGCGAAATCCACCATCTCATCGAAAGACGGGACACCTTTGCCTCTATCAAGTGGTATCAGATTTCCAGGTTGCTCGGTGAGATTTTACAGTTTTTCGTAGTTTAGATCGAGTCTGTTCTTCATACCTATAGTCCACGAAAAAGCCAAAAAAAATTAGGGTTAGTTCATCCCATCCAAACCAATCTGAGCCTTTGCATAATCTTTTCTGTATTTGCTTTGTTGAATTTGCGGTTGCATCGTCGTGTCAAGTTGCTGGTCTTAGCGTCTAGTCTTTTAGAGTTTCGAGTTCTGTTCACAGGTTGTCACGTCGCCGCTGCCATATATCACCACCGCATCATCATCGTCGTTGTTGCCATATACCACCACCACATATTCACCGCCAATCCGAATCCATATACGCCACCACATATCCGCCGCCATCACGCCAATCCGAGTTCACCTGCAACATATATCCGCCACATGTCCGTGTTCCACCGGATTCATCTCTGCCACCAATCCGAGTTCCACCAGATTCATCTCCGCCACCAGTCCTAGTCCGAGTCCAGTAATTGTTGCATTGTTTTCGATTTCCAGATCACGCGATACTCCGAGTCGTGATAGAGAAGGACTCCCCAACTTCCGAGCCATCCGCAGAAGAAAAATAGTTCCAATTAAAAAAAAACTAAGTCTGGAAAATTCTGGCTAGGCAGTTTTTAGAGCATTTGTAGACTTTTTCGAAAAAAATTTGTTGCGGAGCAAAAAAAAAAGAGGAAAAAAAAGTGCAAAAAAAATAGAAAAAAAAATTCAGAGTGTGCTCCTCCCTTGTTTACGTGCCGCGCCGTGATTTTGTTGGTGTTCTAGGCTCGCGTCTCTAGCACAGTCTAGCCTAGGACCAACACAGTACCGTTGTTGAGCATTTATTCAACTTTGCATCTCTGAATTGATTATTGCTGACCCTTTTTGCTACCATATTATAAGCCTTCCCAGCTCCACATACATCTACGTCGTGCGTTTGACTCTCCCTGGTAATCGCCCTATCCAAGCTTTGAGAGTTTTGACTATAACGGTTGCCGATCACCGCCTGTTGCTGGGTAAGAACTGGTAAGAATTTGAGTTTTGCTTGACGGATTTGTGACACCCACCACCACCACTTGTTCGTAGTCTGTAGGATCATATTCTTGTGTGTTTCTATTGCTGCTAACCATGCCAGGATCACAAGCCGACGAGATTGACTGGGAGAATTTATCGAACAAGGAGCTTCATGATAAGTTTCAGCAAATGATGACTGAACAGGTGCAAGATGTGCTGAACAATTTTGAAGAGGCCATGGAAAAGATCACTGGCCTTGAGAATACGTTCGAAACAAAGCTCGATAACAGATTTAATGAACTGCTTGCGCGTCTTCCGCCACCGGCTGCACCTGCCGCACCTCTGCAACAACAACAAAAACAATTACCTCCAGGCCGCGAAACAGCCCTCCGCCGAGCGAGCCGTGTACTTCTTCAGCCTGGCCAAACTGTTGGTGCTGTTGTTGATACTTCTGTGGCTCCTGCTGCTGATGCGGAGGATGATGAATATGCGGGCGATTATGAGGATGAGGTTGATCAAAATCAGAACTACGTGCAGCCACCAGCACCACCACCAGCAGGTCGACCTCAGATATATATTCGTAATGGTAGGCCTGCACCACCACCTCAGGTACGAGATGATGTCCATATTCCTAAACTGAAATTGAATATTCCACCATTTGAGGGTAGATATGTTCCTGATATATATCTTACTTGGGAGTTAGAAACTGAACAACATTTTACATGTTTACAATATCCCGAGGAGAGACGGGTTGCTGCTGCTGTTTGTGCTTTCACTAGTTTTGCATGTGTATGGTGGTCTGAACATTGTAGATTATATCCTATTCCCGCTACTTGGGCTGCTTTGAAAACTGCTATGCGTACTCGTTGGGTTCCACCATATTATCAGCGTGAATTGCTTCAAAAATTGCAGCGTTTAAGACAAGGAAAAAATTCTGTAGAAGAATATTATCAGGAATTACAAACTGGCATGATTAGATGTGGTATTGTTGAGGAGAATGAAGCTATGCTTGCACGTTTTATAGGTGGATTAAATAGAGAGATTCAGACCATTCTAGATTATAAGGAGTATACTAATATCACTTGTTTATTCCATCTTGCTTGTAAAGCTGAACGTGAAGTGCAGGATCGACAGGCATTGGCGCGAACTAACTTTTCTGCAGGTCGACTTTCATCATGGACACCGCGTGCATCCTCTACTGCCACTACACCAGCAACTCCAGCAGCTGCTACCTCCAGCCGTGATACAAGAAAGCAGGCACAACCTCCACTATCTGCCAAGAGCGCACCTGCCGGGCCTACGCAGAGCTCTTCTTCTTCCATGGCATCAACTGGGCACACAAGTGATATTATTTGTCGTCGTTGTAAGGGAAGAGGTCATTATGCGAGAGAATGCAAATATCAGCGTGTGATGATTGCTACTGAGGATGGTGGGTATGAGTCCGCTAGTGACTATGATGAGGAGACGTTGGCTCTTATTACACATGAAGAACACGGTGGAGATGATTCTGATCATGAGACGCAATACATGGCTCCTGAAGACGCTGACAGGTATGAATGTTTAGTTGCTCAACGTGTTTTAAGTGTGCAGGTCACACAAGCTGAGCAAAATCAGAGGCACAATTTGTTCCATACCAAGGGAGTTGTGAAGGAACGTTCTGTGCGCGTCATCATAGACGGAGGGAGCTGCAACAACTTGGCTAGCATGGAGATGATGGAGAAGCTTTCTCTCTCCACAAGACCACATCCACATCCTTACTACATCCAATGGTTCAACAACAGCGGCAAGGTTAAGGTAACACGTACTGTTCGTGTGCATTTTAGTATCTCTACATATGCTGATTATGTTGATTGTGATGTGGTACCTATGCAAGCATGTTCCTTATTACTTGGTAGACCATGGCAATTTGATAAAAATTCTGTACACCATGGTAGAAACAATCACTATACTCTTGTTCATAAGGATAAAAATATTACTTTGCTTCCTATGACTCCTGATTCCATTTTGAAAGATGATATTAATAGAGCTAATAAAGCAAAACAGGAGAAGAATAAGAGTGAAAATCAGACTGTGGCAAAAGAATTTGAGCAACAAATGAAGCCTAATAATAAACCATCTAGTGTTGCTTCTGAAATTAAATTGAAAAGTGCAGGTTTATTTGCCACCAAATCTGATATTGATGAGCTAGATTTCAGCAAATCTGTTTGCTATGCTTTTGTGTGCAAAGAGGCATTATTTTCATTCGAGGACGTGCCTTCCTCTTTGCCTCCTGCTGTCACTAACATTTTGCAGGAGTTCGCTGACGTCTTTCCACAAGACGTGCCACCGGGATTACCGCCTATTCGAGGGATTGAGCATCAGATTGACTTAATTCCCGGTGCTTCACTGCCAAACCGTGCACCATACCGTACCAATCCAGAGGAGACGAAGGAGATTATGCGTCAAGTACAAGAGCTTCTCGACAAAGGTTATATACGCGAATCCCTTAGTCCTTGTGCTGTTCCTATTATTCTAGTGCCGAAAAAGGATGGTACATCACGTATGTGTGTTGATTGTAGAGGCATTAATAATATTACTATTCGTTATCGTCATCCTATTCCTAGGCTAGATGATATGCTTGATGAATTGAGTGGCTCTACAATATTCTTCAAAGTTGATTTGCGTAGTGGATACCATCAAATTCGTATGAAATTGGGAGATGAATGGAAAACAACATTTAAAACTAACTTTGAATTATATGAGTGGTTAGTCATGCCTTTTGGGTTAACTAATGCACCTAGTACTTTCATGAGATTAATGAACGAAGTTTTACGTGCTTTCATTGGACGATTTGTGGTAGTTTACTTTGATGACATATTGATTTATAGCAGATCTTTGGAAGAACATTTGGAACATTTACATGCTGTTTTTATTGCTCTATGTGATGCACGTTTGTTTGGTAACCTTGGGAAGTGCACCTTTTGCACCGACCGAGTATCTTTTCTTGGCTATGTTGTTACTCCATAGGGAATTGAAGTTGATAAAGCCAAGATTGACGCTATTGAGAGTTGGCCGCAACCCAAAACGGTCACACAAGTGAGGAGTTTTCTTGGCCTCGCTGGATTCTATAGGCGTTTTGTGAGAGATTTCAGCACCATTGCTGCACCTCTCAATGAGCTTACAAAGAAAGATGTGCCTTTTCTGTGGGGTACCGCACAGGAAGAAGCCTTCATGGTATTGAAAGATAAGTTGACACATGCTCCTTTACTCCAACTTCCTGATTTTAATAAGACTTTTGAGCTTGAATGTGATGCTAGTGGAATTGGATTAGGAGGTGTGTTATTACAAGATGGCAAACCTGTTGCATACTTTTCTGAAAAATTGAGTGGGCCTAGTCTGAATTATTCTACTTATGATAAAGAATTATATGCTCTTGTTCGGACTTTAGAAACATGGCAACATTATTTATGGCCCAAAGAATTTGTTATACATTCTGATCATGAATCTTTGAAACATATTAAAAGTCAAGCTAAACTGAATCATAGACATGCTAAATGGGTTGAATTCATTGAGACTTTCCCTTATGTCATTAAACACAAGAAGGGAAAAGAAAATGTTATTGTTGATGCATTGTCTCATCGCTATACTATGCTTTCACAACTTAACTTCAAAATATTTGGTTTGGAGACCATCAAAGATCAATATGTGCATGATGCTGATTTTAAAGATGTAATGCAGAATTGTAAAGAAGGAAGAATGTGGAACAAGTTTGTCGTTAACGATGGATTTGTGTTTCGTGCTAACAAGCTATGCATTCCAGCTAGCTCTGTTCGTCTTTTGTTGTTGCAGGAGGCGCATGGAGGAGGATTAATGGGACACTTTGGCGTGAAGAAGACGGAGGACGTACTTGCTACACATTTCTTTTGGCCAAAGATGAGACGGGATGTTGAGCGTTTTATTGCTCGCTGCACTACATGTCAAAAAGCTAAGTCACGACTCAATCCTCATGGTTTATATATGCCTTTGCCTGTACCTAGTGTTCCTTGGGAGGATATATCTATGGACTTTGTTTTAGGTTTACCTTGAACAAAGAAGGGGAGGGATAGCATATTTGTTATCGTGGATAGATTTTCGAAAATGGCACACTTTATACCATGTCATAAAAGCGATGATGCTGTTAATGTTGCTGATTTGTTCTTTCTAAAATTATTCGCTTGCATGGTGTGCCAAATACTATTGTTTCAGATCGTGATACTAAATTTCTTAGCCACTTTTGGAGATGTTTATGGGCTAAGTTGGGGACTAAACTGCTTTTTAGTACTACTTGTCACCCCCAAACTGATGGACAAACTGAAGTAGTCAATAGAACATTGTCTACTATGCTTAGGGCTGTTTTGAAGAGTAATAAGAAAATGTGGGAGGAATGCTTGCCTCATATTGAATTTGCTTATAATCGTTCATTGCATTCTACTACTAAGATGTGCCCTTTTGAAGTTGTGTATGGTTTCCTACCTCGTACACCTATTGATTTGTTGCCTCTTCCATCTTCGGAGAAGGTTAATTTTGATGCTAAACAACGTGCTGAATTAATTTTAAAAATGCATGAGTTAACTAAGGAAAACATTGAGCGTATGAATGCTAAATATAAACTTGCTGGAGATAAGGGTAGAAAACATGTTGTATTTGCACCTGGAGATCTTGTTTGGTTACATTTGCGTAAAGATAGATTTCCTGATTTGCGCAAATCAAAGCTAATGCCATGTGCTGATGGTCCCTTTAAGGTGTTAGAGAAAATAAATGATAATGCATACAAACTTGAGCTGCCTGCAGATTTTGGGGTTAGTCCCACTTTTAACATTGCAGATTTGAAGCCTTATTTGGGTGAGGAAGATGAACTTCCGTCGAGGACGACTTCATTTCAAGAAGGGGAGGATGATGAGGACATCAATACCATTGTTACACCCACAGCCCCTGCTGCTATACATACTGGACCAATTACTAGAGCTCGCGCACGCCAACTAAATTACCAGGTACTTTCGTTTCTTGGTAATGATTCTAATGTTCATGAGAATATGATGCTGCCTAAATTGGATACATTTGTTTTGCTTACAAATGAAGGGCCTAGCTTGGAGAAGGATGAACATTGGAGCAAGAACAAGCATGGAGATGATGGCATGCACAAGGGGAACAAGAACGGAGTTACAAGTGATGATTTCAGGACTTTGAAGCCACCATAATGGGTGCATGAAGCCTTGGACGAAATATACAAGATGCCACTTCATAAATTTCGTCTAGAGGCTATTCTAGGTGCTGCGTTACCTTATTATTGGGCCAGGCCCATGTAATTTCGAAATACATAAGTATAGGCTATTTTTAGAGTCCGTATGTGTGGGGAAACAAGAGATAGGGTTGATTTCGGACCCCTTCACCAAGGGCCACGAAATTCCCCCCTCTTCCTCCATATATACAGCCCTTAGGGCACCGTTTAGACTTTGGGTTTTGTTTAGATTAAAAGTTTGCCATAGCTGCAACTTCGCGTACTTCGTTTGTGTTCAACGACCAGACAAAGGCGTCGCAGAACCCCACCTTGATCAATAAATCTTTCATCTTATATTCGCAATATCCAGATTGCAATCTCAGTTTCTTGCTTGTTCTTCGTTTGCTCGCAGGAAACAGACCCTCGTGGTCAGGTTGATCGTGCTCTGGCGTGGTCAATAACCTCTCGGAGTTGGTTTAGCGATTGCTAAGGCGCGACGTCCTCGCACGTTCGTAGTCGGATCGTCAAAGTCGACTTCCACCAAAGCGAAATCCACCATCTCATCGAAAGACGGGACACCTTTGCCTCTATCAGCGGGTCTGGGCGACGGCGGAGGACCTTGGGGCGGCAGCGTGAACTGCATGCTGGACACTACGGCCCAAAGGGGCGGCAAAACAGCGGCGTACGAGATGTTGCAGCCGCGGGGACGGCCTCAGGAGGCGACATGGACCATGTGCCGCAGCGCTACGGCGGCGACGCAACGGCGGCTCGCAAGTCAGTGCAGCCGCAGAGAGAACCATAGGGTGGCGGTGCTGCGACCCCGTTGCTCGATCTGGAGGGGCACGTTGTACTCGAGACAGTCTTTATGGGACCTGCGGAGACGTGTGCAACCGATGAGCCAGGTCGGTCACACGACGTAGATGAGGCGGATCGCGACGGCGGCCGGGTGATCAATCCGATCATGCGCGAGGTTGGGGAAGCCGCTCGGTGGAGGCGGCCTCGCGGAGGAGTGGCAGCGGAGTCCGAGATGAAGCCGACGACGATGGATGACGAGGAATGACGTGCGAACGAGCGGCTAGCGCCCGGCGCCGGGGCGGCGAGGCCCGAGCGACCAACGCAGCAACAGCGCCCTAGCTCGAGGGCCTACGAGCCCGAACCAGCCGGCAGCCGGCCCGACGTAGTCGGCGATGTGGTCGTCGAGGTAGACGATAGGATGTCCGTACAGACGCGGCGGATGCGGGTGGTGTTGGAGAGGTCCCGATCGGAGGAGGGCGGCGACGATCGGGAGGGCCAGCGTGTCGCGCGAGGCCGCCGGGTCGGGGTGGATGCGAGGTGGTCGCGCCAATGTCGAAGTAGGGCAGCGACAGCCGGCGCAAGGCGACAGGCGGGCAGCCATGTGGAAGACAGCCGCGAGGGGCCGCTTGTCGCGCGAGGCTGCCGGGTCGGTGAAGAAGCTGGCCGCTCGCGCCGGTGTTGGAGTAGAGGCACACTAGGGTCGACGGCGGCGGCGGGCGACGCAAAGCGATCTTAGATCGAAAAGCCAAAAAGAGAACACCGATCAAGATGACCGGCGGGAGAGAAAAAGCCGAAGCAAGGACTCAGGAAAAAAACTCTCTAGGAAAGCCGGTCAACACGGCCGGCTAACGTACCCTAGGTACGGGTGATGCGGCCCCCAACAGCGGTCATGAAGGCCGTCCGCCCCGGAGGCGGCGCAGAGCGAAAGCGGCGGGCAGCGGCTGGGGTTGGATCAGCTAGGCTGATACCATATTAGAAAGGATAGAGAGAGATTGATGAAATGGATGTAACTGAGCCTCGAGGGTGAGTATATATTAAGTATAAGACTTGAAGGACAAGATGCCTCTCCTAGAGATAAGGTAGGAGACATATTACAAATCTTAGACTACCAAATACATGTATAACAAATACATGTATCCCAGATGTATCTCTAACACATACATAATATTAGAGACAAACCTAAAAAATACGTATGGGTTAGAGGGACTATGGTATCCCAGCCCACCAAAGTTTAAATTCTGGTGCTCGCATTTATTACTGGATTTATTTCAGGATTTTCGGCAATGCTCATTTAGTGGGAGTAGACGTTCTCGTCGACGACGAGGTGCCTATGATGACTTCGTAAATTTCAAGATAATATGCTGGCTCAGTCTTTCGGAGGTGCTCATAGAAGTAGAATGTGCGTGTGTACGTTCATAAGGGTGAGTGTATGCGTGTGTCTATGAGCGTTTGCGTGTGTACTGTGTTAAAAAAACAAGACAAACCTAAAATAATATGGATGCCATGGTTACCTTGGAAGAAAAAAAATTATATGAAGATTTATATTCCAAAATCATCTATCTCTCCCTTCTGAAGCACATCAAACAGAACCTGTATAACATAACTATTACATACAACTATCTTATTTTTGCATTGGCAGATCCCTCAAAATCTTAGTACAGAGCTAGCAAGAAAAGATTATACACACTATATAATAATCATGATTTTGAAAAATCATAAAGTTGGTAAAACAAAAAATACGAATATATTAGGAAATATCATTAGTCAGTCATCGTACCTGGCAAGTAATCTTAAATTCATTACTTGACCATGATACACATTACAATTAGATATACCCGGCAATGTAATCTTAAATTCATTGCTTGACCATGATACACATTACAATTATAACTGAGCACCTTTCCTGCCCTCTCATGCTATTAGCGTTCCCAACCATCGTATCTGGACTCGTGGTCGTTTTTAGTGTTGGATCTTCACTTAACCCCGCCTGGGCTTTCGTTACGCGAATACGGTGCTACACAGGCTGGGCCGCTACTCCCGTGACAAAATCCCTGATCTGCTGTTAGCTGGGCCTCGAATCTTTCCTGTGTGATCAATTCATCCACGCGATCTCTCTGCATCCCCGCTCCCCTTCTTCCTTCCACTCGTGCCCTAGGCCTAATCGCCGTACTGACGATGACGGCTAGTGATGCTTTGGGTTGCTGCCACCACCCCTACTGCTCCCGGTCCCTCTGGTAGATATCACCGCAACCGCTTTTGTTCATCTTATTTTTTGACCCGTTTTCCTTAATCCTATTAGCAGTGCCACTCCATATCTCGGCCGCCGCAAAAGATTGCTAGGTTTGGAGATGGTATTTCAGGTGCTAATGTCTTTCCGATCTCAATTTTGTACAGGTTGTGTTCATCAAGGTTCCAGTCAACTGATTCAGGCAAATGTTGGGTGTTGGTACTCATCGAGCCGCCGATCTTCAATCCGATCCATTCAAGTCAAGCTTGACTGATCGATGCAGGGCGAACCAAGGCGGGCCTGACTGATTGATGCAGGGCGAAGCAAGGCCGGGCTCAATTTTTGTTGGTTCTATCGATGGCGGTAACGGCCTCGCTCGACTCTTCCTTGGCGTTGACACTTGACATGCGGTGGATTTTCACGTCCCTATGCGCCTTCCTCTAATCACTAGGTAACAATACAAAGGGTATTCCAAATTTCCATCTCTGCTCCTCTGCCACGCTTTGTTCCCCCTTTCTGAGTGTTTGTAATTTGCAACTTAATTTCTTGTTTATACAGTTTAACATGGATTGATTGGTCGAGGAGAGTATGTCAACAAGATATGATGCTAGAAACATGGAGTTCCCCAGGGAGTCAGCTCGATGTACTACAGTAACCTCGGCTGATCTTATCTTCGCAACCTCTGAATGGCTTTACGACTTGCAAATTAGGATCCCTGATTATATTGCTATGTTTTGATACATGGTTGTACCTTCCGAAACCTGTGTTGGATGCTTCGGGTGTTGTCTTCCTCAATGAGAAATCGTTCCATGCACCCGGCAACAGTGAGAACAGACTTCAGAACTTATGTTAGAACAGTCTTAACTGGAACAGAATTAACTAAACTCTTGGTCCGATATGTAATTTGTGATAAAATCTTACCTTCTTTTGGTTTTCTAACAAATGTCTTGGCTCTGTTTTGTTTGGAGCCACCCGGTAGTTCTATGCTGCTGCACAAATACATTGTGCTTTTTAGGACTGAATTTTTTTCATCGTATCAATTCTTCTGGATGATGTTCTATTTGCTCATTTTTTAAACTCATGGAATGAAAACATTTTATTCTCAACTCTAATTTTAAAACTGGATATGTTTTTTCATTACCAGAAAATATTCTGCTCTCTCATTTCCAACCAAAATATATATCTTTAGTAAGTATTTAACTTTCACCTTGCATACCTTCATGCATTTTATAAATTCGTACTGTTCCATATACTCGTATAAATTCCTGTATTAAGGTAGTCTTTAATGCGATCGATTATCTAACTTTTCTCCTGCTCTGTTTACAAGTATGCAGGGCTCATATCTGAAGTATGGTCGAAGCATTGCTGTTAGGCAAGGTGGTTAATTGTGTCCAGATTATTGATGGGTGGTTTTCATCCTTAACTGTAGCTTCACCAAAGTTGGATTGTTGCACGCTTGCAGATACGCGTAGTTTCAGTTTGGCTTGTGATATTGGTATTTTATAAAAAATAATTCCACACTTGATGTAGAAAGATCATTCCGAAATGAGCACGTTCCATGTAATCTGGGTGGCACTCAACCATATATTCTATGTACAGAACTCTCCGTTTGCACAACACTGGAACATTGGTAACATATTTTGACTCCGGTATTTCCTCTCTGGTCTGATGTACGTCATCTCAGTCTACGGAAAATAAAAGTTTACCCAAATTATTATAGAACCGATTAATTAAAATTTCCATTTGACTTCCATCTTTACCCATTGGCTTATTTTAGTGATGTTGAATATGGTTACTGCTTCCATTTTTTCTCCCATGAACAGATGAAGCTTCGATAATTTGTGAACCTGCATGCTGCTATGGTGTTCCACCAAATTGGAAATATGTTCCTACATTTCCATGGAAGTGTTTCGTGTATTTCGTATGCTTTGATTTACAATTAGCTTGGCAATTACATCAATCAGGGTGTGTTACTAAATATCTGGTTCAGTTTTCAATATATCACTATCCAACTCCAAGAATGACTTCATTTACTGTTTTCCTTTCCTTTTTATTGTTTTAGGTGCACGGACATTGAACTATAGAGAGTATGCATTTAATAGGTATATCTAAGCTTCTTTGTTCATTTCAAAATAAGTACGGAAGTTGCTTTAATGTGTATGGGTTCCAGACTTATATATTGACTAGATGTGTGTATGGGGGGTAGGTAAATTTGATGCAGTTATGCACTAACCAAGGAAACACCACAGCTCCAGCCCTCTTATCATCGTAGACATCACAAAGCAACCACCCTGTCATTATTTCGAACATTGATATTCCTTCTAATGATATTTTTTGGGAATGTTCTTCCCTTTCTGCAGTTAATGTTGGTAGTTTTCCATAGATTGAAGAGATGCCAGTTCATTTAATTTATGTGCTTATACTATTTTGCCAATTGTTCTTTCTATTTTGCGTAGCATCTCAGAAACTTCAAACTTCACTGTGTGGAGTGATCAAGTTGGAATCTGGTCTTACTTCGTGTGTTATATAGTCTTGTGCTAAACGGATGAAGTGCATTTTCATTAGATGATTTCATTTCCATTACTCATGTTGATTCGTTTTAGCATGTCCGTGTTCATACATTATATCTCAATGCTGTCTTCAAATTTGAGTGGAAATGATATTTTCAAACTTCACCCTGCAAACTCTAATCTGAATGTTGTAACAAAAGAAACAAGACTTCCCTTTACCCTTTCAATAACAAATTAGGTCAACTTGTATGCGAGCTACCTTTGAGCAAATAAGATATATGTGGTCGGTTTTGATAGAATTTTCGCTGATGCATGATTGAGGTGGTGATCATGGCTGTAGTGAGGAATGACAGAGGGCTACTTGGAGGTGGTTGCTGTAGCACGCTGTGCTATTATGACCTGGAACTATAGAATTGATGTCAAGTTTATATTTGATGTTTTTTGTTTCACTAAAGCTTGTACCAAACAATGATACTATGTTCCATAGATGGTTTTCTTCGTATTTATGGTTCTCCAAGATCTAATCTTCTCCAGCGAATATAACCGGCCATTATGCCCATCATTTTTATGCATCACAACTTAGATTGAGCAATGGCAGTACATTACATACACAACTTCTCTACTCTTCATAGTCTTACTACAAATTTTATCATGTATCTTTAGGTTTCTTTGAAAATGACTTCTATCATATCACGTGTATCTTTATGTTTCTTCGAAAGTTACTTCCTATCGTATCTCTACTACCTAAAAGAAACGTAGCGTTCCCTCTCCCTTCTGACGTCGTCTGCCGTTCGTCGAGCATTCTACTTCTCTTCGGCGTGCACATGGGCCAAGCCTAGCAAAACCGCGCCAGCCCACATGTCCCTCGCACGTTCTGCTCCCATCGACCAGGCGTGCTAGGTTTGGGTCGTCGCCAGCACCAGCGCACCCCTTGCCTCCTTTGCCGCACCTCGCCCTTCTATGTCGGACCTCGCTGCCGCAGACCTCTGGTACGGCATCACCATCTGGACCCTCCCACACCCTGCCAGCACGCCGCCAAACACCCTCCTCGCCCACACGCGGTGGCCTCTCTGATCCCACGGTTGCGCTCGCCCCTGTCCTCGCCGGCGTCGCAGCCTCAGGACAGGTAGACCCCAGCTCCACCGCCTGCGGCGACAGGTCTTTCTTCCACCGCCTTGGGCCAAGGAGACCAGCCGCCTCCTCCTCTCCTGAAGCACCACCCTGCACCAGCCTGAATGTTTGTTACTTACACTATTTTCTAATTCAATTGACTTTTTCAATGTAGATTATTGAAGCTCTTATGAAGTAGCGATTGACTAAAACCAGGGGCAAGATGAGGATTTGTTTGCTTGAACAACAGAGATTGCTTGGATTAAGTGGGGTGAAGATGTTCTTGTTGTCTATATCTGAAATGAAAAACCTGATGAAGATCCTTCTGAGGAAAGGTTCTCTTTGACTGTTTGTTCTTTGAACTCTTTTCCCGTCTCCTTATATTCATGTCTTAATTCTATTTTTGGGTAGGCGTTAGATGTGCCTCTTCTCGCACTGCACAGGGCCATCAACAGAGAAGCTAAACAAGCAACACTGCAGTAGGAAAAACAATGATACACGGCGCTCTCCCAGTGTGCGCGCCCAATATAATGTAAAAATGGTAGTAGCTTCTTGTTATTCAGAAAGTAAATGTAGACATTTGTTGTAAGATTCCAGTACAGGTAAGATTTTGAGGTGAGATAGTAGCCGTGTTATATTTATAAAACAAAGTTCTGTACTCAGTCTAATGTTTCGTGCCTCACGAATGAATTCAGGTAAAGGCAACAACTGCTAGCTGCTCTGCCGCAGGTGCAAAGACAAACTTAATCCTTTGCCGAAAACAATTGCACTACGCACTAGCACAATCACCTGTAGGCAGGGGTGAAGCCAGTAGTCAATGGGTCATCTCCATACTCCAGGTTCAGCATTAATTACTATAGATTAGTGTGGTATTGCCGAAAACAATAGTACCAAGCACGAACACAATCACCTGAGTATATTACATTGGGTATACCACTGATTACTATTTGATTAGCATCAATTTCTATAGGTTTTGAAGGCAAGAGATTCAAAGTCGGGCTGTAATCTCATTGGGGTCGTTTCTTATCATCATTGGGGACTGCATGTTTTCAACAGACCATTTTTATCTCATATCCAGTAGTTTTGATGGCAAATAGACACTGCTTTACTTTAACTTTTTTGTGTGGGCGTGTCCTTTTATTACGTTGGAACTTGGAAGTGGTATGTTGGTGTTGCATTTGTGACACTAAAAGTTGTACTTGCTAATGATACCAGGTGGTATCTTGAGAATGTGTTATTTCCTTGAAATAATCACCATTGTTTTGTCACTTGGTCTTTATCACATATTGGTATACACTAGAACATAGTAACAGGCTTGCCGATCAAAACATCTGTTGACGGCTTGTTCATCTTGTATATTACTTAAAACCAGATGGACACTGAGCCTGAATACAGAATAGTTTTTTTCATCGTTGCGAAATATTATTTTGCTTTAATCAATGTGTGTATATATATATTTTCCATGGCTGCCAAACACCCCGTCTAAATAAAACACAATCAATCTACGCATTATATTGCCAGATGCAACCCCCAAAAAAGTCGCCAAATGTGCAATTGAGGGTGGTGGAAATCTTGGACTGGGGAGGAGGAGATAATTTGATGAAGAAGAAAAAGAAGAAGAAAACAAATAAGAAAAACAAGAATAAAATGTCCATGAGAATTCTAAATGTATAAATTTGACATGATTAGTGTTGGACCACTAGAATTTTATGCTCCTTGTCCGTCTAATTTTATTATGCTCCCGATGCAACGCACGGGCAATTACCTAGTACTTATAAAAGTACCTACCATTCTATTCTAAAAATAGATGGGCGCGACAACGCGTGCCTTCGATGATCTAGTTACAATTAGATATACCCGATAACTGCCACACATGTGGTGTATCGGATAGTTGTGCCACACGTCTCGTGTGGCATGGACAGGAACCAGCCCGCACGACCGCGTCCGGGCGCGCAAAGGCACGGCCCGCACGTCCGGTGTGTGGCAACCCCGCCCGCACATCCGGGCCAGAGGACCCAGCAGCCCGCACGATCCAGCCGTCACGGCCTCTGATCGATCCCCAATCCCGACTGTCGCCATCTTCTCCCACCTCCCGAACCCCTACCTCCATCGCCGGCCTTCTCTGGTTGCCATGGCAACCAGAGCAGATCCGTAGGGCCTTCCCACCGCAAACCACACCCCTCATCTCCCCCCACCCCCTCCTCCCCCACCCCCACTCCAATAACGCCCTTCAAAGACGACCAACTAAAAGCAGGTGATTATCCCGATCTCCCTACTGCTTCTCATCCTTCTTCTGGGCAGAAAATTGCAAAATTACCGACGAAGTTGGCAACTAGATCCATCCTATAGTGGTAAAACTCTACATGGCTTGTGTGTCTTCACAGTTGCCAAGCAGAATACACTAGATCTGCCATGTACTACGCTAGAGATAACCATAAGTTCTCAGTAGATTGATGCACGTAGTTGGTGAATGAATGGATGTGTAGGAATCCATAAAAAGGGAGAGAAAATTGAGAAATTTGGAATAATGGGGGGTGTGAAAATTAATTGCCACTGGTGTCTAACGTCAATTGCCACCTATCATTGTCGTCAACTGCCACCATGTCAACTTATTGCTTGCCATCCTATTGTAGTGGCTGGTGCCATCGAATCAAACAGATAGCTAGAACCCAGATTTTAGAAAAGATAGTGGATGTGCATGTCCTACTAGCCATGATATGTTGGTTGCCTACGCATGAAAATGTGATAACACTGACGTGTTAACTTCTACATGCAAGCAGCACAAGGATACATTTTTTGTGGATTGTTGATGCGTTCTTGTTCATGCAGTGATTGAGAGCACATTGGCAGAAACGAGACGCGGAAAAGAATGAATCACGAAGATGGCGCTGATACTTGGGGTTCGCAAAGACCAGAAATGCCCCCTTGGGATGCATCAGAGTACAGTCAACTCATTTCTGCAGGGCCGTTGCTGCCACTACTAGAACAGTATGCAGGCATTGGTATGATGTGTGATAACAAAGAAAAGAACAGTTGCCATGTTCGCGACGATGAAGATGACATTCTACTTATGTCATACACTGTCATTTTTTCGCAGGTTCTTATGACCAAAACACACTCAGGGGGCCTCCGTGGCAAGTTCAGTCACAGGGCGCTAACACTGACAAATGTACGGGCAGCCAACTTCAACTAGCTAATATGTCTAATCAAGGTAACGCATACGAAAAAGAACACATACTGGTCTGGACATGAAAAATAAACTTGCAAAGGTTGGCAAAAGACTCACGAGTTATGACGGGGGAAAATGCAGAACCTTCATGCAACACGTGGCATCAAGCAACACCCATGTACCTGCCATCGACGTCATGCACAGGTGAGTCCATAAAAAGTGAAGTTGTAGACGGTGAATTAGCAGAAGGAGCATAGTTGACAACTGCAGTTGCCATGACTGGACAACTGCAATTGCCATGAATAAATAACTGCAGTTGTCATCTCTGTACAACTGTTGTTGCCCTCCCTGGACAACTGTAGTTGCCATGGAGGAACAACTGCAGTTGCCATGCCAGGATAACTGCAGTTGCCATGCCAGGACAACTACAGTTGCCATGCCAGGACAACTGCAGTTGCCATGCCAGCACAAACTGCAGTTGCCATATATTGACCAACTACTACGATGCTTACAGGTTATTATGGTGGTGGTACCCGGCAAACGTCTCGTGGCAAGCTTCACAGATTGCAGATAGAGCACGTCAATTTGGTGTGACAGACCACATAAGATGGGCACATGCAGCACAACAAGGTAAGGAAAAAAATTGAAACACAAAAGAGCACTACATTTGTTTTTGTGGCAAAATAGCACGTGACGAAAAAGAAGATTTATATCAGTGATGGTGGACAAAATCAAGCATAAAACGCTAACAAGTGGTTGTGCGCAATGAGTCATATATTGTATTCGGAAATTTGCCAACTGCTAAAAGCATGTGTGCAACACTAATGGTTGATCGTATTTGCCTAGTGAGCTCAAGCCTAGAATGCAAAGTTTTGATGCTAGAACACACTGGTTGCCATGTATTGGTAGCAGTATTTGCCATGTATGCAGGACTGCAGCTGCCATGCATATAGAATCCAAGTTTTCGTACTAAAAAGGAGCTGGTTGTCGTGCATTGGCAAACAATAGTTGCCATGTTTGTTGGACTGTAGCTGCCATGACTGGAGAACTACAGTTGCCATGCATGTCCACACGCAGACTCACGGCTTGCTGTTTGAATGATGTCATGCCAAATCACTTGAAGTTGATGTGATCCGTTACGATAAACATGTTATTCAAGCAAAATCTTACGCTCGTACATGTTTATTCTATTACAGGGCCTGCAACTACAGTGAACAGCGGCGCGGGGGCATCTACTGCGGGGAGCTCTGAGCGCACGGAAGACGCGTTCTACCAGCCAGCCGACAATCATGCCACAAACAATGCCGAGTCAGAGTCGGAAATGGCAATCATTCCAGCAATGCCGACAGGCACACCTTTGAACACAAGCACTGGCAACACTCAAGTAGATGAAACTGCCGCCGATACTGAAGTGAATGATGAAACTGATGACGAACCACAAGGAGATGAAGATGATGGGCAATCAGAGATCGTGGTACCTCAGCCACCGTACGTTGGGCAGAGATTTGAATCGTTTGCAGAAGCAAAGGAATTCTACCAGACATATGCAAAGTTCCATGGGTTTGCGGTCAACACCGAATACCATAGGAAAATTAAGAAAACTAACGAGTACAACAGAGGTGAGATGAGGTGCCACAAGACATGAAGGAACAAGATGGGGAAAGGTGTTGATGCGGAGCATCCCTCGACTACTCGCACCGACACTCCATCACCAACGCAAGCTCCAAGTGGACAAATGACACGAGCGCGTGCACGCGCCATCGAGAACGAGGTTGATTCTCTCCTCTTCGAGTTTCGCTCGGTTTCACATGAGAGTTGGATTCTACCGTCATCGGAAACATTGTGCATGCTTAGGTACCAAGAAGACAATGGTGAGAAGGAGAGGACGGAGACTCAAGTGACCTCGAGGCAAGGGAAGGAAGAGAAGGAAGGAGAGAACGAGAAGGAGAAGACCGAGGAGAAGAAGAGGCCGCAGCCCCTGGACTCCCCGGGTGCCCGGCTGCCAAGGCCCCGGGTGGCCGGCCACAGCCTGGGCGGCGCCCCCGCCGGCCCCGGGTGCCCGGCCTACCACCTGGGCCTCGCCAGCCCACCCCGGGTGCCCGGCCAACTGGCCCCGGGTGCCCGGCCTGCCCCGGGCCGCGTCCAGCCCACAGCCCGGGTGCCCAGCCGGCCCCGCCCAGCCTCCTGCCACCGCCCCGGGTGCCCGGGCCTTGGACCCCGGGTGCCCCGGCCTGCTGCCAGCCGGCTCCCCTGACTAGTCCGGGTGCCCAGACCCTACCTCCGTGGACGCGTTTTTGTGGACTTTTTGGTCCTTTGTATCCCCTCTCGCTAATGTTTCGTCCCTAGACTATATAAGTGCATCTCCTAGGTCATTTGTGGGATTGCAAAGATTAGACTAAACATTGTGAGCCTTTGCTCCTTGTATCCCCTCCTCTTAGGAGCTCAAGCCCCCACCTTGGGAAGAATCCATTGGATTATCAAGGCCTCCTCTTGGAGAAGATCATCAAGACCTCACATAGTGGGAAGAATTTGCCAAGTGCTACTCTCCTTGTATTGATCTTGTAATCTTGTGGATCTTATGTGTGCTCTTCTAGTGGATGTGATACTTGGGTTTGTTTGAGAGATTTGTTCTTGGTGTTCTTGGTGTTCTTGGTGTTCTTCAGTTTTTCCTCCTTTCCCCCCTGCAAGTGTGAAAAGATCCTTCCTAGGGTTTGACCCTACAACATCTTGGTATCATGAGCAAGGTTTATTCACATCTTGGAGTCCCATCCCCCCATTTGCTAGCTTGATTTTGTTGTATTTCGTCCAAATCCGAAAATCCCCACAAAAATAGCCCCCCAAATTTTTTCTTGCAATTTGTTGGATCTTGTGAGATTTGGTTGTTTTGGTCCATGGATTTGATGTTTGGCAAGTGGATCTAGCCCCTCCCCAACAATCCCCACCCTTCCCACCACAAAATCCACCGAATTTGGCCTTTCCCCCAAGATTTCTGCCCAAATCGGCCACCACCGGGTGCCTGCACCTCGAACCACCGGGTACCCGCACCGCGCCCAGCTACCCCCGGGCACCCGCACCTCACACCCCCGGGTGCTCGCACCCCCCAAAATCAGCCCACTACCAACACCATTTTGGCCATAACTTCCACCTCCCAAGTCCGTTTTTCGTGCTCTTTAGCTCGTTTAGAAGCTCTTGACATCCCCCATTCACTCATCCTACTACCACCACCATTAGCCCCCATCCAAAAAATCATCATAAAAACACCCACCTTCCACCTTTGACCGATTTTGTGTTGCCATTTGCATTTCCTAAGGTGTTTCAGCTACTTAGGAGCGTGTGACATCTTCGTCACCATCATTGACTCGGAGTCATCTTCATCGTTAACCGTAAGAAAGGACGGTAACCTCGACGACACTTACTCCTTACCTTGCTTTTGCATTGAGAGTCCGAGCCACTTTGCGTCGCTTACCCATTGAGACTAGCAAGTTGAGAATTGCGGGGCCACACTATTGTGCACCGTAGTGATCGTGTTATCATCTTAGTGCCATAAGTCTCTCCCGTGCATACCATACATACTTGTCTCATGTCATACTAGGCTCGAGCATCAAGCATAGAAAAAAAATAAAAAGAAAGAAAGAAAGAGAAGAAAAGCTTTTAAGCAAAAGAGGAGAAACAAAGAGCTTGTAAGCAATAGAGTGAGCCATTGGCATACCTATATCATCTTGGTCATCGCATACATACCATAGTTGGGATTGAAGACGGCACGGTTCTCTCTTAGGTAGGTGCACAAGCGTATCTTGCCCATTTGAGCAATCGAGCTAGTGTCTCTCGAGCATTCGCACAACAAGAGCATTTTTCATGGTTGCACATTTTGAGCTCACTCCTTGGTTGTGCGGATCCCATCTATCTTCCGTGCGTGTGTACCTAGTGATACCTTTGGGTATGATCTATTTGCTTTACTTGCATTTTTGTGAATCTTCTCAACCTTATCGATATCTTGACTAACATTTGCTTGAAATTTTTGCCACCATCCTAACCGAGCTACTCCATAAGCCTCTTACTTGTAGGTGTGAGAAACAAACCCGGTTCCAATTCTCCTATTGTGGCATTGCATTGAGTGACACTTGTTACATCTAATCCTCGGAGAAGGTAACTTTGGTATTGTTCTCTCACTTTCCTACTCACCCCACTTGGTTATGATGGATAGGCCAAGCGCGTCGTCAAACCCACTTTTCGAGGAGCAAGGTGATGATTCCGGATATGTCTCCAAGAACCACTTCTTCATCGCGCAATGAGCGCTTCATCAAGAAAACGTCGCATTGGGTCAACGCTTCGAACAACTCGCCTCCAACCTTCGTCAAAACATCGACGACAAATTCAACACACAAATGGAAGAGCTCCGCAACATGATCAGTCGACGCCCATCTTCCTCATCGACTTCTTCAAGATGGCGCCACTCAAGTCACCATACAAGTCGGCAATCTTCGGACTACTATTCTTATGATGCAAGTCCACCATGAGCTCTCCCTCCTCGACGTGATCATCATCAAGCTCACCAAGCTCAAGAAAATCCATTCAATGGCAATGGATTACAAGACCGAGTTCGAGCACGTGAACGGATGCGACACCAAGTCCCTCATGGAGCAATGGAGCAAGAGCAAATACCTCCACAAGTACCACTTCAAGCCCCTCAAGACGGTGATGCACTTCGACAAGCACAAGAGCAACGTGAAGCACAAGCCCTCGACCGTGAAGCTCAAGCACTTGAAGCACAACAAGCTCTACGCGAGGCCACTAGAGCCGTTGAAGTCCGCAACCGCCAAGTGCGAGAACAAGAGGAAGCTCTTCGACGCAAGATACAAGAAGAAGCCGCCCGACGCGACAAACAACAAGAAAGGCGCAACCAAGCGCACATTCCTCGCCCTCCTCCAAGACAAGAGCGACACCAAGTGGAACAAGTGCTTCAAGACCCTCCTCCACGCCAAGACCGACATCATGAGGAACGAGCGTTTGAGGACTTTCCAAGGCAAGAGCGATATCACAACCGCTATCAAGATGAAGAACTCTGCTACGGCAAGCTCAAGTTCACCATGCCAAAGTTCTCCGGAAGCAATGATCCCGAAGAATATCTCTCTTGGGCATTGAAGGTGGACAAGATTTTTCGCCTCCACAACTACGATGAAGAAAAGAAGATAGCCATTGCCTCCCTAGAGTTCCAAGACTACGTCCTCATTTGGTGGGAACAAGTGATCGAGCGACGACATACAAGAGGCGAACCACCAATCACAACTTGGGAAGCTATGAAGGAAGTCATGAGAGCCCGCTTTGTGCCTACTCACTACACTCGAGTTCTTTTCAAGAAGTTGCAACTCCTCAAGCAAGGCACCAAGACAGTGGAAGAATACTACCAAGAAATGGAGATTGCCATGATACGAGCCAATGTCAAGGAAGATGACGAGCAAACAATGGCACGCTTCTTGAACGGCCTCAACCACCCAATCAAGCGGATCGCCGACTTCCAACCATACTCCAACCTTCTTGAGCTAGTTCACCAAGCGACCAAGGCCGAGCGACAAGTGCAAGATGACTTCAAATACGCCAAGTACTCGTCCAAGACCTACGACTCCTACTCTCAAGCTCCCGCGACTTCGGCACCTCCTACATCAACTCGAGCATCACCAAGTACCGGCGACAAGTCAAGTTCCAAGCAAGTGGCACCTTCCTCGACTCATCCTCCGGCAAGCACCTACAAATCCAAGACTCCTTCATCTTCGGCGCCTCTCGATGATCCTGTCAAGACAAGTTCAATCAAGTGCTTCACATGTGGCGGCCGAGGCCACAAGTCCTTCCAATGCACCAACAAGCGAACGATGATCTTCAACGATGACGGTACATATGACTTAATGAGTGAAGAAGAAATGGAAGCCATTGAGCACGTGGCCATGCACCGGCGCGTGAATGAAGATGAAGATGACCAAGTCTTTTGCGACAATGATTCAAGTCCCTCTCTCGTGGTCTCCAAGGTCTTGACGCTCCAACACCACCAAGAAGACGACCAATAGTGCCACATCTTCCACACCAAGGCCGGCATCAATGGAAGGTCCGTCAAGGTCATCATCAATGGAGGTAGTTGCCACAATTTGGCAAGTGAAGAACTATGCTCCAAGCTTCAATTGGTCAAGAGGAAGCATCCGCACCCTTGCAAGGTTCAATGGCTAAGTGACTCCGGCACTATCCGAGTTGAGCATACGATCCAAGTCTCCTTCAAAATTGGTGCATATGAGGACACTTTGGAGTGTGATGTGGTCCCAATGACCGTTTGCCACCTCCTTCTTGGTCGACCATGGCAATTCGACCGTGGTGTTATCCACAATGGGCGTACCAATCACTATAGCTTCAAGATGAAAGGGAAGGAATATGTGCTACGACCTATGTCTCCTAGTCAAGTGATAGCCGACAAGCAAGTCACCCACCATGGAGAGAAGAGTGAGAAAGTGAGCCACCCAAACGTGAGGAAGAGCCACAAGCCAAATTTGAGCGCCTCTTCGCCTAGAGAGAAAAACCTCATACTATTTGCCACAAAAAGTGAGATGCGAGAAGTGTGTGAGAACCCATCTAGTGTGATGCACTTTGTCCTTGTGTGCAAGGATGGAGAACCAAAAACTAACACCGCTCACGAGCTACCTTTGGTGTTTCAATCTCTTTTGCAGGAATTTCAAGATGTTTTCCCCGATGAGCTACCTTCGGGTCTCCCTCCTCTTCGAGGCATTGAGCATCAAATCGACCTCATCCCCAGAGCTCCTCTTCCAAACAAGCCTCCTTACCGCGTCAACCCCGAAGAGACAAAGGAGATTCAACGGCAAGTACAACAACTCATCGACAACGGTTGTGTATGTGAAAGCTTAAGCCCTTGTGCCATTCCCGTTATACTTGTGCCCAAGCAAGATGGTAGCTTTCACTTGTGTTCCGATTGTAGACCCATAAATGCTATTACCGTTCGCTATAGGCATCCCATTCCTCGCTTAGATGATATGCTTGATGAACTTAGTGGAGCCAACTTTTTCTCAAAAATTGATCTTAAAAGTGGCTATTATCAAATCCGCATACAAGATGGTGATGAATGGAAAACCGCTTTCAAAACCAAATTTGGCTTATATGAATGGTTAGTCATGCCTATGGGTTTATCGGAGGCTCCCGGTACTTTCGTGCGTCTCATGCATCATGTACTTCGCCCTTATATTGGAGTCTTTGTTGTGGTTTACTTCGATGATATTCTTGTGTTTAGCAAAACAATGAAAGAACATCTTAATCATGTTAGGGCTGTTTTCCAAACCCTTCGCAAGGAACATCTTTATGCCAACATAAAAAAGTGCACATTTGGTGTTGACAAAGTGGTTTTCTTGGGTTTTGTTGTATCTTCCAAGTGTGTCCATGTTGAAGAAACTAAAATTGAAGCAATTAAAAATTGGCCCCAACCCACCAATTTGCAACAAGTGCGAAGTTTTCTTGGTCTTGCGGGTTTTTATCGTCGCTTTGTGAAAGATTTTAGCACTATTGCCGCTCCTTTGCATGCTTTGAGTAAGAAGAATGCTCCTTTTGTTTGGGGACCTTTGCAATCAACCGCTTTTGATGAGCTCAAATCTTTGCTACCTTCGTCGATTTCAACATCACGAAGAGCTCGGGAATCGTTTACGTCATCCCTTGCATACTATAGTTCATCACGACGTTCTAGTAACTTAGTGATGGTGACTAGAGAATTCTGTCAATCACTATCTTATCTGGAAGATTAACTCCCACTTGATTCAAGCGATTGAAGTACACAGACAATCTAAGCACATGCTCACTAGTTGAGCGATTCTCCTCCAGCATTTAGCTATAGAACTTGTTGGAGACTTCATATCTCTCAACTCGGGTATTTGCTTGAAATATCAACTTCAATTTCTGGAACATCTCGTATGGTCCATGATGTTCAAAACGTCCTTGAAGTCCCGATTCTAAGCCGTTAAGCATGGTGCACTAAACTATCAAGTAGTCATCATATTGAGTTAGCCAAACGTTCATAACGTCTGCATCTGCTCCTGCAATAGGTCTGTCACCTAGCGGTGCATTAAGGACATAATTCTTCTGTGCAGCAATGAGGATAAACCTCGGATCATGGATCCAATCCGCATCGTTGCTACTAACATCTTTCAACACAATTTTCTCTAGGAACATATCAAAATAAACATATGAAAGCAACAATGCAAGCTATTGATCTACAACATAATTTGCAAAATACTACCAGGACTAAGTTCATGATAAATTTAAGTTCAATTAATCATATTACTTAAGAACTCCCACTTAGACAGACATCTCTCTAGTCATCTAAGTGATCACGTGATCCAAATCAACTAAACCATGTCCGATCATCACGTGAGATGGAGTAGTTTCAATGGTGAACATCACTATGTTGATCATATCTACTATATGATTCACGTTCGACCTTTCGGTCTCCGTGTTCCGAGGACATATATGTTATATGCTAGGCTCGTCAAGTTTAACCTGAGTATTCCGCGTGTGCAACTGTTTTGCACCCGTTGTATTTGAACGTAGAGCCTATCACACCCGATCATCACGTGGTGTCTCATCACGAAGAACTTTCGCAATGGTGCGTACTCAGGGAGAACATTTCTTGATAATTTTTAGTGAGAGATCATCTTAAAATGCTACCGTCAATCAAAGCAAGATAAGATGCATAAAGGATAAACATCACATGCAATCAATATAAGTGATATGATATGGCCATCATCATCTTGTGCTTGTGATCTCCATCTCCGAAGCACCGTCGTGATCACCATCGTCACCGGCGCGACACCTTGATCTCCATCATAGCATCGTTGTCGTTATGCCATCTATTGCTTCTACGACTATCGCTACCGCTTAGTGATAAAGTAAAGCAATTACATGGCGTTTTCATTTCATACAATAAAGCGACAACCATATGGCTCCTGCCAGTTGCCGATAACTTGGGTTACAAACATGATCATCTCATACAATAAAATATAGCATCACGTCTTGACCATATCACATCACAACATGCCCTGCAAAAACAAGTTTGACGTCCTCTACTTTGTTGTTGCAAATTTTACGTGGCTGCTACGGGCTGAGCAAGAACCGTTCTTACCTACGCATCAAAACCACAACGATAGTTTGTCAAGTTAGTGCTGTTTTAACCTTCGCAAGGACCGGGCTTAGCCACACTCGGTTCAACTAAAGTTGGAGAAACAGACACCCGCTAGTCACCTGTGTGCAAAGCACGGCGGTAAAACCAGTCTCGCGTAAGCGTACGCATAATGTCGGTCCGGGCCGCTTCATCCAACAATACCGCTGAACCAAAGTATGGCGTGCTGGTAAGCAGTATGACTTGTATCGCCCACAACTCACTTGTGTTCTACTCGTGCATATAACATCAACGCATAAAACCTAGGCTCTGATGCCACTTTTGGGGAACGTAGTAATTTCAAAAAATTTCCTACGCACACGCAAGATCATGGTGATGCATAGCAACGAGAGGGGAGAGTGTGTCCACGTACCCTCATAGACCGAAAGCGGAAGCGTTAGAACAACGTGGTTGATGTAGTCGTACATCTTCACGGCCCAACCGATCAAGCACCGAAACTACGACACCTCCGAGTTCTAGCACACGTTCAGCTCGATGACGTCCCTCGAACTCCGATCCAGCCGGGTGTCGAGGGAGAGTTCCGTCAGCACGACGGCGTGGTGACGATCTTGATGTACTACCGACGCAGGGCTTCGCCTAAGCACCGCTACGATATTATCGAGGTGGATTATGGTGGAGGGGGGCACCGCACACGGCTAAGAGATCCAAGGGATCAATTGTTGTTGTGCCTAGAGGTGCCCCCTGCCCCCGTATATAAAGGAGCAAGGGGGGAGGGGGCGGCCGGCCTAGGAGGGGGCGCGCCAAGGGAGTCCTACTCCCACTGGGAGTAGGACTCCCTCCTTCCTTGTTGGAGTAGGAGAAGGGGAAAGAGGGGGAGAGGAAGAAGGAAAGGGGGGCTGCGCCCCTTGTCCAATTCGGACCAGAGGGGGGGCGCAGGCCTCCTTCCTTTTGGCCTCTCTCCTCTATTCCCGTTTGGCCCAATAAGGCCCATATACTCGCCGATGAATTCCCGTAACTCTCCGGTACTCCGAAAAATACCTGAATCACTCGAAACCTTTCCGAACTCCGAATATAATCGTCCAATATATCAATCTTTACGACTCGACCATTTCGAGACTCCTCGTCATGTCCCCGATCTCATCCGGGACTCCAAACTCCTTCGGTACATCAAAACTCATAAACTCATAATATAACTGTCATCGAAACCTTAAGCGTGCGGACCCTACGGGTTCGAGAACAATGTAGACATGACCGAGACATGTCTCCGGTCAATAACCAATAGCGGAACCTGGATGCTCATATTGGCTCCTACATATTCTATGAAGATCTTTATCGGTCAAACCGCATAACAACATACGTTGTTCCCTTTGTCATCGGTATGTTACTTGCCCGAGATTCCATCGTCGGTATCTCAATACCTAGTTCAATCTCGTCACCTACAAGTCTCTTTACTCGTTATGTAATACATCATCCTGCAACTAACTAATTAGTTGCAATGCTTGCAAGGCTTATAGTGATGTGCAATCCGTGTGGGCCCAGAGATACCTCTCCGACAATCGGAGTGACAAATCCTAATCTCGAAATACGCCAACCAAACATGTACCTTCGGAGACACCTGTAGAGCTCCTTTATAATCACCCAGTTATGTTGTGACGTTTGGTAGCACACAAAGTGTTCCTCCGGTAAACGGGAGTTGCATAATCTCATAGTCATAGTAACATGTATAAGTCATGAAGAAAGCAATAGCAACATACTAAACGATCAAGTGCTAAGGCTAACAGAATGGGTCAAGTTAATCACATCATTCTCCTAATGATGTGATCACGTTAATCAAATGACAACTCATGTCTATGGCTAGGAAACTTAACCATCTTTGATTCAACGAGCTAGTCAAGGAGAGGCATACAAGTGACACTATGTCTGTCTATGTATTCACACATGTATTATGTTTCCGGTTAATACAATTCTAGCATGAATAATAAACATTTATCATGATATAAGGAAATAAATAATAACTTTATTATTGCCTCTAGGGCATATTTCCTTCAAAGTCCCCCTTTGAGGTCGTCTACGGTTTCAACCCTTTGTTGCCATTGGACATCCTTCTTCTACTGCTTCAAGAACGAGCAAACATGGACGCAAGTGCAAGAGCCGCCTACCTCAAGAAGATGCATGAAGAAACACGTTCCACGATCGAGCGCCAAGTGCAACGCCTCTCCGCCAAGATCAACATCAACAAGTCTCCGATGGTGTTCCAACCGGGCGATCAAGTATGGATACATCTCTACAAAGACCGCTTCCCCAAGGAACACAAGTCCAAGCTACTACCACGAGCCGACGGCCCATTCAAGGTGATCGCACACTACAACGACAATGCCTAAAAGGTCGACATCCCACGCGACAAGTACAACGTTAGAGACATCTTCAATGTCAAAGACTTGGCCAAGTACCATGGTGATGAAGAGCACGATCCGTGGACAGATCTCTCCCAAGGGGGGGGAAGATGATGCGAAACATCCCTCGACTACTCGCACCGACACTCCATCACCAACGCAAGCTCCAAGTGGACAAATGACACGAGTGCGTGCACACGCCATCAAGAACGAGGTTGATTCTCTCCTCTTCAAGTTTCACTCGGTTTCACATGAGAGTTGGATTCTACCGTCATCGGAAACATTGTGCATGCTTAGGTACCAAGAAGACAATGGTGAGAAGGAGAGGACGGAGACTCAAGTGACCTCGAGGCAAGGGAAGGAAGAGAAGGACGGAGAGAACGAGAAGGAGAAGACCGAGGAGAAGAAGAGGCCGCAGCCCCTGGACTCCCCGGGTGCCCGGCCACAGCCTGGGCGGCGCCCCAGCCGGCCCTGGGTGCCCGGCCCCAAGGCCCCGGGTGCCCGGCCTACCACCTGTGCCTCGCCAGCCCACCCCGGGTGCCCGGCCAACTGGCCCCTAGTGCCCGGCCTGCCCTGGGCCGCGTCCAACCCACACCCCGGGTGCCCGGGCCATCACCCCCGGGTGCCCGGCCGGCCCCGCCCAGCCTCCTGCCACCGCCCCGGGTGCCCGGGACTTGGACCCCGGGTGCCCGGCCTGCTGCCAGCCGGCTCCCCTGACCGGTCCGTGTGCCCGGCCGGTTTAACCCCGGTGCCCGGACCCTACCTCCGTGGACACGTTTTTGGGGACTTTTTGGTCCTTTGTATCCCCTCTCCCTAATGTTTCATCCCTATACTATATAAGTGCATCTCCTAGGTCATTTGTGGGATAACAAAGATTAGACTAAACATTGTGAGCCTTTGCTCCTTGTATCCCCTCCTCTTAGGAGCTCAAGCCCCCACCTTGGGAAGAATCCATTGGATTATCAAGGCCTCCTCTTGGAGAAGATCATCAAGACCTCACATAGTGGGAAGAATTTACCAAGTGCTACTCTCCTTGTATTGATCTTGTAATCTTGTGGATCTTATGTGTGCTACTCTAGTGGATGTGATACTTGGGTTTGTTTGAGGGATTTGTTCTTGGTGTTCTTGAGTTTTTCCTCCTTTCCCCCCCTCCAAGTGTGAAAAGATCCTTCCTAGGGTTTGACCCTACAACAGGTGTTACGCCTATCGTTCCGGAATGAAAGAGAGGTATCATTCTCAAGACGGTATGGCCTATCCGGTGTAAGCTAAACGTAGATGGAACACAATATGTGGTCACTGAATATTTTGATGAGCACAACCACAAACTCATAAAGAAGTTCGACCTGCTAAAATTTCTGACCGCCCACAGAGGATTCACCCCCCTCGAAAGGAAATTCATAAAGCTGCTACATGATTGTAACGTCGGTCCATCAAGAATGGTCCAGATACTATCACTCATCCACAGCAAAAATGGGACGCTAAGTAGCATGCCCTACATACCAGCTGACGTCACAAACCTAAAGGCAAAGTACCGTAGAGAGAGCAAGTTGGCTGATATAGAGGCCACAATGGCCTACTTTGATGAGAAAGCGAAGGAAGATCCAGATTTCTTCTACAGGATAAGGTTAGACGATGAGGACCGTGTCAGGAACAAGTATTGGGTGGATGGTGCTGCAAGGAGAGCCTACAAACATTTCCGAGATTGCATTTCATTCGACGCGACATATCTCACTAATATGTACAAGATGCCATGCGCTCCATTCATAGGAATAAATAACCACAATCAGTCATTGCAGTTCGGATGCGGGCTTGTTCGGAACAAAGACACGGATGGGTACGTTTGGCTGTTCAAGACCTTCTTGGAGTGCATGGATGGACTTGCTCCGATGAACATAATAACAGACCAGGATTTTAGCATGCGTGCAGGCATAGAGGACGTCTTTCCGTTGGCAGTGCACAAGCACTGCAGGTGGCACATTATAAAGAAGGCTGAGGAGACGCTAGGACCGTTCTTTGCTGACCGTCCAGAGCTGCACAAGGCATTCGAGCTGTGCGTGGACCACAGCGTGACGGTGGAGAAGTTTGAAAGGAGCTGGATGGCCATGATTGAAACATATCAAGTCCAAGACAACGAGACTCTTGCTAGCCTGTGGGAGAAGCGAATGTACTGGGTGCCGGCCTACTTCATGCAGTGTTTCTTCCCATTTCTACAAACTACGCAGCAACGAGGGGTTCAATGCTGTTTTGAAGCGATACGTGAGCCCTGGCAACTCATTGCTACAGTTTGCCAAAAAATACTGGGATTTGAGCTACAGCAAGAAGCGAACACCGCGCTAAAGCAGCCAAAATTGCCAACGTATTTATCGATGGAGAGGCAAATGAGCAAGATATACACCAACAAGATCTTTAACAAGTAAGTCAGTTGCCTTACAGTCTTATTTGCGCAAAGCACGAAGGCAGTAGGTGCCATATAGAATGCAATGCAGTTGCCATGATATGTGGTTGCCATGTTTATTGAAATACTGTTTGCCATGCTTACTCAGCTGCAGTTGCCATGTTCAATGAAAATTCTATTTGCCATGCTTGCTCAGATGCATTTTCCATGTTCAATGAAATGCAGTTGCCATGCTTAATGCACTGTACTTCCATTGGGCATGTTGGTATGCAAATGCCAATGTCAACTGAAAATGTTATGTTGTTGTCATATCTACTAAAATGCGATTGCCATGTTTACTAAAATGCAACTGCCATGTTTGCTGAAATGCAATTGCCATGTTTACTCAACTGTAGATGCCATGTTTAATAAAATGCAGTTGCCATGTTTTATGCAATGTGCTTCCATTGGGAATGTTGGTGTGGAAATGACGATGGCTAGTTGAAAATGTACTACAGTTGCCATGTCTAGTGTACTACAGTTGCCATGTCTAATGTACTACAGTTGCCATGTCTAATATACTACAGTTGCCATGTTCAAGGTACTATATTTTCCATGTTCAATGTACTATATTTTCCATGTTCAAACAAAATGTATTTCTATTTCCATGACAACATAAGGTGCTACAAAAAAAAGAGCGCACGATAGTTTAACAGAAAACACACAAAACTCGCAGATTCCAGGAAGAAATAAAGCGTGTCAGCATGTTCACGGCTTTCCAGGTGGACGAACATACGTTCAAGGTGTGTTCTATTTTGGGCATGTCAGATTCAGAACCTGAAGACCCGGACAAAGGAAGGAACTACTTCGTGAAAGCCTCGATCGGCCAAGGCGAATACTACCGCCAATGCTGCAAGTTTGAACGGGACGGCATTGTGTGCTGTCACATACTAAAAGTAATGGACATGAACGCTCTGGCACGGATGCCCCGCCATTTCATAAGGCGGCGATGGACTTGGGACACTGACGACATGTTGGCGCTGCAGACAACAAACGCAGTTCTGGCTGTGCATGACGAGAGACCTGAGTCAACCATGGAAGCCGTGAGGCATGTTGTGCTGACAAAGAACTATGCTGAGCTAATTGATGAAGCATGCAAGAGTGACGAGCCAGCAAGAGTCGCAGAAAAACACAGGAAGGCCCCGAAAAGAGAGCTTGATGAGATTAAGAAGAGGAAAGCTGAGGAAGCCTCACATAGGTTCCCCCGCACATCAAGTGTTCCTTCGTCCACGGGGCCATCATCTGAAAACTCGGAGATAGGATCTGGAACATCAAGCACACAAACCCAGGTCAGGAACCCGCCCCGTTCCATCACAATATGCGACCCTATCCAAGAGGAACTCGAAGGTCCCACCAAGGATAGACCCGCATATTGAAACGCTTTTGCAAGGTGGATATCATTACATCAACATTACATAAATAGATGGGTATACATACAAGAGGCATACAATGCCACATGAATACAACATCATCTTACATAAGAGCACCATCCGACTACGGATGAAACACAAACAGAAACTCAAACGACATCCACCCTGCTAGCCCAGGCTGCCGACCTGGAACCTATCCCCTGATCAAAGAAGAAGCAGAAGAAGAACTCCAAATCAAGGAACATCGCTCTCGCGTCAAGATCATCGCATAACCTGTACCTGCAACTGTTGTTGTAGTAATCTGTGAGCCACGAGGACTCAGCAACCCCATTACCATGGGTATCAAGACTAGCAAAGCCTAATGGGCAAGGAAGGGGTAAAGTGGTGAGGTTGCAGCAGCGGCTAAGCATGATATGGTGGCTAACATACGCAAATAAGAGCGAGAAGAGAACAAATGGAACGGTCGTGAAGCTAGCAATGATCAAGAAGTGATCCTGAACTCCTACTTACGTCAAACATAACCCAAAACCGTGTTCACTTCCCAGACTCCGCCGAAAAGAGACCATCACAGCTACACACGCGGTTGATGCGTTTTAATTCGAATCAGGTGTCAAGTTATCTACAACCGGACATTAACAAATTCCCATCTGCCACATAACGCGGGCACGGCTCTCGAAAGTTTATACCCTGCAGGGGTGTCCCAACTTAGCCCATGATAAGCTCTCACGATCAACGAAGGATATACCTTCTTTCAGGAAGACCCGATCAGTCTCGGAATCCCGGTTTACAAGACATTTCGACAATGGTAAAACAAGACCAGCAAAGCCGCCCGATGTGCCGACAAATCCCGATAGGAGCTGCACATATCTCGTTCTCAGGGCACACCGGATAGGTCAGCCTACGAGTAAAACTAGACCTCGAGTTGCCCCGAGGTGGCCCCACAGTCTGCCCGTTTCGGACCAACACTCGAAGGAGCACTGGCCCGGGGGGGGGGGGGGGCTAAAATAAAGATGACCCTCGGGCTCCGGACACCCAAGGAAAAAAGGGCTAGGTGAGGCAGATGGTAAAACCAAGGTTGGGCCTTGCTGGAGGAGTTTTATTCAAAGCAAACTTTCAAGGGGGTCCCATAAATCACCCAACCGCGTAAGGAACGCAAAATCCGGGAACATAACACCGGTATGACGGAAACTAGGGCGGCAAGAGTGGAACAAAACACCAGGCATAAGGCCGAGCCTTCCACCCTTTACCAAGTATATAGATGCATTAATAATATAAGAGATATTGTGATATCCCAACATAATCATGTCCATCATGGAGCAATCTTCAACTTCACCTGCAACTAACAACGCTATAAGAGGGGCTAAGAAAAGCGGTAACATAGCCAAGCAATGGTTTGCTAGGAAGGGTGAAAAAGGTTAGAGGCTGACATGGCAATTTGGGAGGCTTGAAGAGCAAATGATAGGTAGCGCAGCATAGCGATAGAACGAAGCAACTAGCATAGCAATGATAGTAGTGAGATCCAAGGTGACGGTCATCTTGCCTGAAATCCCGCTAGGAAGACGAATGAGTCCATGAAGAAGACGAACGGGCGTGGTCGAACGAATCCTCACAACTCCGGAACGAAACCGAAGCTAACGAGAGAAGCAACCCGGAAAGAAGCAAACAATATAGTAAACAACCATCACATAAACATGGCATGATGCACAATCAAGTATGATGCATGTCCAGTTTAATGAGGTATGGCATGGCAAAGTGCAACAAACAATACTACAAGTTAAGTGGAGCTCAATATGCAACGAGTTGCATATTAACAAAACACCACATTGACATATTTAGTTTAATCTCGTTTAAGCTACCAAACAATGTTAAATGTTGTTAAACATGGCAAGAGGTGAAGCATAATAAAAGGTTCTTTTACATCTGTGTCCCTAACTCGAACCCACTACTCATATTTGCCCCTAATGTCGAAGCCTGCTCAAATTTTCCCCTCCGCCGTTAGGTGCACTTATAGAAATGCCCTTCCGTGCCGTTACCGTCCAGTCAAAGGGCTTTGACCGTTTTCGGGACGTTATTTGGACATCTTTGCCCCTCTTTGGATGAGCCACTTACATGTGGGGCCCGTTCTTAAGAAAAGGAAAAACTCTCTCTCACCCCTCTATCTCACTTACAGGTGGGCCCAACAAAAACAATTAAATACTCTATCTCTCTCTCTCAACCCCATTCTCTATCACTTACATCTAGGACCCACCTTAGAAACTAGTAAATAAAAAACAAAATATAAAATCTCTTTTCCTCTCTGTCGCTCTCTCTCACCCCTCCGGCGGCGGTGCACGCAGCCAACGACGGCTCGCCGGGGTGAGGTGCCCCGCAACGTCGGCCCCTTCCTACCTCTCTTCCCTCCCCGCACCCCTCTCTCTTCCTACCTAATTCCTCTGGGCGAGGTCTGTCCCGAGCTAAACGAATCGAGCTCATCGTCCGTCTCGGCCGCCGCCTCCGTCAACAATTGCCGCCGGCATAGCCCACCATATGAGCTGCAACCTCGCCACTTGATTCCCCTAGACATGCCTCTCATTTACCCCAAGGGGTCCATCTCCCTCTCTTCCTCTGAACCGAGAACGAGCACAGCGTCCAGGGCGCACCTGCCGCGGTCGACATTGCCGTTTGCGCGGCCGAAGAGCCCCCCGAGGCCCAAGACCATGCCTGGGAGATTCTTCTCGGTCGAATTCGTCGCTCCAGAGAATTAATCGAGCCCGAATGGCCTCAATTTTCGCCGTCGCGTTCATCCTCATCGGCTTCGGTGGAGCTCCGCCATGACCTGATCTCCTCCGACGTAGCACCCAGCTCATCCTTCCTGCATACCTAGGCTTAGCCAATACCTACCGAAGACTCTCGTGTTGTCCTCCCTGATCTCCGCGACCCTGAGCGTTCCTACCTCGAATCAGTGCTCTGTCGGCCGCCTCCGACGATGGAGACATCCACGGCGTCGCCATCCGCTGCTATATGCAGGCGCTTCCCCCTCACTAGTGAAGGCCAAGTCCAGGCGTTGTCATCTTCTGCCATTCGCAGGCGCCCCCCCCTCACCGGCGACGGGCACCGGCCGAGCCGCGCTCGCCATGTCCATCTCAGGGAGAGATAGAGAGAGTTTTTTATTTTAATTATTTTCGGTGGGGTCCACGTGCAAGTGAGATAGAGGGATGAGAAAGAGGTTTTTCTTTTATTTGTGAGAGAAAGCGTTTTTTCTTTTTCTTTTTTCTTTGAGTGGGTCCCACATGTAAGTGACACACGAAGGCAAGGGCAAAATGTCCAGAAAATGTCCGGTAGACGGTCAAAGGCCTTTGACCTAACGGAAATGGCACGGAAGGGCATTTCTATAAGGTCATCTAACGGCGGAGGGGCAAATTTGAGCAGGCTTCGAAACTAGGGGCATATCTGATTAGGTGGTTCAAGTTAGGGACAGAAATGCAAATGGCCCATAATAAAACTACCTATCTAGGCAAGTTTAAATGAGGCCAGAACAACAAACAACAATTCCAGAAAATCCTCATGTCCATATTTCAAATTTGCTCCTGTTCTGCCTAAACCATATTTTAGAGTTGTTAAACAGCAAAAGCAAGTGCACCAAGTTAAACTAGGCATTTTTCCACCCCATTTACATATAAAGTTATTGAAATCGGAGCTATGGTTAATTAGTTATGAAATAAATCATTTTAACATGGCATTATGCAAAACAAATGCAAACAACAGTTTAAACATATTTAACATGGATGAAAGTGGCATATTATGAAACTAGATGAAATTTTAAGCATTTTACATATATAAAACATTTTAATATGATGCACGGTTCATGAGTTATTATATGCATGAAGTTCAAGGGTTTTTCTGCAAAATTGCAACCTCTGGAATAATAGACAAAATCGCAGCGCAGGAAAAGAAACAACACGGGCCGAATCTGACTGGGTGCTGGGCTGGGGTTCTCACCAAGGGCCAAAGCCCACGCAGGCCGGAAGCAGGAGCGGTCAGGCCTGGCGCTGGCTGCGGGCCACGCAGGCGGATCAAGGCGAGGCCGGGCGCGGTCGAGCGACGCACTCGCTGCTGCTGCTGTTCGTCTCTGAAGAACAGAAACAGGGCGAGGCGGCGCTGCTTGATGGGAGGATCGACGAGATGGGGCCTGCAGGCAGCGGACGACGATGGGTATCCACCGGATCTGACGAGGGGAGCCGGTTCCCGATGGTAGGAGTCAAACAAGACGACGACGGCTCGGCTCCTGCAAAGAAATTCAGAGAGCAAGTGAGTTTAGAGAGGACAGACGGGGAGAAGAAACGGGAAAGAAAGGAGGGAAGAACGGGCGTGGCTTGGCTGACCAGAGCTTCGCCAGAGGCGTGCGGGCACGACGGCGCTGTCGGAGGAGATGCAGACAACAGGGAGGGTTCGTGGCGACGGCAGCGATGGCGATGCAGCACGAGGACGGCGACATCGAAGTCCTGTCCATGGCGGCAGAGAGGGAGCAGAGAGATTAGGGAGGTGGAAGAAGGACGGAGGAAGAGGAGAAGGGCGGCGAGGACTGGCCTTGTCACGGTGGTCTCCATGGCTGACGGCTCTCCGGCGAGTCGAGCAGGGTCGAGGGCGACGAGGTCGAGGTCCGGAGGAGGGCGCCGGGGTGCGCTGCTGATGGCTAGCGCGGAGGAGCATGGCCGGCGCGACGGGGCTACTAGCTGGTGGGGATCGAGCAAAGGAGGCATGGCCTCGGGCTCGAGGAGGAGCACTTGGCGTGAATCCATGGCATTCAACGGCCGCGTCCAGTTCCTGCGATAAGAAGCAGAGGAGGAGCATGGCGCAGGGGCTCGGGTGCTGCTGCATGGAGGCTCCACGAGGGGTGGATTGGGTGCTCGGGGTCAGAGAGAAGGAGCTCGGGCTCCTGTTGGTGGGTGGAGGAAAATGAGGAGAAGGGGATCCCGAGGTGGAGAGGACAAGGGGGGTGGCGGCGCGATGGAATAGGAAGGATGGGACAAGATCCCTAGATCCTAGGGTTGGACCTATATATATAGCAAGTGGTTTAGATTAGGGGTATTTAGTCCCTCCGATCGAAATCAAACGACCGAGAATAAATAGATTAGGGAGTTATAAATAAGAAACGGAGATGTTTTAGAGATGCTAGGAGATGATCTGAATGCAACGGTGATGACTGAGCGGTTCGGGTTCGGAGCCGTTTTTAGACGCGCGCAAGAGGGGTCTGAGAGAGGTCAACGAGGACAAGGGCCTGACAAAATGACAACGGAGGCAAAGAGAGAAAGGGCAACTGCAAACGGCTACGAGTTTTATGAAAACATGCAGATGCAATGCGCATGATGCTATGAGATGAGATGCATGACATGAACACAACTCAAAACAAAAGACAAAACCCAACCACAGAGGAAATAACATATCGCATCTCCGGAAAAGGCAAAAGTTGGAGTTACGAATATGGAAAGTTGTATCCGGGGCTTTACAACACTCCACCACTACAAGAGGATCTCGTCCCGAGATATAGGATGGCACCGTAGGGAAACGAAAGAGGAAGAGAAGAGGTAAAACTAAGTTGCTTGTTTGACGAACGAGTGAAACCACGAACCTTGAGAGGTTGAGCAAATTAAAAGAAAGTGTACAACAGAGATGGACGAGATTGCAACAATCCGTTAAAAAAGAGGAACAAGGAACATCACGAGAACTTGAAGGTTGCAAAGACATGAATCAAGAGTTTAATGGACAAGATAGAATTCGAAACCACTCCGGTTAAAACAAGATGAGAGAGGAAGAATTCGGGCAGCACTCCGGTTGAACATGGAAGGAATAGAACATGAACTTGAGAAGATGGGATGATACTTGATGAAATCAACAACACACTGCCTCCGGAACTATTGAAAGAATGGCACAATGGGTAAGTAGGATTTGAGACAGCACTCAGGTTGAAAAGAGACGCATGACTTGATAAGGTGAAAAGAACTTGAGCAGAGGACATAACACTCCTGTTAAACGGATAAGCAAGGAAAAGAACACGATCCTCACAATTCGAGATGATGAGTGAAAAGAGCAACACCACAATGCCTCCGGAAGAAAGAATAGAAGATAGATCATTGGAATAACAAAATGTAGGAGAAAAAATGCCAACTTCTGCCACAAATGAGCTTGGAAAGCACCCTTCCAAGAAGGTTATAACGGAGTTGTTGCAAAACCAACAACGAAAAGAATAAGCTTGTAGTGGGCTTATGGAAAACATCTCAAGACTATGAGGTGACATTTTGCCACTAACGAAAACAATTGCTTGCTTTGAGATCAACGAAGAGATGAAAACTTCTTCCACCAAGAGGATAAAGAGAAAGCTTGGGTCATGCATAATCACCACAAATAGCACCAACCCTTAAGGAAAGGCTTTAGGTGAAATCTGACACAAGATAACTCCAACGAAGAAGTTGATTGGTCGAAAAGATCTCTTGAACAAAGAGAAAATGATGGATTTAAATATCTCATTCCTGACAACCTGTGACTCATGAAACACGAGGAGAAATTGCCAAGAGTGACATAACACCATCTCAAGAGATAAGGTAGAAAGAATCGCACTTCAGAATGCAAGAAGAAGAATACTTGAGCTCCTCAAAACAAAACGCGTGTTGAACGCCATGTTTATTTTAGAGTATAGCTTGGCGGGTCATAACTTCAAGAGAAATCTTGAAGAACAATTGAAGAATGAAAAGAATCCTTGACGAACCATCATGTTGAGCCTTCGTGAAGAACTCCGGTAATAAAAGGATGATAAAAAGAAAGAGAAGTTGAAAACACAAGGTGAAGCCTTGCGATGATTTAGATGGAGCTTCGCGACGAGATAATGCGGAAAACTTGGAACTCCGGAAAAAGAATAGATGAAACACTAGAACCGAGAATTACTTCATCATGAACAATCTCCGGAAGAAAAGAATTCAATCACCTCAAGGAAATAAGAATAAGATTTATTGTATGCTTATCCTTCATCAAATTAAATTGATAACTAGCAATGGATTTGGCATACTACTTATTCCCGTAGAAAGGATTAAGAGAGATATAGCGCAAAGGTATTGATGGAACCACCAGTGGGATTTGGAAACAACGAATGAATTGATATGATAACAAAGGAAGTGAAATCTTGAACGAACCACCGTAAAAATTGGAAAAGAGAGTAGCAAGGGCACAATTCACCGGAAAGAATTGGAAAATGAATGAAGATACTTGAGGGGATTTAGATACATGAGAACGAAGAGGCCATGAACTGATTAGAGGTTATTTGAACAATGCACCTGTAAGATTTGGAGAACGATAGCTACACGCTGAGAATGAAGAATTATGACATGATGGCCTTTGGAGGAAAGAAATTGAAACAACTCATGAAATGCTCCGGATGGTGAAAAGCATTCTCACAATCGAAAACAATTATGAGAGGATGGCATCAAACTTGAACTACGCATCTTTGGAAGAACGGGTAAGGATTTAAGAGGAACTCTTCTTCGGTCTTCAAAATCCGAGAATGACGAGGAGAAACAACACCAAAATTGCTGAGATACTCCAGGAGAATGAAAAAAACCCGAAAATGTTGAGCCAACAATGAAAAGAATTTGAACGAGATCTTGGAGAAGGCATGTGACTGATGGGATCCATTCTTACGTCACACTTAAAAATAATTTGAGAATAACTCAGGGAGAATTAGAAGAGTCAGGTAAGATCCTGGGAAAAGACCTGTGGGTTAGGGCCCACTCAAAAGAAAACACCGTTGAACAATTTTGAAGAGATATTGCACCGGTTCAATTAAATGGCTTGAATGAGATAACAACCTTAAAATAACTTGAACGGATTGAGAATGGAAACACGAATCTTCCGAGATATCTTCAACACTCTGGAACAAATGAATAGCAAGAGGTGAGTGATTGAGAGGTGCACCGGCTTGAGAAAGCATTTGACACGAGGAAAGGAATATGATCAACACTGAAAGCTTGAATTGGATCCACCGAAGAAGAAAAAAGAAGGAAGGATGATGAACTTGAAGCTCGTGAGCATCTTCACGAGGGATCACCGGATCAGAACATTGATTGAAAAGAGTGAAGTGACTTCACATGAATAAATGGATACTTGATTAAAATAAATGAGTCCTTGAAGAAAAGGGTGCGAGGGTGGGGAAAAACAAAGACAACTTGGGATGAACGAAACAAACACCGTTGAGAAAACTTAGAATTGATCTTGCGGATGGGGAGAATGATGGGATCATCTCGAAGAGAAGCGCACCGGTTGGAAAAGAATTAACATGACAACCTCAATGATCAAAAGGTTTAGTATTCACATAGCAATATGATAACACCGTTTAGGAAAGGTATGGATTCAACATTTGACTTCGAAGCAACTTGAATACCACAAATAAAACAAAACAAAGGATTTGGCTTGCAGAATAAGCCAGAACAAATACATATGATGGAGATTTACCCAATCCCATATCATGCATCTGTCGGAAAGATATTCTAGGAGCTACTTGAATTCCCACCTATAAACTCCCGAAACTTTCTGGTTATGCAATCTGGTGTTGGGGATACATGGGAAGCAATATATCTCACCCAAACTAACAATCCCTACATCCAGCTGTATCCATCCGTCAACACATAACCAAGAAAACTCCGGAAATCGTGTAGCTCAACCTTCGAAAAGCATCCGTTATACGAGCTATGGCAAAACTCCCAAACTCCCCAGTACTGGGTGGCGTCGAGGTTATCTCACCAACAACTGCATAAAAGAGATTTTCGATGTCGGCAAAACTCAGGTATTCCGGAACTGCAATGATAAAATTGTGATGACAACACCTCAGAGCTCAACTCCCCAGGACACTGCCACAACCCCTAAATGTCAGGAGGCACCAAGAACAATGTTCTCGTCATAAGAATATCGGAACGATCCCAACATACCCGCGTGATCCTAAATTTTTTTTAGTAAAATTTGAGGAGAGGAAAGACAAAACATCTACGTCAGGAGACGTCACCAGAGCGACGAAGGGGGCTGAGGAGTAAAAAGAATCCTACTTTCCAATATATATAATCCTAAGACTCAAAATAGTTTTTCTTCTAGACTCAACAACTACCAACAATCAAGGGGGCTCCTATGGTCGGTCGAGGCTCTGATACCAACTTGTCACGCCCAATATGCGACCCTATCCAAGAGGAACTCGAAGGTCCCACCAAGGATAAACCCGCATATTGAAACGCTTTTGCAAGGTGGATATCATTACATCAACATTACATAAATAGATGGGGATACATACAAGAGGCATACAATGCCACATGAATACAACATCATCTTACATAAGAGCACCATCCGACTATGGATGAAACACAAACAGAAACTCAAACGACATCCACCCTGCTATCCCAGGCTGCCGACCTAGAACCTATCCCCTGATCAAAGAAGAAGCAGAAGAAGAACTCCAAATCAAGGAACATCGCTCTCGCGTCAAGATCATCGCATAACATGTACCTGCAACTGTTGTTGTAGTAATCTGTGAGCCACGAGGACTCAGCAATCCCATTACCATGGGTATCAAGACTAGCAAATTTTAATGGGTAAGGAAGGGGTAAAGTGGTGAGGTTACAGCAGAGGCTAAGCATGATATGGTGGCTAACATATGCAAATAAGAGCGAGAAGAGAACAAATGGAACGGTCGTGAAGCTAGCAATGATCAAGAAGTGATCCTGAACTCCTACTTACGTCAAACATAACCCAAAACCGTGTTCACTTCCCGGACTCCGCCAGAAAGAGACCATCACGACTACACACGCGGTTGATGCGTTTTAATTCGAATCAGGTGCCAAGTTATCTACAACCAAACATTAACAAATTCCCATCTGCCACATAACCGCGGGCACGGCTCTAGAAAGTTTATACCCTGCAGGAGTGTCCCAACTTAGCCCATGATAAGCTCTCGCGATCAATGAAGGATATAGCTTCTTCCAGGAAGACCCGATCAGTCTCGGAATCCCGGTTTACAAGACATTTCGACAATGGTAAAACAAGACCAGCAAAGCCGCCCGATGTGCCGACAAATCCCGATAGGAGCTGCACATATCTCGTTCTCAGGGCACCCCGGATAGGTCAGCCTACGAGTAAAACCAGACCTCGAGTTACCCCGAGGTGGCCCCGCAGTCTGCCCGTTTTGGACCAACACTCGAAGGAGCACTGGCCCAGGGGGGCTAAAATAAAGATGACCCTCGGGCTCCGGAAACCCAAGGGAAAAAGGGCTAGGTGAGGCAAATGGTAAAACCAAGGCTGGGCCTTGCTGGAGGAGTTTTATTCAAAGCGAACTGTCAAGGGGGTCCCATAAATCACCCAACCGCGTAAGGAACGCAAAATCCGGGAACATAACACCGGTATGACGGAAACTAGGGCGGCAAGAGTGGAACAAAACACCAGGCATAAGGCCGAGCCTTCCACCCTTTACCAAGTATATAGACGCATTAATAATATAAGAGATATTGTGATATCCAAACATAATCCTGTCCATCATGGAGCAATCTTCAACTTCACCTGCAACTAACAACGTTATAAGAGGGGCTGAGCAAAGCGGTAACATAGCCAAGCAATGGTTTGCTAGGAAAGGTGAAAAAGGTTGGAGGCTGACATGGCAATTTGGGAGGCTTAAAGAGCAAATGATAGGTAGCGCAGCATAGCGATAGAACGAAGCAACTAGCATAGCAATGATAGTAGTGAGATCCAAGGTGACGGTCATCTTGCCTAAAATCCCGCTACGAAGAAGAACGAGTGCATGAAGAAGACGAACGGGCGTGGTCGAATGAATCCTCACAACTCCGGAACGAAACCGAAGCTAACGAGAGAAGCAACCCGGAAAGAAGCAAAAAATATAGTAAACAACCATCACATAAACATGGCATGATGCACAATCAAGTATGATGCATGTCCAATTTAATGAGGTATGGCATGGCAAAGTGCAACAAACAGTACTACAAGTTAAGTGGAGCTCAATATGCAACGAGTTGCATATTGACAAAACACCACATTGACATATTTGGTTTAATCTCGTTTAAGCTACCAAACAATGTTAAATGTTGTTAACCATGGCAAGAGGTGAAGCATAATAAAACTACCTATCTAGGCAAGTTTAAATGAGGCCAGAACAACAAACAACAATTCCGGAAAATCCTCATGTCCAAATTTCAAATTTGCTCCTATTCTGCCTAAACCATATTTTAGAGTTGTTAAACAGCAAAAGAAAGTGCACCAAGTTAAACTAGGCATTTTCCACCCCATTTACATATAAAGTTTATTGAAATCGGAGCTACGGTTAATTAGTTATGAAATAAATCATTTTAACATGGCATTATGCAAAACAAATGCAAACAACAGTTTAAACATATTTAACATGGATGAAAGTGGCATATTATGAAACTAGATGAAATTTTAAGCATTTTACATATATAAAACATTTTAATATGATGCACGGTTCATGAGCTATTATATGCATGAAGTTCAAGGGTTTTTCTGCAAAACTGTAACCTCTGGAATAATAGACAAAATTGCAGCGCAGGAAAAAAACAACACGGGCCGAATCTGACTGGCTGCTGGGCTGGGGTTCTCACCATGGGCCAAAGCCCACGCAGGCAGGAAGCAGGAGCGGTCGGGCCTGGCGCTGGCTGCGGGCCACGCAGGCGGATCAAGGCGAGGCAGGGCGCTGTCGAGCGACGCACTCGCTGCTACTGCTGCTGTTCGTCTCTGAAGAACAGAAACAGGGCGAGGCGGCGCTGCTTGATGAGAGGATCGACGAGATGGGGCCTGCAGGCAGTGGACGACGGTGGGTATCCACCGGATCTGACGAGGGGAGCCGGTTCCCAATGGTAGGAGTCGAACAGGACGACGACGGCTCGGCTCCTGCGAAGAAATTCAGAGAGCAAGTGAGTTCAGAGAGGAGAGACGGGGAGAAGAAACAGGAAAGAAAGGAGAGAATAACGGGCGTGGCTTGGCTGACCGGAGCTTCTCCAGAGGCGTGCGGGCACGGCGGCGCTGCCGGAGGAGATGCAGACAACAGGGAGGGTTCATGGCGATGGCAGCGATGGCGATGCAGCACGAGGACGGCGACATCGAAGTCCTATCCATGGCGGCAGAGAGGGAGCAGAGAGATTAGGGAGGTGGAAGAAGGACGGAGGAAGAGGAGAAGGGCGGCGAGGACTGGCCTTGTCACGGTGGTCTCCATGGCTGACGGCTCTCCGGCGAGTCGAGCGGGGTCGAGGGCGACGAGGTCGAGGTCCGGAGCAGGGCGCTGGGGTGCGCTACTGATGGCCAGCGCGGAGGAGCATGGCCGGCGCGACGGGGCTGCTGGCTGGTGGGGATCGAGCAAAGGAGGCATGGCCTCGGGCTCGAGGAGGAGCAGTTGGCGCGAATCCATGGCGTTCGACGGCCGCGTCCATTTCCTGCGATAAGAAGCAGAGGAGGAGCATGGCATAGGGGCTCGGGTGCTGCTGCATGGAGGCTCCGCGAGGGGTAGATTGGGTGCTCGGGGTCGGAGAGAAGGAGCTCGGGCTCCTGTTGGTGGGTGGAGGAAAATGAGGAGAAGGGGATCCCAAGGTGGAGAGGACAAGGGGGGTGGCGGCGCGATGGAATGGGAAGGATGGGACAGGATCCCTAGATCCTAGGGTTGGACCTATATGTATAGCAAGTGGTTTAGATTAGGGGTATTTAGTCCCTCCGATCGAAATCAAACGACCGAGAATAAATAGATTAGGGAGTTATAAATAAGAAACGGAGATGTTTTAGAGATGCTAGGAGATGATCTGAATGCAACGGTGATGACTGAGCGGTTCGGGTTCGGAGCCGTTTTTAGACGCGCGCAAGAGGGGTCTGAGAGAGGTCAACGAGGACAAGGGCCTGAGAAAATGACAACGGAGGCAAAGAGAGAAAGGGCAACTACAAACGGCTACGAGTTTTATGAAAACATGCAGTTGCAATGCGCATGATGCTATGAGATGAGATGCATGGCATGAACACAACTAAAAACAAAAGACAAAACCCAACCACAGAGGAAATAACATATCACATCTCCGGAAAAGGCAAAAGTTGGAGTTACGAATATGGAAAGTTGTATCCGGGGCTTTACAACACTCCACCACTACCAGAGGATCTCGTCCCGAGATCTAGGATGGCACCGTAGGGAAACGGAAGAGGAAGAGAAGAGGTAAAACTAAGTTGCTTGTTTGACGAACGAGTGAAACCACGAACCTTGAGAGGTTGAGCAATTTAAAAGAAAGTGCACAACAGAGATGAACGAGATTGCAACAATCCGTTAAAAAAGAGGAACAAGGAACATCACGAGAACTTGAAGGTTGCAAAGACATGAATCAAGAGTTTAATGGACAAGATAGAATTCGAAACCACTCCGGTTAAAACAAGATGAGAGAGGAAGAATTCGGGCAGCACTCCGGTTGAACATGGAAGGAATAGAACATGAACTTGAGAAGATGGGATGATACTTGATGAAATCAACAACACACTGCCTCCGGAACTATTGAAAGAATGGCACAATGGGTAAGTAGGATTTGAGACAGCACTCAGGTTGAAAAGAGACGCATGACTTGATAAGGTGAAAAGAACTTGAGCAGAGGACATAACACTCCTGTTAAACGGATAAGCAAGGAAAAGAACACGATCCTCACAATTCGAGATGATGAGTGAAAAGAGCAACACCACAATGCCTCCGGAAGAAAGAATAGAAGATAGATCATTGGAATAACAAAATGTAGGAGAAAAAATGCCAACTTCTGCCACAAATGAGCTTGGAAAGCACCCTTCCAAGAAGGTTATAACGGAGTTGTTGCAAAACCAACAACGAAAAGAATAAGCTTGTAGTGGGCTTATGGAAAACATCTCAAGACTATGAGGTGACATTTTGCCACTAACGAAAACAATTGCTTGCTTTGAGATCAACGAAGAGATGAAAACTTCTTCCACCAAGAGGATAAAGAGAAAGCTTGGGTCATGCATAATCACCACAAATAGCACCAACCCTTAAGGAAAGGCTTTAGGTGAAATCTGACACAAGATAACTCCAACGAAGAAGTTGATTGGTCGAAAAGATCTCTTGAACAAAGAGAAAATGATGGATTTAAATATCTCATTCCTGACAACCTGTGACTCATGAAACACGAGGAGAAATTGCCAAGAGTGACATAACACCATCTCAAGAGATAAGGTAGAAAGAATCGCACTTCAGAATGCAAGAAGAAGAATACTTGAGCTCCTCAAAACAAAACGCGTGTTGAACGCCATGTTTATTTTAGAGTATAGCTTGGCGGGTCATAACTTCAAGAGAAATCTTGAAGAACAATTGAAGAATGAAAAGAATCCTTGACGAACCATCATGTTGAGCCTTCGTGAAGAACTCCGGTAATAAAAGGATGATAAAAAGAAAGAGAAGTTGAAAACACAAGGTGAAGCCTTGCGATGATTTAGATGGAGCTTCGCGACGAGATAATGCGGAAAACTTGGAACTCCGGAAAAAGAATAGATGAAACACTAGAACCGAGAATTACTTCATCATGAACAATCTCCGGAAGAAAAGAATTCAATCACCTCAAGGAAATAAGAATAAGATTTATTGTATGCTTATCCTTCATCAAATTAAATTGATAACTAGCAATGGATTTGGCATACTACTTATTCCCGTAGAAAGGATTAAGAGAGATATAGCGCAAAGGTATTGATGGAACCACCAGTGGGATTTGGAAACAACGAATGAATTGATATGATAACAAAGGAAGTGAAATCTTGAACGAACCACCGTAAAAATTGGAAAAGAGAGTAGCAAGGGCACAATTCACCGGAAAGAATTGGAAAATGAATGAAGATACTTGAGGGGATTTAGATACATGAGAACGAAGAGGCCATGAACTGATTAGAGGTTATTTGAACAATGCACCTGTAAGATTTGGAGAACGATAGATACACGCTGAGAATGAAGAATTATGACATGATGGCCTTCGGAGGAAAGAAATTGAAACAACTCATGAAATGCTCCGGATGGTGAAAAGAATTCTCACAATCGAAAACAATTATGAGAGGATGGCATCAAACTTGAACTACGCATCTTTGGAAGAACGGGTAAGGATTTAAGAGGAACTCTTCTTCGGTCTTCAAAATCCGAGAATGGGGAGGAGAAACAACACCAAAATTGCTGAGATACTCCAGGAGAATGAAAAAAACCCGAAAATGTTGAGCCAACAATGAAAAGAATTTGAACGAGATCTTGGAGAAGGCATGTGACTGATGGGATCCATTCTTACGTCACACTTAAAAATAATTTGAGAATAACTCGGGGAGAATTAGAAGAGTCAGGTAAGATCCTGGGAAAAGACCTGTGGGTTAGGGCCCACTCAAAAGAAAACACCGTTGAACAATTTTGAAGAGAGATTGCACCGGTTCAATTAAATGGCTTGAATGAGATAACAACCTTAAAATAACTTGAACGGATTGAGAATGGAAACACGAATCTTCCGAGATATCTTCAACACTCTGGAACAAAAAAATAGCAACAGGTGAGTGATTGAGAGGTGCACCGGCATGAGAAAGCATTTGACACGAGGAAAGGAATATAATCAACACTGAAAGCTTGAATTGGATCCACCGGAGAAGAAAAAAGAACGAAGGATGATGAACTTGAAGCTCGTGAGCATCTTCACGAGGGATCACCGGATCAGAACATTGATTGAAAAGAGTGAAGTGACTTCACATGAATAAATGGATACTTGATTAAAATAAATGAGTCCTTGAAGAAAAGGGTGGGAGGGTGGGGAAAAACAAAGACAACTTGGGATGAACGAAACAAACACCGTTGAGAAAGCTTAGAATTGATCTTGCGGATGGGGAGAATGATGGGATCATCTCGAAGAGAAGCGCACCGGTTGGAAAAGAATTAACACGACAACCTCAATGATCAAAAGGATTAGTATTCACACAGCAATATGAGAACACCGTTTAGGAAAGGTATGGATTCAACATTTGACTTCGAAGCAACTCGAATACCACAAATAAAACAAAACAAAGGATTTGGCTTGCAGAATAAGCCAGAACAAATACATATGATAGAGATTTACCCAATCCCATATCATGCATCTGTCGGAAATATATTCTAGGAGCTACTTGAATTCCCACCTATAAACTCCCGAAACTTTCTGGTTATGCAATCTGGTGTTGGGGATACAGGGGAAGCAATATATCTCACCCAAACTAACGATCCCTACATCCAGCTGTATCCATCCGTCAACACATAACCAAGAAAACTCCGGAAATCGTGTAGCTCAACCTTCGAAAAGCATCCGTTATCCGAGCTATGGCAAAACTCCCAAACTCCCCAGTACTGGGTGGCGTCGAGGTTATCTCACCAACAACTGCATAAAAGAGATTTTCGATGTCGGCAAAACTCAGGTATTCCAGAACTGCAACGATAAAATTGTGATGACAACACCTCAGAGCTCAACTCCCCGGGACACTGCCACAACCCCTAAATGTCAGGAGGCACCAAGAACAATGTTCTCGTCATAAGAATATCGGAACGATCCCAACATACCCGTGTGATCCTAATTTTTTTAGTGAAATTTGAGGAGAGGAAAGACAAAACATCTACGCCAGGAGACCTCACCAGAGCGACGAAGGGGCTGAGGAGTAAAAAGAATCCTACTCTCCGATATATATAATCCTAAGACTCAAAATAGTTTTTCTTCTAGACTCAACAACGGCCAACAATCAAGGGGGCTCCTATGGTCGGTCGAGGCTCTGATACCAACTTGTCACGCCCAATATGCGACCCTATCCAAGAGGAACTCGAAGGTCCCACCAAGGATAAACCCGCATATTGAAACGCTTTTGCAAGGTGGATATCATTACATCAACATTACATAAATAGATGGGGATACATACAAGAGGCATACAATGCCACATGAATACAACATCATCTTACATAAGAGCACCATCCGACTACGGATGAAACACAAACAGAAACTCAAACGACATCCACCCTGCTAGCCCAGGCTGCCGACCTGGAACCTATCCCCTGATCGAAGAAGAAGCAGAAGAAGAACTCGAAATCAAGGAACATCGCTCTCGCGTCAAGATCATCGCATAACATGTACCTGCAACTGTTGTTGTAGTAATCTGTGAGCCACGAGGACTCAGCAATCCCATTACCATGGGTATCAAGACTAGCAAAGCTTAATTGGTAAGGAAGGGGTAAAGTGGTGAGGTTGCAGCAGCGGCTAAGCATGATATGGTGGCTAACATATGCAAATAAGAGCGAGAAGAGAACAAATGGAACGGTCATGAAGCTAGCAATGATCAAGAAGTGATCCTGAACTCCTACTTACGTCAAACATAACCGAAAACCGTGTTCACTTCCCGGACTCCGCCGGAAAGAGACCACCACGGCTACACACGCGGTTGATGCGTTTTAATTCGAATCAGGTGTCAAGTTATCTACAACCAGACATTAACAAATTCCCATCTGCCACATAACCGCGGGCACGGCTCTAGAAAGTTTATACCCTGCAGGGGTGTCCCAACTTAGCCCATGATAAGCTCTCGCGATCAATGAAGGATATAGCTTCTTCCAGGAAGACCCGATCAGTCTCGGAATCCCGGTTTACAAGACATTTCGACAATGGTAAAACAAGACCAGCAAAGCCGCTCGATGTGCCGACAAATCCCGATAGGAGCTGCACATATCTCGTTCTCAGGGCACCCCGGATAGGTCAGCCTACGAGTAAAACCAGACCTCGAGTTACCCCGAGGTCGCCCCGCAGTCTGCCCGTTTTGGACCAACACTCGAAGGAGCACTGGCCCAGGGGGGGCTAAAATAAAGATGACCCTCGGGCTCCGAAAACCCAAGGGAAAAAGGGCTAGGTGAGGTAAATGGTAAAACCAAGGCTGGGCCTTGCTGGAGGAGTTTTATTCAAAGCGAACTGTCAAGGGGGTCCCATAAATCACCCAACCGCGTAAGGAACGCAAAATCCGGGAACATAACACCGGTATGACGGAAACTAGGGCGGCAAGTGTGGAACAAAACACCAGGCATAAGGCCGAGCCTTCCACCCTTTACCAAGTATATAGATGCATTAATAATATAAGAGATATTGTGATATCCCAACATAATCCTGTCCATCATGGAGCAATCTTCAACTTCACCTGCAACTAACAACGCTATAAGAGGGGCTGAGCAAAGCGGTAACATAGCCAAGCAATGGTTTGCTAGGAAGGGTGAAAAGGGTTAGAGGCATGTCAATTTGGGAGGCTTAAAGAGCAAATGATAGGTAGTGCAGCATAGCGATAGAACGAGGCAACTAGCATAGCAATGATAGTAGTGAGATCCAAGGTGCCGGTCATCTTGCCTGAAATCCCGCTACGAAGAAGAACGAGTCCATGAAGAAGACGAATGGGCGTGTTCGAACGAATCCTCACAACATCGGAACGAAACCGAAGCTAACGAGAGAAGCAACCCGGAAAGAAGCAACAATATAGTAAACAACCATCACATAAACATGGCATGATGCACAATCAAGTATGATGCATGTCCAGTTTAATGAGGTATGGCATGGCAAAGTGCAACAAACAGTACTACAAGTTAAGTGGAGCTCAATATGCAACGAGTTGCATATTGACAAAACACCACATTGACATATTTAGTTTAATCTCGTTTAAGCTACCAAACAATGTTAAATGTTGTTAAACATGGCAAGAGGTGAAGCATAATAAAACTACCTATCTAGGCACGTTTAAATGAGGCCAGAACAACAAACAACAATTCCGGAAAATCCTCATGTCCATATTTCAAATTTGCTCCTGTTCTGCCTAAACCATATTTTAGAGTTGTTAAACAGCAAAAGCAATTGCACCAAGTTAAACTAGGCATTTTTCCACCCCATTTACATATAAAGTTTATTGAAATCGGAGCTACGGTTAATTAGTTATGAAATAAATCATTTTAACATGGCATTATGCAAAACAAATGCAAACAGCAGTTTAAACATATTTAACATGGATGAAAGTGGCATATTATGAAACTAGATGAAATTTTAAGCATTTTACATATATAAAACATTTTAATATGATGCACGGTTCATGAGTTATTATATGCATGAAGTTCAAGGTTTTTTCTGCAAAACTGTAACCTCTGGAATAATAGAAAAAATCGCAGCGCAGGAAAAAAACAACACGGGCCGAATCTGACTGGGTGCTGGGCTGGGGTTCTCACCATGGGCCGAAGCCCACGCAGGTAGGAAGCAGGAGCGGTCGGGCCTGGCGCTAGTTGCAGGCCACGCAGGCGGATCAAGGCGAGGCAGGGCGCGGTCGAGCGACGCGCTTGCTGCTGCTGCTGCTCGTCTCTGAAGAACAGAAACAGGGCGAGGCGGCACTGCTTGATGGGAGGATCGACGAGATGGGGCCTGCAGGCGGCGGACGGCGGCGGGTATCCACCGGATCTGACGAGGGGAGCCGGTTCCCGATGGTAGGAGTCGAACAGGACGACGACGGCTCGGCTCCTGCGAAGAAATTCAGAGAGCAAGTGAGTTCAGAGAGGAGAGATGGGGAGGAGAAACGGGAAAGAAAGGAGGGAAGAATGGGCGTGGCTTGGCTGACCGGAGCTTCGGCAGAGGCGTGCGGGCACGGCAGCGCTGCCGGAGGAGATGCAGACAACGGGGAGGGTTCGTGGCAACGGCAGCGATGGCGATGCAGCACGAGGACGGCGACATCGAAGTCCTGTCCATGGCGGCAGAGAGGGAGCAGAGAGATTAGGGAGGTGGAAGAAGGATGGAGGAAGAGGAGAAGGGCGGCGAGGACTGGCCTTGTCACGGTTGTCTGCATGGCTGACGGCTCTCCGACGAGTCGAGCGGGGTCGAGGGCGACGAGGTCGAGGTCCGAAGCAGGGCGCCAGGGTGCGCTGCTGATGGCCAGCGCGGAGGAGCATGGCCGGTGCGACGGGCTGCTGGCTGGTGGGGATCGGGCAAAGGAGGCATGGCCTCGGGCACGAGGAGGAGCACTTGGCGCGAATCCATGGCGTTCGACGGCTGCGTCCAGTTCCTGCAATAAGAAGCAGAGGAGGAGCATGGCACAGGGGCTCGGGTGCTGCTGCACGGAGGCTCGGCGAGGGGTGGATTGGGTGCTCGGAATCAGAGAGAAGGAGCTCGGGCTCCTGTTGGTGGGTGGAGGAAAACGAGGAGAAGGGGATCCCGAGGTGGAGAGGACAAGGGGGGTGGCAGCGCGATGGAATGGGAAGGATGGGATAGGATCCCTAGATCCTAGGGTTGGACCTATATATATAGCAAGTGGTTAAGATTAGGGGTATTTAGTCCCTCTGATCGAAATCAAACGGCCGAGAATAAATAGGTTAGGGAGTTATAAATAAGAAATGGAGATGTTTTAGAGATGTTAGGAGATGATCTGAATGCAACGGTGATGACTGAGCGGTTCGGGTTCGGAGCCGTTTTCGGACGCGCGCAAGAGGGGTCTGAGAGAGGTCAACGAGGACAAGGGCCTGACAAAATGACAACGAAGGCAAAGAGAGAAAGGGCAACTGCAAACGGCTACGAGTTTTATGAAAACATGCAGATGCAATGCGCATGATGCTATGAGATGAGATGCATGACATGAACACAACGCAAAACAAAAGACAAAACCCAACCACGGAGGAAATAACATATCGCATCTCCGGAAAAGGCAAGGGTTGGAGTTACGAATATGGAAAGTTGTATCCGGGGCGTTACATTAGTTGTACTGAAATTTGCCATGTTATTTGTAATGACTCTGCATCGCATATATTTCCATGTTAATTCGACGTGGTTTAGTCACACATAGTGTGTTGTGTGCAAATGTATGGGAAACAAGTTGAAAAAAGCGTAACGTGCATCAACCGCAGGAAAGGTTACGGCTACATGATCAAACTACCATGCTAGCCGGTGCAGTTAGCAATGAAAAAGAAGAAGCAAAACAGCCAAATGAAAAACGACGATGACTTTCACTAACCATATCTGATGAACTACATTTGCCATGTTTTAAAACATCGCAGACACATTCGAAGCAGCAAACTGGTGCTACAAACGATGAAACCATAATAATAATGATAAACATAAAACGTATCTGCTGTCACGCCTAAATAGGTTCACATCCAAACATATATTACAGAAAATATTCAAATGTCGCTCACACACCACCACTACATACTAGGCTACGTGGGGTTGCAGTCATAACATAGCACACGAACATAGTTTTGACAAGAACAAAGAAGGTACCTTACATTCCTCGGTAACAGAATGTAAGGTATGCGTCCGGTGTGTAACGCCACGTGATCACTTGTACTTCTTGATGAATTTCTTGACTACTCCCTCCATGAACTCGCGTGCTCCGGACCGCTTGTTGAAATCTTCATTCGTCAACCAGTTTCATGTGTAAATTTTCCGGAGCTCAACGACCGTTGTAGTTGTGACAGCGGGAACAAGTCTACCTTCCCACTTTGCAAAGTATCCCAACCTGTGAAAGCCACAGTCCGTCCTGCACAAGAAAAAGAGTCAGGTGAACTCGCAAAAAGGACAGACATAGCAATGATAAACTTCAATTCATATGTAACAACAAAGAGGGGTGGGATTGATGTAAATGGCACATGAAGGAGGGGGTAGGAAATTACGTGTTCCCTTGATTCGTAGTCGCCACGTACTCAGTCGGGAAATGTTTGATCTGGACCTTTGAGTTTTCGTAGTGACGGTTCCATGTCTCTTTGACGTTGTTGATGAAGAATTCAGCATGCAAAGTAAGGTCTGCATCAGCTGTCGAACACATTGAATCAAGCACCTCAAAGCGTTGGTTCTTCAGGTCAAGACAGATCACATAGTGGTGACCACACTTGTCGTGTGGGTCGTGTGGTGCAAGCTCCTGGAACATGGGGAAGATGACCTGCATGTAAATGTGAAGGAAAATGAGAAGCAGAGTTCACATGAAGAACATCTGAGGGACAAAAAAAGTAGAATCACGTAGAATGTTTAGTTATAGTGGGTAGTTGAAAGAAAGTTGCCGTCCATGTATGAACAAAATTTGCCGTGTATTTTACTTTGAAGTTGCCACATAGTTTGCACGGGATGCAAAAATCAAAAAGTCAGTTTGCACGGCAGCTGATGCCACATGAAACATCTGCCACATAAACAGAGTGCAGATAATGGCAAAAAACCATACCATGTGAAAAAAAGTGCAAACAGGGAAGGAGTACTCACATATTTCTTCAGTGTGAGCTTGAATTCACCGTGTTGAGCAAAATTCTTCCTCAGGATTTTGTGGTGGAAGTCACCATCCCATATTTTGCAGGTCACACTGTAATGCATGATTGTTTTGTCGGGAGACACATCCATATGCTTGTTGATGTAGTCAAACCCGCATGCAACTACATTCGTCGACATTTTACCGTTTGGCCTCACGGACTCGGCAAGATCACCCAGGTCGACATACGTCGCTTCGCATTGAATGACCTTGGTTCTGTCCAAACATGGGCTGTATGAAAATGATATAACATGAAAGAATCATGCCTACTAAGTAAAAAAATAAAGAACTAAAACATAAGCGGATCATGTCTAGAAAGTACGAAGAAGATGAATGGTAAAAAAAGAGCAAAGCAAAATGAGAGATTATGTGGTGTGGTCATTTACGCTTTCAGCTCCTTCATGTGCTTGCTCCTGGCCCTCGCATTTCCAAATCGCTTGACAATATCGTACAGCTGGGTCTGTTCCTTTGTGGCCCTGAATTCGGGCTCGTAGTCTTCCGCGGGAGGTGGGTGAACTACCCTCTGCAGCCTCACAGAACCAGGGGTGGCACTCCTAATGGTATCCTCAGATACCGTATCTGCAGGCACGTTGGAACTTGATTGCCCCTGACCTCGTGAGGACCTCCTCTGCAATGCTGCCTCCTCGATCATGCGGTAGGCTTCATCAAGTGACGGTGAAATCTCCTCAGGGGTGCCTGCAAGGATCAAAAAAGTGGATTAGGATACCTGGAAAACAAAAACAAATGGAATGTGAAAAGATAGGGTGCATGATGTGAAATGTAGGTACAAAAAGTAGGGAGTTGCCATGTGGAGGCAAATCCAGTTGCCATGTGTGGTGCACTGTAGTGGCCATGTAACAGCAACTACAGGTGCCATGTTGTGTCAACTCCAGTTGCCATGTGCTTGCCAAATGGAAAATGCAGCATGGAAACAAAAATACAGGTGACATGGTGCAGCAAATCCAGTTGCCATGTGTATTGCACTGTAGTTGCCATGTTGAATCAACTTCAGTTGCCATGTGATTGCCGAATGTAAAATGTAGCATGGCAACAAAAAAATGTAGGTGACATGGTGCATCAAATCCAGTTGGCACGTCATCACATAACAGTTGCCATCACAAGTGAGAACCCCAAAAAAATGCTTGGGACAAAAGTCAAACTACAAAGATGTATACTAGAAAATGATAAGCACATGAGAAATGTACCTTGGACTATCGGCTCTGCGAACTTGACAGCCTTCCTGCCCTTGACCATTGGCTGCGCCATCATTGCGGGCATGCCTCCCGGGAAAGCAAAGACAACTGGCATAGGATCTGGCACCATTGATTGATCTTGACTGATGCCAAGGCTGAAGCTCGATGGGGTGAAGGCCATTGGGTGCCTCTTATGCCTACTGGCCGGACCACGAACAACTTGCGGGGCAGAATCCAAGGGTGAAAGATCAACAAACATATCTGAATCGGCCGCTACAGAATGATCGGGCTTATTTGTAGGGCGGGGCGTGTTGTCAGCGGTATCAGCCGCAGCTTTCTTGACAATCTTCTTGTTTGGGCTGTAGGGGACACCAACATTGACTGGGAGCCTGGAAGTGCGCAGATTTAAGCTGGGGATTTCCATTGCAGGTAAAGGCGCAGTCTGCTCCGGACGTTCACCTGTGTCACTCGTGCCCGACTTGACACCTGCATCAGTTGTGCTCCGGTCTTCCAGTTTCTCCATCACATTGCTTTTGGCAGGTGGCGGGAACAGTGTGGACGCATGAACATAACCAGACTCGTCTCTGCTGCTCCTAGCTACAGCTGGTGCGTTGGGTATGTCTGTTGATTGCTTGCGGGGGCTACAACGCCTAGGTGGAAGACTAGCACGCGAAACAGTCGCCTTAGCAGTATCTGCACTGACAGGAGCTGGAGCTATTGTGCCAAGACTCTCACCTGTAGATGGCATATCATTATGAACTGCCGCCTCAGCCACTTTTGTCGTGGACACAGGAGTGCCACCATGCATGCGCTTGGAATCAGTGTCAGATGAGCGGGAATTTCCTTGCTTAGGTTGGTCTCGAGAGCGTCCACTTCAACGCTTGCTGATGGGGTGGCATGGCTCACAGCAGCATCCTTCATTGGCAGAAGAGTTGGCAATATTTCAGCTGTCCTGGCAGATACTGATTCGTCAGTCCCTGATGTACAGATGCCTGTTGTTCTAACCTGCACATCTACAACCGGCAGAGATGGTCAACCACTTGCGTTAGAGTTAGTGGGAACAGTTGACGGTGCAGCAACAGTTTTGTCGACTGGCGCCTCATGAACATCTGAGTTGCCCCCTAGTGGCAACTTTGAATGAAGGCGTCCGAGTGGGTCCCTACTGATATGCTTGGCCCCGCGTGTAGTAGTCTTCTTCACCCTGCAAAAAAGAAACCACATGAAAAAGGTATTAAAAATGAACAAAAAATATTTGCCATGGTAGAAATCTTAAAAAAATGAAAAATAAGTGGAAAAGCTGGTAGTTGCCATGTAAGGGGAATATGAGTTGCCTTGTGGCATAGTTAGCAGTTGCCATGTAAATCCAGCAATAGTTGCCATGTTAGCCAACTTGAAGAATGATAAAAATGTCTGATCTGCCAGTAATGCAATTTCAAAACTAGGTATGGGATGAGCACACAAGCCAATGGAAAAGATGGCAGTTGCCATGTAGGTACAATAAGAGTTACCATTTGGCCTAGATAGCAGTTGCCATGTAAAAATAAGTAGGAGTTGCCATGCACTTAAAAAGGAGGGAAAATCATTTGAAAAACAGTAGTTGCCATGTGGGGATGATGACAGAAGCCCATGTGACAAGCTGAACGGATGCATTGAAAAATCAAAAAAATATAGCACTATGTCAATGAAAGCACATGGAAAACCTACTTCTTGACTGGCTTTCTCAGGTCTGGCAACATGACAGGATCCCCGGTGTTGGACGTCGTCGTACGAGGAGATGACTTGGTGGAAGGGGTGTCACCAGCAATGGGGGCACCTTTGTTCAACCGAGCAGAAACACGGGTTGGCGTTGGTGCCTGTTTCTTCATAACTGCTCGTCCACCAGCTGTCGCCTCACTGCACGTATAAGATGGAGGAAAAAAAAGGTGGCAATTGTCAGACAGCAAACTCGTTGCCGCGCTTAGCAAAAACAAATGCAAAAAGGGATCAGTCTGTTCCAAAAATATAGACAAAATAAAAAACTAAAATTAAAGTCGAACCTCCTCCTAGCAGCTACGGGATAGGTCCTAGACCTCTTGCCAGGAGAACCCTGCCCAACATCCTATGGAGCCCTCACCCTCTTTGATGGCAACACTCCCTCGCCTCTTGCAATCGTATGTTCTTTGACTTTCTCCGGTGGGGGGACATCTGGTGCATCCTTGCACTTCTTACCACCTGCATGAACTTCAACATGTTCATCATCATCGGTGTCCTGTTGCACGTTCTCCATGTCACCGTCGTCATCCTTGCTGAGACCAGCGTCTCCATCTAGTTCATCTTGTGTGTCAGGAAGCTATTGGGAAATGTTGTAGTCATACCGGCCCCGGCAACCAGTTGGCCGATGTGTCCGTTCTGGGACAAATGTAGTGAACTGCCTCGCAACCGCATCGCTGTCAGATCCACTAAGGGACGTCCACCCCTCAACCAACTTCCCGAGCAAGGCGGTCATTCCGGATGCAAACTGCCCAATTAGATGCTCAACAGGTGCCCTTGCCTGTGCACGAAACAAGAAGCAGCAATAACCACCCATATTACAGTCACTTGCGCGACATAAAAAATAATCCAAGGCAACCATAGATATATATCTTTGATTACCTCAGTAGGGCAAGACGGAGCTGAGTGCACGTCCATCCACTTTCCAAAGTTTTGAGGCCCCCCAAACACGCTGTAGTCTATAGCATGCTTGGCCATCAATTGGAAAAAACCAAAAAAATAGCTAGGATGTAAGAGAGAGAATGATGAGCACTGACTAGCAGTTCATGTGTTGCAAATGCAACAAAAAAAGAAGACGCGAATATAAGTTTCAGCACGAATGACAGAGTTGCCATGTGGAGTGAGACATGGATACCATACACAGACAGCCATGGCTAACAAAGGTAGTCATCTCTTGTGAACCACAGGCGGTTGCCACATGACGATTTTTTCATATGTTATGCCGCAAAAATTTGTAAGCATGCCGTGTAGAGAAAGAAACCAGAACTATCCTGCAGTTTTCCATATTTGGTATCAGTTACCCTGTCTGCAGCAAGCACATCCTTGACAGGATCGATAGTCCACGCAGAAACAGCAAACTTGTGCGTAGGCGGCGGGCCTCCTGTCCCAGTGAAATCCACGGTGGATAGATCAAGACAGCCGACGTACATGAGCTAATGTACAACAATTTTAAAAAGAAAGAAATATTAGTTGCCATCATGGTATTTTGCGAAAAAACAGGATAATCTATGTTCCTACGATCATCAAGTTGAAGTGCATGAAAAAGAGAAAAAAGAAGAGGTTGCCATCTGTATGTGCTAGTTGCCATCGTAGTGTGATGACAGTTGCCATATTGTCATGATGGCAGTTGCCATCATAGTATGATGACAGTTGCCATATTGTCATTATGGCAGTTGCCATATTGTCATTATGGCAGCTGCCATCTTGTTATGATCAGGTTGCCATGCATGAATAAAAGTTGTTAAAAAGAGTGTTCACAGAAAGGACTGGTAAAAAAATAGCATTAAATGTAGTCGACAACCCTTCTGGTACATCTTGCTTGAGAATGCATCATGCAGGAAGTCGGCAATAAACTTACACCAATTCATGTTCTTTGCATCTGTAACACCCACGATGCGGCTATATCTCCCACGTGTCGAAGCACGACTTAGAGGCATAACCGCATGGTGGTTTTGTCGCAAGAAGGGTCATCTTCACACAATCCCATGTAATGAACAAGAAAGGGATAAAGAGTTGGCTTACAATCGCCACTTCACACAAGTACTTAAATAAATCATACATCATTCAGAGTACACACATAGTCCGACTACGGACGAAGCCAAAAGAAAAGAAGATAACCCAACTGCTAGATCCCCGATCGTCCCAACTGGGCTCCACTACTGATCAACATGAAACGAAACATAGCAATGACCAAGATCTTCGTTGAGCTCCCATCTAAGCTCGGTTGCATCACCTGCACTGGTATCATCGGGACCTGCAACTGTTGTGATAGTATCTGGTGAGTCACGAGGACTCAGCAATCTCAAAACCCGCGAGATCAAGACTATTTAAGCTTATGGGTAGGAAGTGGTAATGAGGTGGAGTTGCAGCAAGCACTAAGCAAATATGGTGGCTAACATACGCAAATAAGAGCGAGAAGAGAAGCAACAGAACGGTCGTGAAGCTAAAAGTGATCAATAAGTGATCCTGAAACTGCTTACGCACAATCATAACACAAAGACCGTGTTCACTTCCCGGACTCCGCCGAGAAGAGACCATCACGGCTACACACGCGGTTGATGCATTTTAATTAAGTCAAGTGTCAAGTTCTCTACAACCGAATATTAACAAATTCCCGTCTGCCACATAATCGCGGGCACGGCTCTCGAAAGTTTATACCCTGCAGGGGTGTCCCAACTTAGCCCATCACAAGCTCTCACGGTCAACGAAGGATATTCCTTCTCCCAGGAAGACCCGATCAGTCTCGGAGTCCCGGTTTACAAGACATTTCGACAATGGTAAAACAAGACCAGCAAAGCCGCCCGAATGTGCCGACAAATCCTGATAGGAGTTGCACATATCTCGTTCTCAGGGCACACCAGATTGTCCAAACTTCCGGTAGGCCAGCCCAGAGTTGCCCCTGGTGACCACCGGCGGCTGACAGGTTGGACCAACACTCACGACGAGCACTGACCCGGGGGGGGTAAAATAAAGATGACCCTTGAGTCTGCAGAACCCAAGGGAAAAAGGCTTAGGTGGCAAATGTTAAAACCAAGGTTGGGCCTTGCTGGAGGAGTTTTATTCAAAGCGAACTGTCAAGGGGGTCCCATAAATCACCCAACCGCGTAAGGAACGCAAAATCAAGGAACATAACACCGGTATGACGGAAACTAGGGCGACAAGAGTGGAACAAAACACCAGGCATAAGGCCGAGCCTTCCACCCTTTACCAAATATAAAGATGGATTAATTAAATAAAAGGTATTGTGATATCCCAACATAATCCTGTCCATCATGGAGCAATCTTCAAATTCACCTGCAACTAACAACGCTATAAGAGGGGCTGAGCAAAGCGGTAACATAGCCAAGCAACGATTTGCTAGGAAGGGTGAAAATGTTAGAGGCTAACATGGCAATATGGGAGGCATGGTAAACAAGTGATAGGTAGCGCAGCATAGCGATAGAACGATGCAACTAGCAAGCAAAGATAGAAGTGATATCGAGGGTAATGGTCATCTTGCCTGAGATCCCGCAAGGAAAAGAACCAGTCCATGAGGAAGACAAACAGACGTAGTCGAACGAATCCTCACAACTCCGGAACGAAACCGGAGCTAACGAGAGAAGCAAATTGGAAATAAGCAAACAACATGGTAAACACACAAGCATAACCATGTCATGATGCACAAACAAGTATGATGCACATGTCCGGTTTAAAGAGGCATGGCATGGCAATATGCACAAACAACACTACAAGTTAAGTGGAGCTCAATATGCAACGAGTTGCATATTAACGAAGCACCACATCAATTATTTAGTTCTCTCTCGTTTAGGAACACAACAATATTACATGTTGTTATAAACATGGCAAGAGGTGAAACATAAGTAAACTAACTATTTAGGCAAGTTTAAATGATGCCAGGACAACAAGAAACAACAATCCCGGTAAATCCCCACATGTCAATTAGCAATGTAATGCAACAACAATTTTAAGCATTTAAATGTTGTTATCATGATGCGGATGACATATGCAAGGTTTATGCAATTTTTATGAAAATGTTGACATGATCATATTATGAAGCATTTGTCACCGTGGCGGAACAAAACGGTTGCCACGGCAACGAATCCAAAAATGATGCCACGACAACATATCAGTTCCGGTAGCTCATGGAGATACCGGTGCAAAAGGAAGTGGGCGTGAGTGTGTCATGCAAGGATGGTGGGGTGATCCCGGATTCCGGGTTCCCACGGGACGGCGGCATGGCAAACGAGGAGGGACGTGCATGAAGCAAACGGGCACGGTGCAAACATAGGGTGCATCTCATACAACACATGCATTCGGTCCACGGACGTCGTCTCGGGGTTATACCTTTGAAGCGTGCTTTTTCGGAGCGGGTCGAGTTCGGAGCGGTGTAGAGGAAGTAGGCGTTCACGGGACGTCGTGGAAGTAGTGGTACATGTTGTCTTGTCGAATCAACGGCGGCGGTAGCTGTACACTTGACGGTCTTCGGCAACGGTAGTGGTACATCTCGTAGTGGAACTTGGGCGTAGTGGTACACGACGACGGTAGTGGTACACGTTTTCGTAGATGTTCGGGGTCGTCAGTAGAGGTACTTGGTGAAATCCACAGGTGTCAGCAGTTGTACATGGTCTTCGCATTGTAGTCTGACTTGGCGATTCCAAAACGTTCATCGGTAGTGGAACTTGGCGATCTCGACGGTCGTCGTGGTACTTGTCGAAAGGAATCCACCGAGGCGGTCTTGGCGTTCCGGGTCCCAGGGTCTTGGCAACCGTCAAAACGGGCAGCGGCATACCGCGGCCAAGGTGGAGCAACAAGGCACCGATGAAGGGGAGAACGGGCGCGGGGCGATGGAGTTGCTCCCGACTTGCTGGGTGCTCGAGGACACGGACGCTCGGGGCAGCGATGTGCAGGACGCAGGTGGAGGGCTTGTAGGCGACAGGCAGCGAGGTGGTGAAGGTGCGGCAGCAGCAGAGGATCTGCAAGGCGGGAGAAGGCGGAGGATGGAGCAGGTCCGGCGAGGTGGAGGCGCAGGGCGGCGGAGCACACGGTGTGGCGACCATGGACGGGCGACAGTGTGGGCGCGCAGGAGATGAAGGAGGCGGGAGGCAAGCCGCGCGTGAGGGAGTGGAGGAGAGAGGAGGAAGGGCACGGGAGGAGCAGCAAGGCGGCGCCTTGGCCGGAGATGGTCGTTGCGATGGCGAGGGGATCGGGACAAAGGGTGCAGCGCGAGGAGGGAGAGATGAGGATCCAACGATGCGGGTGTGCGTGCGATGGGGATCGAGTGCGGCGCCGGAGGAGTAAGGAAGAGATGGGATCGGGCAGGGGAGAGGGTTAGGGTTAGATAGGGCACCGGCTGGGCTGCGGATGGGCCTTGGAGGCTGGGCCTAGGAGGCTAGATGGGCTGGGCGCTCTCTCTCTCCCTCTGAAGAAAAAATAACACAGAACAGAGATAAGAAATAAAAGAAAGAGAGGTTAGGGGAAGAAGTTGGACATGCGGATAATTTTCCCGGACTCACAAAAATGTGCTTGTTCCGAGAAAATAGAAAAGGCCATGATTGAAAGATTTAAATTCAAACTCATTTGATTTAAATTCAAATAATTTGAATAGGAAGTGAGGGTTGGGAAGGTCCAAAAATGTTGAGAATTTTGGTGGGGCTTCGATAGATGAAGAAAGAATTATAGACAAGGTTAGAGAGTCAAAACATGAAGAAGAAAAGGCCAATGGATTTAACATGCATGTGGGTTGTGGTAAATTCCAAACTAATGGAATATTTATAATAGCTCCATAAATATTAGGAGGATATGTTATAAAGAGAAGTCACCCTTCCCTCGATTTAAATGGATCAAAGATCCATACAGTTTATTAAAAGAGTTATAAAATTAATGATATGATGGCATGATCACATGATGCAATGCAAAAATAAAAGAGCAAGCACAAAAGAAACACACAGTGAAACTCGGAATAGCTGGAAATCTTCTGGAGCGTCGGTCTTGGGGTGTTACAACACTCCACCACTACAAGAGGATCTCGTCCCGAGATCTAGGATGGCACCGGAGAGAAAACGGAAGAGGAAGAGAGGAGGTAAAACTAAGTTGCTTCTTCGACAAAAGAGTGAAAACCAAGAACCTTGAGAGGTTGAAAAGTTGAAAGAAAGAACACAACGGAGTTGAAGACAATTGAGAGCAGTGTGTTAGAAAATAGAAACAAGGAACACCATGTGAACCTTGGAGGTTGCAAAGCTGTGAATGATGAGCACAATGAACAAGAAGGAATTGAAACCACTCTAGTTGAAACGAGATATGAATGAAGAAGAATGATATAATTTTGGCAGCACTCCGACTGTAAATGGAAGGAATTGAACATGAACTTGAGAAGATGGGATGATACTTGATGAAATCAACAACACACTGCCTCCGGAACTATTGAAAGAATGGCACAAGGGGTAAGAAGGATTTCAGACCGCAGTCCGGTTGAAAAGAGAGGCAAAACTTGATAAGATGAAAGAGCTTGAATGTGAACACAATGCTCTGGTTAAATGGATAAGAAAGAAAATAACGTGATCTTGACAAAACGAGGTGATGGGTGAAGAGAGCAACATCACAATGTCTCCAGAACGAAAGAATAGAAGCTAGACCGTTGGGATAAAGGGACGGGGAAGAAAATGACAACTTCTACCACAATTGAATTTGGAAGGCATCCTTGCAAGAAGGTTAGAATAGAGTTGTTGGAAGACCAACAACGAAAAGAATAAGTTTGTAGTGGGCTTATGGAAACATCTCAACATTATGAGGTGACAACCGGCCACTAACGGAAACAATTGCTTGCTTGAGATTAACGAAGAGATGAAAGCTTGTTCCATCAAGATGGAAAAGAGATAACTTGGGTCATTAATAAGCACCAAAATAGCAACATTCCTTAGGGAAGGCTTTAGGTGAAATCTATACCAAGATAACTCCAATGAAGAGATTGACGGTTGAAAAGATCTCTTGAACAAAGAGAAAATGATGGATTTAAATATGTCACTCTTGAAAACTTGTGAATCATGAAATGCGAAGGGAAATTATCAAGAATGACCTAACACCACCTCAAAAGATAAGGTAGAAAGAATCGCACTTTGGAATGCAAGATGAAGAATACTTGAACTCCTCAAAACAAGACATGTGTTGAACACCATGTTTAATTTTTGAGTATAGCTTGGCTGATCTTAACTTCAAGAGAAATCTTGAAGAACAATTGAAGAATGAAAAGAATCCTTGACGAACCACCACTCCGATAATAAATGGATGATAAAAAGAAAGAGAAGTTGAAAACACAAGGTGAAGCCTTGCGATGATTTAGATGGAGCTTCGCGACGAGATAATGCGGAAAACTTAGAACTCCGGAAGAAAGATGAACAACAAGAAGCCAAGAATTTATTCCTCCCGAACAAACTCCGAAGGAAAGGATTAATCACTTGGATGAAACAAGAATACGAATTATGTTATGCGTATCCTTCACCAATTTAAATTGATGACAAGCAACAGATTTGGCATACTACTTATTCTAGTAGAAAGGATTAAGAGAGATATAGCGCAAACTTGAGAAGGTATTAATGGAACCACCGGCGAGATTTGGAAACAACGAACGAATTGATATGATAACGAAGGAAGTCAAATCTTGAACGAACCACCGTAAAATTGGAAAAGAGAGTAGCAAGGGCACAATTCACCGAAAAGAATTGGCAAACGAATGAAGATACTTGAGGGGATTTAGATACCTGAGAACGAAGAGATCATGAACTGATTAGAGGATATTTGAATGATTCACCGATAAAATTTGGAGAATGATAGCTACACGCTGAGAATGAAGAATTATGACATGATGGCCTTCGGAGGAAAGAAACGGAAACAACTCATGAAATGCTCCGGATGGTAAGAAAAGAATTGTCACAATCAAAAACAATTATGAGCATGGTATCAAGCTTGAACTATGCATCTTGAAGAGAATGGAGCAAGATTTAAGAGAAATCCTTCTTCGGTCTTCAAATGTTGAGAATGATGATGAGAACCACCACCATGAATTGTTGAGATACTCCGGGAGAATGTAAACAAAAAGGTTGAGCCAACAATGAAAAATAATTTGAAATCGATCTTGGAAAACATCTGACTGATGACATTCATTCTTACGTCAAACTTCGAAAAGAATTTGGGAATGGCTTCGGATAATTAGAAGAGTCAGGTAAGATCCTGGGAAAAGACCTGTGGGTTAGGGCCCACTCGAAAGAAACATCGTTGAAGGATTGCTTGAAATAGAGATTGCACCGGTAGAATTAAATGACTTGAATGAGATAATAATCTCCAAATAGCTTGAACGGATCTTGAATGAAAAGATGGGCCTTCTGAGATATATTCAACACTCGAGAATGAAGGAATAGCGAGAAGTGAATGATTAAGAGATACACCGGCATAAGAAAGCACTTGAAATGAGAAAAAGAACATGATCAACACCGAAAGCTTGAGTTAAATCCACCGGAAAAGAATACGAGAATGAAGAATGATGAACTTGAAGCTGTTGAGCTTCTTCATGGGAAATCATCGGATAAGAACATTGAAAGAAAAGAATGAAGAGACTTCTCACAAATAAAAGGATACATGATTAAGAAATCTGAGTCCTTGAAGAAAAAAGGGTGGGAGGGCGGGAAACAAAGGCAACTTGGGAAGGATGGAAGAAATACTGTTGAGAAAACTTATAATTGATCTTGCGGATGGGGAGAATGATGGGATCATCTCAAAGAGAAACGCACCGGTTGGAAATAGAATTAAGATGGCAATCTCAATGATCAAGAAGGATTAGTATCCCCATAGGAATATGAGAACACCATTTAGGAAAGGTATGGATTCAACATTTGACTTCGAAACAACTCGAATACCACAAATAAAACAAAACAAAGGATTTGGCTTGCAGAATAAGCCGGAAACAAACATATGATAGAGATTTCGTCCGAAGTTTTCGTGGTGGGGCCCACACGGGCTCGATCGTACAACACCATCATGTGCAAGGCAGTGCACATGACATACGAAGTGTCCCCAAACCAGCATAGCCAAGGGTTCTTTAAGACACAAGGAGACCACTGTAAAAACGACTGTGGATAGGCGGACCACTAGACGTCGAACCCCAATCTCATATCATGCATCTGTCGGAAAGAAAAAAAAGCTAGAGCTACTTGAATTCCCACCTATAAAACTCCCGAAACTTTCTGGTTACGCAATCTGGTGTTGGGGATACAGGGGAAGCAATATATATCTCACCCAAAACTAACAATCCCTACATCCAAGCTGTATCCATCCGTCAACACATAACCAAGAAACCTTCGGAAATCGTGTACCTCAACCTTCGAAAAGCATCCGTTATACGAGCTATGGCAATACTCCCGAACTCCCCAGTACTGGGTGGCGTCGAGGTTATCTCACCAACAACTGCATAAAAGAGATTTTCGATGTCGGCAAAACTCAGGTATTCCAGATCTGCAACGATAAAATTATGACGACAACACCTCGGAGCTCAACTCCCCGGGACACTGCCACAACCCCTAAATGTTAGGAGGCACCAAGAACAATGTTCTCGTCATAAGAATATCGGAACGATCCCAAGATACCCGCATGATCCTAAAAAATTTAGTGAAATTTGAGGAGAGGAAAGACAAAACATCTACGTCAGGAGACCTCACAAGAGCGACGAAGGGACTGAGGAGTAAAAAGAATCCTACTCTCCGATATATATAATCCTAAGACTCAAAACATTTTTGTTCTAGACTCAACAACGCCAGCGATTCGATCAAGCAGGGGGCTCCTAAGTCGGGGATGGCTCTGATTACCAACTTGTAACACCCACGATGCGGCTATATCTCCCACGTGTCGAAGCACGACTTAGAGGCATAACCGCATGTTGGTTTTGTCGCAAGAAGGGTCATCTTCACACAATCCCATGTAATGAACAAGAATGGGATAAAGAGTTGGCTTACAATCGCCACTTCACACAAGTACTTAAATAAATCATACATCATTCAGAGTACACACATAGTCCGACTACGGACGAAGCCAAAAGAAAAGAAGATAACCCAACTGCTAGATCCCCGATCGTCCCAACTGGGCTCCACTACTGATCAACATGAAACGAAACATAGCAACGACCAAGATCTTCGTTGAGCTCCCATCTGAGCTCGGTTGCATCACCTGCACTGGTATCATCGGCACCTGCAACTGTTGTGATAGTATCTGGTGAGTCACGAGGACTCAACAATCTCAAAACCCGCGAGATCAAGACTATTTAAGCTTATGGGTAGGAAGTGATAATGAGGTGGAGTTGCAACAAGCACTAAGCAAATATGGTGGCTAACATACGCAAATAAGAGCGAGAAGAGAAGCAACGGAATGGTCGTGAAGCTAGAAGTGATCAAGAAGTGATCCTGAAACTGCTTACGCACAATCATAACACAAAGACCGTGTTCACTTCCCGGACTCCGCCGAGAAGAGACCATCACGGCTACACACGCGGTTGATGCATTTTAATTAAGTCAAGTGTCAAGTTCTCTACAACCGAATATTAACAAATTCCCGTCTGCCACATAATCGCGGGCACGGCTCTCGAAAGTTTATACCTTGTAGGGGTGTCCCAACTTATCCCATCACAAGCTCTCACGATCAACAAAGGATATTCCTTCTCCCAGGAAGACCCGATCAGTCTCGGAGTCCCGGTTTACAAGACATTTCGACAATGGTAAAACAAGACCAGCAAAGCCGCCCGAATGTGCCGACAAATCCTGATAGGAGTTGCACATATCTCGTTCTCAGGGCACACCGGATTGTCCAAACTTCCGGTAGGCCAGCCCAGAGTTGCCCCTGGTGACCACCGGCGGCTGACAGGTTGGACCAACACTCACGACGAGCACTGGCCCGGGGGGGGGGGGTAAAATAAAGATGACCCTTGAGTCTGCAGAACCCAAGGGAAAAAGGCTTAGGTGGCAAATGTTAAAACCAAGGTTGGGCCTTGCTGGAGGAGTTTTATTCAAAGCGAACTGTCAAGGGGGTCCCATAAATCACCCAACCGCGTAAGGAACGCAAAATCAAGGAACATAACACCGGTATGACGGAAACTAGGGCGACAAGAGTGGAACAAAACACCAGGCATAAGGCCGAGCCTTCCACCCTTTACCAAATATAAAGATGGATTAATTAAATAAAAGGTATTGTGATATCCCAACATAATCCTGTCCATCATGGAGCAATCTTCAACTTCACCTGCAACTAACAACGCTATAAGAGGGGCTGAGCAAAGCGGTAACATAGCCAAGCAACGGTTTGCTAGGAAGGGTGAAAATGTTAGAGGCTGACATGGCAATATGGGAGGCATGGTGAACAAGTGATAGGTAGCGCAGCATAGCGATAGAACGAAGCAACTAGCAAGCAAAGATAGAAGTGATATCGAGGGTAATGGTCATCTTGCCTGAGATCCCGCAAGGAAAAGAACAAGTCCATGAGGAAGACAAACGGACGTAGTCGAACGAATCCTCACAACTCCGGAACGAAACCGAAGCTAACGAGAGAAGCAAATTGGAAAGAAGCAAACAACATGGTAAACACACAAGCATAACCATGTCATGATGCACAAACAAGTATGATGCACATGTCCGGTTTAAAGAGGCATGGCATGGCAATATGCACAAACAACACTACAAGTTAAGTGGATCTCAATATGCAACGAGTTCATATTAATAAAGCACCACATCAATTATTTAGTTCTCTCTCGTTTAGGAACACAACAATATTACATGTTGTTATAAACATGGCAAGAGGTGAAACATAAGTAAACTAACTATTGAGGCAAGTTTAAATGAGGCCAGGACAACAAGAAACAACAATCCCGGTAAATCCCCACATGTCAATTAGCAATGTAATGCAACAACAATTTTAAGCATTTAAATGTTGTTATCATGATGCGGATGACATATGCAAGGTTTATGCAATTTTTATGAAAATGTTGACATGAGCATATTATGAAGCATTTGTCACCGTGGCGGAACAAAACGGTTGCCACGGCAACGAATCTGAAAATGATGCCGCGGCAACATATCAGTTCCGGTAGCTCACGGAGATACCGGTGCAAAAGGAAGTGGGCGTGAGTGTGTCATGCAAGGATGGTGGGGTGATCCCGGATTCCGGGTTCCCACGGGACGGCGGCATGGCAAACGAGGAGGGACGTGCATGAAGCAAACGGGCACGGTGCAAACATAGGGTGCATCTCATACAACACATGCATTCGGTCCACGGACGTCGTCTCGGGGTTATACCTTTGAAGCGTGCTTTTTCGGAGCGGGTCGAGTTCGGAGCGGTGTAGAGGAAGTAGGCGTTCACGGGATGTCGTGGAAGTAGTGGTACACGTTGTCTTGTCGAATCAACGGCGGCGGTAGCTGTACACTTGACGGTCTTCGGCAACGGTAGTGGTACATCTCGTAGTGGAACTTGGGCGTAGTGGTACACGGCGACGGTAGTGGTACACGTTTTCGTAGATGTTCGGGGTCGTCGGTAGAGGTACTTGGTGAAATCCACAGGTGTCAGCAGTTGTACATGGTCTTCGCGTTGTAGTCTGACTTGGCGATTCCAAAACGTTCATCGGTAGTGGAACTTGGCGATCTCGACGGTCGTCGTGGTACTTGTCGAAAGGAATCCACCGAGGCGGTCTTGGCGTTCCGGGTCCCAGGGTCTTGGCAACCGTCAAAACGGGCAGCGGCATACCGCGGCCAAGGTGGAGCAACAAGGCACCGATGAAGGGGAGAACGGGCGCGGGGCGATGGAGTTGCTCCCGACTTGCTGGGTGCTCGAGGACACGGACGCTCGGGGCAGCGGTGTGCAGGACGCAGGTGGAGGGCTTGTAGGCGACAGGCAGCGAGGTGGTGAAGGTGCGGCAGTAGCGGAGGATCTGCAAGGCGGGAGAAGGCGGAGGATGGAGCGGGTCCGGCGAGGTGGAGGCGCAGGGCGGCGGAGCACATGGTGTGGCGACCATGGACGGGCGACAGTGTGGGCGCACAGGAGATGAAGGAGGCGGGAGGCAAGCCGCGCGTGAGGGAGTGGAGGAGAGAGGAGGAAGGGCACGGGAGGAGCAGCAAGGCGGCGCCTTGGCCGGAGATGGTCGTTGCGATGGCGAGGGGATCGGGACAAAGGGTGCAGCGTGAGGAGGGAGAGATGAGGATCCAACGATGCGGGTGTGCGTGCGATGGGGATCGAGTGCGGCGCCGGAGGAGGAAGGAAGAGATGGGATCGGGCAGGGGAGAGGGTTAGGGTTAGATAGGGCACCGGCTGGGCTGCGGATGGGCCTTGGAGGCTGGGCCTAGGAGGCTAGATGGGCTGGGCGCGCTCTCTCTCCCTCTAAATAAAAAATAACACAGAACAGAGATAAGAAATAAAAGAAAGAGAGGTTAGGGGAAGAAGTTGGACATGCGGATAATTTTCCCGGACTCACAAAAATGTGCTTGTTCCGAGAAAATAGAAAAGGCCATGATTGAAAGATTTAAATTCAAACTCATTTGATTTAAATTCAAATAATTTGAATAGGAAGTGAGGGTTGGGAAGGTCCAAAAATGTTGAGAATTTTGGTGGGGCTTCGATAGATGAAGAAAGAATTATAGACAAGGTTAGAGAGTCAAAACATGAAGAAGAAAAGGCCAAGGGATTTAACATGCACGTGGGTTGTGGTAAATTCCAAACTAATGGAATATTTATAATAGCTCCATAAATATTAGGAGGATATGTTATAAAGAGAAGTCACCCTTCCCTCGATTTAAATGGATCAAAGATCCATACAGTTTATTAAAAGAGTTATAAAATTAATGATATGATGGCATGATCACATGATGCAATGCAAAAATAAAAGAGCAAGCACAAAAGAAACACACGGCGAAACTCGGAATAGCTGGAAATCTTCTGGAGCGTCGGTCTTGGGGCGTTACAACATCTTTCAGTTTCGCCTGCACCGCACAAATTTTCAGGACATCGAGTTGCCGCATCAGAAATCAAATGGAAAAAAACATCAAAAAACACTAGCAGTGACTAGCTTTGCACATGACATCGGAGCCAAAAGATTGAAGGAAAATAATGTAGTAAAGATAGATCATTCATCAGAATGGGGAAGCATTTGTTACTTGGGCGAAGAGAAGTGGTCGGCGCGAAAACAGCTGAGATGAGGTACATGAGTAGTTTCATCTTAAAAACCTCGTCATGGGTTGTCATGGCCTGCAGCGAATCTGCCAGTACAGACGTGTTCGGCATGGATTCCAACCCAGGAAACAAATGGGGGAACAGCGCTTCCTCGATCTTGTTATTGACCTCATACGGGACTTTGATTTGTCCACGAGGCACACCCAAAGTGCAGAACACGGATTCCTCGTTCAACGGCAGTCTTCCACGTCCCGGAATCACAAATTCCCTGGAGGCGGGGTCGTAAATCTCACCAAGCCAGTCGCATACATGGTTGACTAGATTCGTGCACCGGACATTCATCAGAGCGTGCATACCCATCTCAGCAGCAGCTCCCTTCTGATCGTCGGTAAATCTGTCAGTCAATGTAGTTAGTTGTTCCTAGGAGGCCGTGTTGCGAATACGTTTCTTCTTCTCCAAAAACCAGACAAAAATGTTCAGTTGTTGCCATGTTTTCACTGTCATGAAATTTTAGTTCATGACAGACGACTGCAAGCTCGAGGTGGCAACCAATAACATATGCAGGAGGAGGAGGGTGTGTGGATAGTTACCTCGTCGCTCTCTTTTCTTCGTCCAGTTGCCCGATTCTGCTGTGGTGGATCCATGAAATCATCATCATCATCGTTTTGATGATCACCACGAGCCATTCTGCTGAGGTAAGAACAGACCAAATTGTCACGGTGGAAATAAAAATGCAGGAAGTAAGCAGTTGCCACCTAACAGAATGTCCTTGCCGTATGGGCTCGAGTGAGAATGTCAACTAGTGAATGCAAAATATCACATGAACACGCACGCACCCCCCTATGATTGTCGAAAACATAAATGTGGCAATTAAGCACATTGGTTACATTTGAAAAAAAGTGTACAGACCGTAAATGCACTTAAAAACAAAATGTTGAAGTTGCCATGTTAGCACAAGATAGTACGAAAGAAAGTCACAAATTCCTCCACTGCACAAACCTAAGATGTGGCAGCTCACACCCTGTCCTCATACAACAATGACTTGCCATGTGTTCAATGGAAAAAATGTGCTAGGTTGAAATTGCCATGTTAAAATGCAACACATAATTCAAAAAAGCGATGAAAAACATCTAATGAACAACCTGAAATTGCCACAGTGTGTTCAAATATCACATGTCATCATGGCAAAACACGAAAATTGCGTCTGCCGTACAATGAATTTGCCACATTATACTGACTGTAACATGGCAACAGACATGTTGTGTTCAGACAAATACTTGCCACATGGAAAGCATATATATGGCATCTGACACAATTGATGTGCAAATTAGTTGACATGTTATGCAGCCAATTTGCCACATTATCCTGTCTACAACATGGCAACAGCCACAGTGTGTTCACAGTCTATTTGCCACAAGAATATACTATCCATGTGGCAACTGACACAGTTGATGTGCAGATTAGTTGCCATCCAGTGCAGTTGGTTGCTGAAACTGCAGTGACTACCGATTTACTATACTTTACCATTCCTACAGTGTGTCAACTATCACAATCATTCAGGAAAATTAGTTGCCACATGGAAAAGCATGTTTGTGGCAACTATCACAGTCATTCAGGAAATTAGTTGCCACATGGAAAAACATGTTTGTGGCAACTATCATAGTCATTCAATAAATTAGTTGCCGCATGGGAAAGCATGTTTGTGGCAACTATCACAGTCATTCAGGAAATTAGTTGCCATACAGTCATGATAGTTACTCAAACTACCACGTTTGCCTTCATACTGCAGTTTGAAAAACAACTAACTAGATCTAGGGTTCAATGGCAACTATAATGACTTGAAATTCAACCCCAAAATTCTCCCTGAACTGATCGCAAATACCAATTCGAAGAAATGCGCAACTATCAGACCGGAAAACAACGGCCCAATACCAATGCACAATCAGTGTGTGTCTCCGGACAGGCAGAACCACACCGGCGAGACCGCCACCGCGGCGGCGATGAAACTGCCCAGTGCCACCGAAAATGGCAAGCACAGGACTTCGTCGCCGGCGGGAATGCCGGCGCATCGCCAAATCGCCTGAATCTCTACGAATCTCGAGCGAAGCATCGAACACGAAAGGAAGGGGGGAAAATGCAGGCAAGGATTGTGAGAGTGGGAGCGAGCATTACCTTCAATCTGTAGGCGCTCCGGCGAAGCCGCTCCGGTCCGGCGAGCACCACCGACGGCCGCGAACACCGTCGACTCTTCTGCCTCCGCCGTCGCCTTCTCCCCTCGTCTTCTCCTCCAATGGTCTGAAATGCGAAGTGGGTTGTGCGAGTAACTGTGGGGATGAGTAAATGGAACCGTGAGGGGGAGGGGCACGAAGTGCGCGATGTGTTTGACGTGAACCACGGTTGGCGCGTGGCGCGCGGGCGCATAGCAGTTCCACCGCACGCCCCCGAGTGGCAACCGCTGACCGTGGGGGGCAACCAACGTGCGGGCGAACTATGTCACACACCACACACGCGTCTTGTCCTACGTGGCACAAAAAATCGGCTAGATTGTGCCAAGATTCGTGCATATAGTATTGGATGGTGATGGATGCGTGTGGTCGAGATGGTCAACGCCCACACGTGTGGACATTAACATCACTTCATAGGAAGCAAACATCACTTCATCCGAATCATCTCCACCAGAAACATGAACAAAATCCATTGGCTAATATGGGGTGCCTTCAAAAATATCTGCAACGCCTCCTCTTAACATAAACTGAACTTGTTGCATGGTACTCCCTCCATCCCAAAATTCCTGTCCAAATCTAGGACAAGAATTTTGGGACGAAGGGAGTAGTTGATTGGTAGATGTAGAGAAAGCAAGCTTGCTGCAGGGTGCCATTGAAGGAGATGCGGACCAGTTGGTTCTGTTCCGCTCCATACAACGCAGAGTCTTGTGATATGTAGTACTAGAACATACTAGAAAACACTTTTTTCTTGAATCTGACATTGTACATCAAGCCAAATCAGTGGGGCATCTGTGATAAATCCAACAGGCTGGAGTACACAGGCTCGCCGTCGCCATCGTCTTCCTCTCCGCATCAATCTTCTCCACCCTCTGGACACAGATTTCTCCAACACGCTCGTAGGCACAACACCAAACAGGTGATGCGCGTGGTTCGCGGCTAGTAAAAGCAGAGGTGCGCACCAGAGGCTGTCCGGGTGGTGCGAAGATGCGTGCAACGGTACAAGGATGGCTCAGCAGCAGGGCGGACGGGGCACAGGTGACTTGGGGCAGTGACGCACAAAGGTGGTTGACGGGCGGCCACACATCAAGTGTCTGGGGGCGGCGACAGGCCCAAGTGGTCGACGACGCCGGAATGGCTTCGTGTGGGGACTGGAGCGAAGGTTCATGCTGGAGGATCCGGCCAGCATGATCAGGGGGCGCCGGCATCAGCAGCGGGACGAGCACCAGCAACGCGAACAACGGGGCAGCGATGGAGTTCCCACATGAGCAACGGAGCCGGGGTGTCGATGGATTCATAGTGACGTCCGGGATCGATTTTGGCAGCGGCTCCGGCGATGCGGTGAGGGCAGAGGGCGGCGGCGCGTGCGAGGCGTGAATTTATCGGATGCCCCCAGGTAGCCGTGTCTGGACTCAGGTCGAGTAGTTGGTGTCGCGCCCCTGATCTAGATGAATGAGAAGTTGGCGGAGTTACTGGCTGGCGGAAAGCGAGTGGCCTGAGGTGCAGCCTCCATGGCCGCCGCCCATGGCGTGCAAAAGGTTGAGGCCGGTCGTGGCGGTGGTCAGCCATCGACCTCGCAGCTTGGCAGAAGGCGGCCGTGAGGTCTTGGGAGGCGCGGGTGGGTAGTGCAGGCGGGGCGGCACGAAAAGATGAGCTTGAGGAGGAGGCACGGCGCTCGCCCCATGGACACCGGCGACGGACCCAAACTGGGCGGAAGGAGAGGGCCATGGATCGGGGCGAACATGGGTGGTCGCTGCTGAAAAGAGGGCGGAGAAAGAAGGAGGGGAGCGGAGTGGAAAGAGGAGGAAGGCGAGCCGAACGGGATCGCCGACGTTGCCGGCATCGGCGTCGGCCGGTCTCCGGCGAGAGGCGCAGAGGCCGGGGGTCGGGCCGTCTCTCGCGTGTGGCGGCGGGGAGGGGAGGTTGGGGGAGGAATATCCCAGTGAATCGTTTTTTACTTGGTGGATGGACTGCGGGTCAAATTAGTAAAAGCCACAAGGACTTGTTTGTAAAATTGCCGTGGACGTGAACCTAACAGAAGCAACGCGTGCTTTATTAGTATATATATATATATATATATATATATAAAGTTGGTAAAAAGAGGGAGTACGCGTGCTTTACTAGTACTCCCTCTGTCCCATAATGACGTTTTTTGAAACTACACTAGTGTCAAAAAACGTCTTACATTATGGGACGGAGAGAGTAGTAGGTAAAAAGATGAAGATACTTCCTTCGTCTCATAATATAATAACACTCTTATATTATGGGACGGAGGGGTACTTGATTTGGATTAAGAAAGGTTATACAAAAAGGTCGCGACTAACATCCGACCGGTCAAAATTTAGTAATAGATCCAAACGAGCCTCCTTCCATGCATATCTGCGTATTTATTTTCTTAATAAAAAATATGCATGCGAGAAACCTGCTCGCCACTCCTCTGGTTGTTTTCTCGTTCAACAGTCTTATCGATTTATTTTGGTAGGATACCGCTCCCCCCGTGAAACCCGCTCTATCAAATCGGGAGGGGACGCCTCCTCTCTTGTTCGTGGAGCCCTCTCCACCTTCCATTCCTCCTCTACAATCGAGGGACCCCGCCCCGCTTATCTCTCCCTGATCTGGTGCAACACCCCATCTCTCCTATCTCTCCCCAAAGTCACGGTGGCGATGGTTGTTAGGGCCCGATTCGGAGAACCGCGGGGCTACGCCTTCCAATGATGATGGCCGAAGACTTCGGCGCAGAGGCGCGCAAGGGTGTGTTGTCCAACGCCGGAAAGGAGAAGCGGATGACAAGAGACCTCAAGTGTGGCGCATCTTTTATTACCCCAACAGTCTCATCTACCTCGGTCTCTACTCTCTGACACATCCCCATCAATCACAACCTCCAGTAAGGGAAGAGATACATCAACGCCATTGTGCGCTTCACTCTACTCCCTCACCACGGCAAGCAGCCGGAGCCGATGTGTCACAACCCTAGCTCAGCCCCTGTTGCCTTGCTTGATTCCCATGTCATCATGTCTACAATTCAAATGAATTTGAAATGGGGATGACAGAACCCCCAGCACCCCCTTAATCCAACTAGGGTTTACTAAAATCTTTTTCAATGAACCTGAAATGCCTTTCTAAAATGTTCATCATCTTTGCCTTGGTCTAGAACCTCTAACAAAAATGATGCACAATTTTCTAGGACAACATAAGGTCACTGAATTAAATCATATGCTATTTGCATTTGGACATTTAAATGCTATAAAATATTTTAAATGTCCAAATAATATGAAACTAAAATGTTTACTGTTGGTTATACTCTAAACAGTAGGCTTGAGCAAGTTTCATGATTTTTGGAAGGGTCTAGGTATTTTTAGAAAAGCCCTAAATGTTACAGAAAAATAGAAAAACAGAAAGAAAAGGAAAACTTACCTGGGACTTACCTGTGCGGCCCAGCACTGCAGCTGGCCGGCCCAGCTGGGGGCCCAACCAACTGGCCTAGCCCACCTAGCGCCTCCGTCGTCTTCCTCCCCTCGCCCCGAAGCAGCTGCGTGCCCGCACGCGAGCAACCGCGGCCACGTCTCCCCGCCACCTCCTGCTTCTCCTCCTCGTCCTGACCCGCGTCCGGAGACGCCCCGTGACCCCTCGCCCCTCTCCCTCACTCGCTGCTTCCTCTCCACTCATCTGGCTCTCTCGCACGTGACCATCGAGTGGAGCTCATAGCCGGTGCATGTCGTCGCCTTGGCCAGAGCCACCACCCCGCCTTTCCGTGCTGCCCAGTGGCTCCGCCTCGACGCTACGGGGCTCCAAGACGAAGCACGTGCCCGCGGGACACCTGAAGCGACGCCACCGTCTTCGTTTCCATCGCCGACCGCTGGAGATCCCTCTCGCTGCTCCGCTCGCCCCGGTGCCTCCCCGAGCTCGTTGAGGCCTCCGTCGTAACCGCTGTGCACTGCTGCGTCGATTCCCCCTCTTCCCTAGCTCTCTTCCCTCCCGCTAACGCCGTGTCGTCGAGCCCGAGAGCTTGGCTCCGCCGGCCATGTTGCCGCCGTGGCCATCGTCGCCTAGAGCTGCAACCGAGCACATAGCCGTGCTCAGTGCACCCCGAGGAGGACGTAGCACCCCTCCTTGCCTCCTGCCGTGCTCCCTAACGCCGAATCTGAGCTCACCCAAACTCCGGCCGCCGCCTTAGAGCTCACCGCCGTCAACTCCGGCCACCCCAGCTGTTGCCGTCTGTTGCTTTGGATGCGCGAGAATCTGGGCTACGCGTAGGTGCCCTCCGCTGGTCATTTGGTTACCGGAGGAGTGTTTCCGAGCACCTCCGTCGTCCTTGGCCTCGCCGGCGACGAGCCGTGGACCAGGTCCGGCGTGTTTGACCGTTTTGACCTGGGGTTTGACCTCCCCAGGGTCGCTGACGTGTGGGCCCATGCCCCTGCTAATCCGGGGTTAAGTGCTAATTAAACTTAATTAGCCCTGCTAATACTGACATGTGGGACCAGGGCCTTAACTAGTCTAGATTAGGATTAGTATTAGTGCTAATTAACTTAAGTTAGTTAGTTAGACACTGACATGTGGGCCCCAGCCGTCAGGTTTGACCTTTGGTTCAAAATGACTCAAACTCATCTGGTTGTAGTTGCATTAGGCCAACACACTCGTTGTGCCATGTCATGATCATGCATCATATTGTGCATTGCATTGATTGTGTCTTTTCCTGTTTGCCGGTATTTGTCCCCTCTCAATAGACGTGGTTCCGACGATGAGGTCGATGATACCGATGAAGAACTATACTATCTTCAGAAGTGCCAGGCAAGCAAAACCCCATTGTTCATTCCGATACAATCCCACTCTCTCGCTCCTGCTCTCTTTTACTACATTAGGACAACAACGATTCATCTGTTACTTGCTGCGGTAGTTGAACCCCTTTTTCCTCTGCATGACCTGTCATTGACACAATAAATAGATGAAACCGACTAGCATGAGTAGGAGTTGTTTGAGCCTTGATGTGCCTACTCATTCATGCTTGTTTGTCATGCCTCCTACTGCTTAGAGTTGAGTCAGGTCTGATTCATCGGGGATGAATTGGAATAGTGTTAAACATGTCCTACTGTGTGTGAGCTAAGTGTGTGAACATGATTTGGTAAAGGTACCGGTGAGAGGCCATGTAGGAGTACATGGTGGGTTGTCTCATTGAAGCCGTCCTCAAGAACTGAGTTATGTGTTTGTGATCCATGAACATCTACTACCACGCGTTGGGCCCGAAACCATTGGACCCTCTTGACTTATTAACCGCCCATGTTCTCTGTCCGGGAGTTGCAAGTAGTTTCTGGTGTTTGTAGTATGCTAGAGGCCGTGCGCAGTGCTGACCCGAGGGGTGGGCTGTGATGCAGTAGGCACATGTCACGGTGTACCGGGCGCCCGTTTGGTGTCTCGGGAACCCTGCACACATTATTCGGGGCCGTATGTGGAAACCTCGGCCGGACTCCCTGCGGATGGTACCTGAATAGGCGATAAACCTGGACTAGGGACTTGTGTGGTTAGTCAGGTCGTGGCCGACACCCTCGTTGGGCTTCCGCTTGAAGGTTGCCGAGTACATGTCGTGTAAATCACGATAAGTGGTGAGAGCGTGTGTGAAGAAGTACACCCCTGCAGGGTTAACATCATCTATTCGAATAGCCGCGTCCGCGGTAAAGGACCTCTGGGTTGCCTATACAGTTCATAGACAAGTGAAAGTGGATTGTCTAAAATGCACAAGATAAGCGTGAGTGCTATGGATGGCCTTCTCGTAGGGAGACGGGAGCGGATCCATAGTGGTGTATTGATATGGTGAATATGTGGACTCGTGTGCGCCACCTCAAAAGAGTTACTTACAGTCGTAGTTCAGGATAGCCACCGAGTCAGAGCTGGCTTGCTGCAGTTAAACTCCACCATCCCTTTATTGATAATGATGCATATGTAGTTAGTTCTGATGTAAGTCTTGCTGGGTACATTGTACTCACGTTTGCTTAATTTATGTTTTGCAGAGAGACTTCAGTCTCGCTAGTAGTTCCGCGTGGACTTTGATGTTTAGCTTGTTACCTCAGCTACGATCTTGTGCCCTCGGCAGGATCTTGTAGATAGTCAGGCTTCTCAGCCCTTTTCATTTGTAGTTGTCTGTACTCAGACATGTTGTGCTTCCGTTGTTTGTATGCTCTGAATGCTGGGTCATCAGACCCATGTTTGTAATACTTGGCTCCTCGGAGCCTACTGAATATATACTTTGAGTTGTAGAGTCATGTTGTGATTCCATGTTGTATTTGCACATATTGAGCATATTGTGTGTATGATTATTGAAATGCTTGGTATGTGTGGGATCCGACAATCTAGTTGTTTATTCTTGGTAGCCTCTCTTACTTGGAAATGTCTCCTAGTGCTTCCACTGAGCCTTGGTAGCTTGCTACTGCTCCGGAACACTTAGGTTGGCCGGCATGTGTCCTTCTTCGTTCCTGTGTCTGTCCCTTCGGGGAAATGTCACCCGTTGTTCCTTTAAGTCCCTGTAGATTGCTACGACTTGGGTTCATACGTTGTTGATCGACACGTTCGTTGCTGGGTCATGTATGCCCGTCCCTGTAATTTAGCGCCACCTTGGGTTTACGACTAGTCATGTCGGCCCGGGTTCTTTCTCATATGGATGCTAGCGGCACTATTATATACGTGAGCCAAAAGGCGCAAACGGTCCCGGGCTAGGTAAGGTGGCACCCGTGGGAATACCGTGCGTGAGGTCGTAAAGTGATATGATGTGTTACATGCTAGATCAGTGTGACTTAGAATCGGGGTCCTGACACGATGGAGGCGTCGAGGCTCCACATCGACAGCGAGGAAGCGTCAAGTTGTTCATCAGAAAGGACAGCTGCTTCGCTGGCCCCGTGTGACACTGATGTCATTAGCGCATGGGCAGCGAGAGACCAGGTGTAGTAGACGTGGTTGAGATGAAAGAGGTGATGGACGATGGAGTTGGTGTGGAGATCACGTGCCAGCTATTGCGAGGACGCTGAGGGCCTACATGAGTGCCACGATGCATCGGGCTGGATGGCAATGGAGACTGGTGGTGCCGACGATGCAAACGTATATAGAACAACAAGCAGCATCAGCGTGGACTTTGGCTGATCTTCATTGAGTAAGCCTCCGTTAGTTCCATGGTAGACTGTAACCTGTTTATTCAGTTAACCTGAAGCATCTGAGTTTAGCCTTGCTGTGTAGTTTGCAGCTTTTGTATAGTAGATTAAATTACATGTGCGATGAGGACATGACTACCTTGGAGACGACCAAAAATATTGCATACATGCATAATTGTGAGGTGATTTCTAATGCAAATTATGCATTAATTTATTTATGTTATCCAGGTCAAAAATACTTCACAAACTTCTGTGCCATGTCTAATTGCAGGTGTATGGGATATTTGTACAATCCACATATGAAGATAAGGGAAAAAGAGAAGTTTAGGTGCTATTCAAAATGTCCTCTCACGTCACTTTTAGGCCAAAAGAAAATAGAGTCCAAGTCCCACACGTTCTGGACTCAGATTCGGACTACACAGACATACCTGACTCAAAACGCCAAAAACTTTTTCATCCGGACTCCGAATTGGGTGATTCTGCTTTTGTTGGAAAGTAGATTTTGTGCTCTTTCCAACCCAATTGGATTCACCTTCAAATTTTTCCGGAGCGTTGAGATGTTGACGAAACAATCTTACGCTGCAGCAGAATACTAGTCAAACAACAAGTCCAAAAGTGTTGCATCACCTCCACTTGGGCCCATGGGCCTTGCACGACCTAGGGTTAGTTTTAGGCTGCCTTGGGACATCCTCCCACCTCCTTGGCCGCCACCCATTGCTCCTATATAAGTAGATCCATTTGGTAGCTTTTTGCTTGGGTTTTGTTTAGATTAAAAGTTTTCCATAGCTGCAACTTTGTGTACTTTGTTTGTGTTCAACGACCAGACCAAGACGTCACAGAACCCCACCTTCATTAATAAAGCTTTCCTCTTATATTCGCAGTATCCAGATTGCAATTTTAGTTTCTTGCTTGTTCTTCGTTTGCGTGAGGAAATAGACCCTCGTGGTCAGGTTGATTGCGCTCCACCATGGTCAATAACCCCTCAGAGTTGGTTTAGCGATTGCTAAGGCGCGACGTCCTCGCACATTCGTAGTCGGGTCGCCAAAGTCTACTCCACCAAAAACGATAACCACCATCTCGTTGAAAGACGGGACACTTTTGCCTTTATCAAGTGTTATCAGTTTTCAGGTTGCTTAGTGAGAATTTTTAGTTTTCCCTATATTAGATTTATTTTCTTACCTATTATCCAAGAAAAAGCCCAAAAAAGCTCGATCTGTTTATCCTTTGTCTGAGCCAGTGCTACGTCTTGAGCTTGCGTTGATTTTTCCCATGAAGAGGAAAGGGTGATGCAGCAAAGTAGTGTAAGTATTTCCCTCAGTTTTTGAGAACCAAGGTATCAATCCAGTAGGAGGCTCCTCAAAAGTCCCACGCACGTACACAAACAAACAAGAACCTCGCAACCAACACGATAAATGGGTTGTCAATCCCTTCACGGTAACTTGCGAAAGTGAGATCTGATAGAGATAATAAGATAAGATAAATATTTTCAGTATTTATATGATATAGATTGGAAAGTAAAAGATGCAAATAAAAGTAGATGGAAAACTTATATGATAAAAGATAGACCCGGGGGCCATAGGTTTCACTAGTGGTTTCTCTCTAGATAGCATAAGTATTACAGTGGGTGAACAAATTACTGTCGAGCAATTGATAGAAAAGCGCATAGTTATGAGATTATCTAGGCATGATTATGTATATAGGCATCACGTCCGTGACAATTAGATCAAAACAATTCTGCATCTACTACTATTACTCCACACATCGACCGACTCCTGCCTGCATCTAGAGTATTAAGTTCATGAAGAACAGAGTAACGCATTAAGAAAGATGACATGATGTAGAGGGATAAACTCATGCAATATGATATAAACCCCATCTTTTTATCCTCAATGGCAAATATACAATACGTGCCCTGCTGCCCCTGCTGTCACTGGGAAAGGACACCGCAAGATTGAACCCAAAGCTAAGCACTTCTCCCATTGCAAGAAAGATCAATCTAGTAGGCCAAACCAAACTGATAATTCAAAGAGACTTGCAAAGATAACTTAATCACACATAAAAGAATTCAGAGGAGATTCAAATATTTTTCATAGATAAACTTGATCATAAACCCACAATTCATCGGATCTCGACAAACACACCGCAAAAAGAGTTACATCGAATAGATCTCCAAGAAGATCGAGGAAAACTTTGTATTGAGATTCAAGGAGAGAGAAGAAGCCATCTACCTAATAACTACAGACCCGAAGGTCTGTGGTAAACTACTCACAACTCATCGGAGTGGCCTTGGAGATGATGTAGAGTCCCTCCATGGTCGATTCCCTCTCCGACGGAGCGCCGACGAAGGCTCCAAGATGGGATCTCGCGGATACAGAAGGTTGCGGCGGTGGAAATAATTTTTCGTGGTGCTCCTGGATGTTTTCGGGGTACGTGGATATATAGGAGGAAGAAGTAGGTCGGTTGACGCTCGAGGGGCCCATGAGGGTGGGGGGCGTGCCCACCCCCAGGGGGCGCGCTGGGCACCCTCGTGGCCACCTCGTTTGTTGCTTGACGTCCACTCCAAGTCCACTGGATTGCGTTTGTTACAAAAATGTCGCTCCTGAAGGTTTCATTCAGTTTGGACTCCGTTTGATATTCCTTTCCTTCGAAACACTGAAATAGGCAAAAAAAAGCAATTCGGGCCGGGCCTCCGGTTAGTAGGTTAGTTCCAAAAATAATATAAAAGTGTAGAGTAAAGCCCATAAACATCCAAAACGGGTAATATAATAGCCTGGAACAATCAAATAATATAGATACGTTGGAGACGTATCAAGCATCCCCAAGCTTAATTCCTACTCGTCCTCGAGTAGGTAAATGATAAAAACAGAATATTTGATGTGGAATGCTACCTAGCATAATTCTCAATGTAATTTTCTTTATTGTGGCATGATTGTTCAGATCCAAATGATTCAAGATAAAAGCTTATAAAACATAAAAATAGTAATACTTGAAGCATACTAACAAATAATCATGTCTTATCAAAATAGCATAACCAAAGAAAGCTCATCCCTACAAAATTATATAGTTAGGCCATGCTTCATTTTCATCACACAAAATACTCCCATCATGCACAACCCCGGTTTCAGCCAAGCAATTGGTTCATACTTTTTAACGCGCTTCAGCTTTTTCAACTTTTACGCAATACATGAGCGCAAGCCATGGACATAACACTATATGTGGTATATGGTGGTGGTTGTGAAGACAAAAAGGGAGAAGATACTCTCACATCAACTAGGCGTATCAACGGGCTATGGAGATGCCCATTAATAGATATCAATGTGAGTGAGTAGGGATTTGCCATGCAACTGATGCACTAGAGCTATAAATGTATGAAAGCTCAACAAAAGAAACTAAGTGGGTGTGCATCCAACTTGCTTGCTCACGAAGACCTAGGGCATTTTGAGGAAGCCCATCATTGGAATATACAAGCCAAGTTCTATAATGAAAAATTCCCACTAGTATATGAAAGTGACAACATAGGAGACTCTCTATCATGAAGATCATGGTGCTATTTTGAAGCACAAGTGTGGAAAAGAGATAGTAGCATTGTCCCTTCTCTCTTTTCTCTCATTTTTTTATTTGGTGGGCTTCTTTGGCCTCTTTTTTTATATGGGCTTCTTTGGCCTCTTTTTTTATAAAGTCCGAAGTCTCATCCGACTTGTGGGGGAATCATAGTCTTCATCATCCTTTCCTCACTTGGGACAATGCTCTAATAATGAAGATCATCACACTTTTATTGATTTACAACTCAAGAATTACAACTCAATACTTAGAACAAAATATGACTCTATGTGAATGCCTCCGGCGGTGTACCGGGATATGCAATGAATCAAGAGTGACATGTATGAAAAATTATGAAGGTGGCCTTGCCACAAATACGATGTCAACTACATGATCATGCAAAGAGCAATATGACAATGATGGAGCGTGTCATAATAAACGGAACGGTGGAGAGTTGCATGGCAATATATCTCGGAATGGCTATGGAAATGCCATAATAGGTAGGTATGGTGGCTGTTTTGAGGAAGGTAAATAATGGGTGCATGATACCGGCGAAGGTTGCGCGGCATAATAAAGGCTAGCAAAGTGGAAGGGTGAGTGTGCATTTATCCATGGACTCACATTAGTCATAAAGAACTCATATACTTATTGCAAAAGTCTACTTGCCCTCGAAGCAAAGTACTACTACGCATGCTCCTAGGGGAAGGGTTGGTAGGAGTTAACCATCGCGCGATCCCGACCTCCACTCATAAGGAAGACAATTAAAAGAGCACCCCATGCAACAAATTTGTCACACAACTTTTACCATACATGCATGCTACGGGACTTGCCAACTTCAACACAAGTATTTCTAAATTTCATAATTACCCAACTAGCATGACTCTAACATTACCACATTTATATCTCAAAACAATTATCAAGCATCAAATTGATCATAGTGTTTAATGCACTTTCTATGATAGTTTTTATTATACCCAACTTGGATGCTCATCATTCTAGGACCAAATTTATAACCATAGCAAATACCATGCTGTTCTAAAAGACTCTCAAAATAATATAAGTGAAGCACGAGAGATCAAGAATTTATTCAAAATAAAGCCACCGCCGTGCTCTAAAAGGTATAAGTGAAGCACATAGAGCAAAACTATCTAGCTCAAAAGATATAAGTGAAGCACATAGAGTATTCTAATAAATTCTAAATCATCTGGGTTTCTCCCAAAAGGTGTGTACAGCAAGGATGATTGTGGTAAACTAAAAAGCAAAGACTCATGTCATACAAGACGCTCCAAGCAAAACACATATCATGTGGCGAATAAAAATATAGCTCCAAGTAAAGTTACCGATAAACGAAGACGAAAGAGGGGATGCCTTCCGGGGCATCCCCAAGATTAGGATTTTGGTTGTCCTTGAATATCTTGGGGTGCCATGGGCATCCCCAATCTTAGGCTCTTGCCACTCCTTGTTCCATAGTCCATCAAATCTTTACCCAAAACTTGAAAACTTCACAACACAAAACTCAACAGGAAATCTCATAAGCTCCATTAGTGCAAGAAAGAAAAACCACCACATAAGGTACTGTAATGAACTCATTCTTTATTTATATTGGTGTTAAACCTACTGTATTACAACTTCTCTATGGTTCATACCCCCGATACTAGCCATAGATGCATCAAAATAAACAAACAACACACAAAAAACAGAATCTATCAAAAACAGAATAGTCTGTAGCAATCTGTAACTCTCGAATACTTATGGAACTCTAAAACTCCTACAAAAATAGGAAGTCCTGGGAAATTTGTCTGTTAATCTACAGCAAGAATAATCAACACAAAAGCACGTTTCTGTGAATTACTAAAATTATTTTCGTGCGCGCAAAGTTTCTGTTTTTCAGCAGAATCAAATTAACTATCACCGTAGGTTATCCTATAGGTTCTACTTGGCACAAACACTAATTAAAACATAAAAACACATCTAAACAGAAGCTAGATGAAAATTTTATTACTAAACAGAAGGAAAAAGCAATAAACAAAAATAAAATTAGGTTGCCTCCCAACTAGCGCTATCGTTTAACGCCCTAGCTAGGCATAAAAGCGAGGATAGATCTAAGTAGTGCCATCTTTGGCATTTAATTCATAAGTAGCTCGCATGATAGATTCATAAGGTAATTTAACTTTCTTTCTTGGAAAGTGTTCCATGCCTTTCCTTAATGGAAATTGGAATCTAATATTCCCTTCCTTCATATCAATAATTGCACCAATCGTTCTAAGGAAAGGTCTACCAAGAATAATAGGACATGAAAGATTGCAATCTATATCAAGAACGATAACATCTACGGGCACATAATTCCTATTTGCAATAATAAGAACATCATTTATCCTTCCCATAGGTTTATTAATGGTAGAATCCGCAAGGTGCAAGTTTAAAGAACAATCATCAAATTCATGGAAACCTAGCACATCACATAAAGTTTTCGGAATCGTGGAAACACTAGCACCCAAATCACATAAAGCATAGCACTCATGATCTTTAATTTTAATATTTATAGTAGGTTCCCACTCATCATAAAGTTTTCTAGGTATAGAAACTTCCAAATTAAGTTTTTCCTCATAAGATTGCATCAAGGCATCAACAATATGTTTGTCAAAAGCTTTATTTTGACTATAAGCATGAGGAGAATTCAACACGGATTGCAACAAGGAAATACAATCTATTAAAGAACAATTATCATAATTAAATTCCTTGAAATCCATAATAGTGGGTTCAATGCTATTTAAAGTCTTGGCCTCTCCAATCCCACTTTTACCAAATTTAGCATCAAGATCTAAAAACTCTGGATTATTGGGACGCCTTTTAACTAAAGTTGACTCATCTCCAGTCCCATCATTATCAAGATTCATATTGCAAAACAAGGATTTAATAGGGGATACATCAATAACTTTTAGATCTTCATCATTATTTTCATGGAAACTAGAAGAACACGCTTTTACAAAGCAATCTTTCTTAGCACGCAACCTAGCGGTTCTTTCTTTGCACTCATCAATGGAAATTCTCATGGCTTTGAGAGACTCATTGATATCATTCTTAGGTGGAATAGATCTAAGTTTCAAAGAATCAACATCAAGCGAAAGCCTATCGATGTTCCTAGCCAAATCATCAACTTTAAGCAATTTTTCTTCAAGCAAAGCATTAAAATTCTTTTGAGAGATCATAAATTCTTTAACACTATTCTCAAAATCAGGGGGCATATTATTAAAATTTCCATAAGAATTATTGTAGGAATTTCCTTAATTATTAGAGGAATTACTAGGGAACGGTCTAGGACTAAAGTTTCCTCTATAAGCATTGTTACCAAAATTATTCGTACCAACAAAATTCACATCCATAGATTCATTATTATTCTCAATCAAATTAGACAAATGCATATCATTAGGATCAATAGGAGCACTCTTAGTAGCAAACAATTTCATAAGTTCATCCATCTTTCCACTCAAAACATTAATTTCTTCTATAGCATGCACTTTTTTACTAGTAGATCTTTCGGTGTGCCATTGAGAATAATTAGCCATAATGTTATCAAGGAGTTTAGTAGCTTCTCCTAAGGTGATTTCCATAAAAGTTCCTCCCGCGGCTGAATCTAAAAGATTTCTAGAAGCAAAGTTCAATCCGGCAATTTTTTTTGTATGATCATCCATAAGTTCAAACCATGAGTAGGGCAATTGCGAATCATTAATTTCATTCTTTCCCAAGATTGGGAAACATGATCATGATCAAGTTGTTTAAAATTCATAATATCATTCCTAAGAGAGATGATCTTAGCAGGAGGAAAATACTTGGAGATAAAAGCATCTTTGCACTTATTCCATGAATCAATACTATTCTTAGGCAAAGACGAAAACCAAGTTTTAGCACGATCTCTAAGTGAAAACGGAAATAACTTCAATTTAACAATATCATATTCGTATCTTTCTTCTTTTGCATATCACACAAATCAACAAAGTTGTTTATATGAGTAGCGACATCTTCACTAGGAAGGCCAGAGAATTGATCTTTCATAACAAGATTCAACAAAGCAGCATTGATTTCACAAGATTCAACATCATTAAGAGCAGCAATCAGAGTGCTAAGGAAATCATTATTATTGGTATTGGAAAAGTCACACAATTTGGTATTATCTTGAGCCATCGTGACAAGCAATCCAACACTCAAGCACACAAAAGGCAAGCGAAAGAGAGAGACGAACAGGAAAGAGAGGGCAAATGAAATGGCAAGGGTGAAGTGGGGAAGAGGAAAACGAGAGGCAAATGGCAAATAATGTAATGCGAGGGAGATGAGTTTGTGATGGGTACTTGGTATATCTTGACTTGAGCGAAGACCTCCCCGGCAACAGTGCCAGAAATCCTTCTTGCTACGTCTTGAGCTTGCGTTGGTTTTTCCCTTGAAGAGAAAAGGGTGATGAAGCAAAGTAGCGTAAATATTTACCTTAGTTTTTGAGAACCAAGGTATCAATCCAGTAGGAGGCTCCTCAAAAGTCCCACGCACCTACACAAACAAACAAGAACCTCGCAACCAACGCGATAAAGGGGTTGTCAGTCCCTTCACGGTAACTTGCGAAAGTGAGATCTGATAGAGATAATAAGATAAGATAAATATTTTTGGTATTTTTATGATATAGATTGGAAAGTAAAAGATGCAAATAAAAGTAGATGGAAAACTTATATGATAAAAGATCGACCCGGGGGCCATAGGTTTCACTAGTGGCTTCTCTCTAGATAGCATAAGTATTATGATGGGTGAACAAATTACTGTCGAGCAATTGATAGAAAAGCGCATAGTTATGAGATTATCTAGGCATGATTATGTGTATAGGCATCACGTCCGTGACAAGTAGATCGAAACAATTCTGCATCTACTACTATTACTCCACACATCGACCGACTCCTGCCCGCATCTAGAGTATTAAGTTCATGAAGAACAGAGTAACACATTAAGAAAGATGACATGATGTAGAGGGATAAACTCATGCAATATGATATAAACCCCATCTTTTTATCCTCGATGGCAACAATACAATACGTGCCTTGCTGCCCTTGCTGTCACTTGGAAAGGACACCGCAAGATTGAACCCAAAGCTAAGCACTTCTCCCATTGCAAGAAAGATCAATCTAGTAGGCCAAACCAAACTGATAATTCGAAGAGACTTGCAAAGATAACTTAATCACACATAAAAGAACTCAAAGGAGATTCAAATATTTTTCACAACTCATCGGAGACTTGCAAAGATAAACTACTCACAACTCATCGGAGAGGCCTTGGAGATGATGTACAGGCCCTCCATGGTCGATTCCCCCTCTGACGGAGCGCCGACGAAGGCTCCAAGATGGTATCTCGCGGATACAGAAGGTTGCGGCGGTGGAAATAGTTTTTTGCGGTGCTCCTGGATGTTTTTGGGGTACGTGGATATATATAGGAGGAAGAAGTAGGTCGGTTGACACTCGAGGGGCCCACAAGGGTGGGGGGCGCGCCCACCCCAAAGGGGCGCGCCGGGCACCCTCGTGTCCGCCTCGTTTGTTGCTTGATGTCCACTCCAAGTCCTCTGGATTGCGTTTGTTCCAAAAAGATCGCTCCCGAAGGTTTCATTCCGTTTGGACGCTGTTTGATATTCCTTTCCTTCGAAACACTGAAATAGGCCAAAAAACCAGCAATTCGGGTTGGGCCTCCGGTTAGTAGGTTAGTCCCAAAAATGATATAAAAGTGTAGAGTAATGCCCATAAACATCCAAAACGGGTAATATAATAGCATGGAACAATAAAAAATTATAGATACATTGGAGACGTATCAGCCAGTCTGAGCCTTTACAATTTTCTTTTCATTGTTTGCATTATGAATTATTGTCGCCGTGTCAAGTTGCTAGTCTTAGTGTCTAGTTGGTTTAGAGTTTCGAGTCACACCGCCACTGTATCGTTATTCCTTCGGCCGTCCACCATCGCATCCATCAATTTCCACCATGTGCTACCCACCGTTCATTGTCATAATCATAGTTGAGGTCGTTCACATCTGCTTGATCCAATCTGCATCTTATCTAGTTTGTTTTGGAAAGAGGGAGAGAGAGAAAAAAAGACAGAGGAAAAAAGTTAAAAAATGTCAGAGAAAAAAAGGAGAGAAAGAAAAAGAAAAAATGCAAGAAAAAAGAGAGAATAGAAAAAACACAAAATTCAGATCTATCTAGACTCAATTCGTAGCTGAATTCGGATTGGAATCTGTTTTATGCATTGTTTAGTAAAACAGGCATATCTTCCTCATACAAAGTCTGTTTTGGCTCCGTGGGTACTGAAATTAAAGCTAGCGACGAACTGCATCTAAATAGTGGAAGAAGCTAGTTCAACATTTAACACCTCAAAACTGGTTTCTAAATAGGTCTTTTTACACTCCGAAGTTCGTGAACATAGCTTGTTCCAGTTTTAGAATTTTTTTTGACTCATATCAACTCGGAATTGAGTATTTTTTTGCGTTTGAAAGCTTTGAGTCAGTGCCATTCTTGAGAAAAATTATCAGAAAATTGGCACAAACATTTCCAGAGGAAAGTTGGAGAGAAAGTTGTTGGTATATCCTGCTTGGCAGTGGTCTCACATCATTATCTTTACTGCTATTGTGATCTTCACTTTTATCTTGCTGTCCAGAGCTACTTCATATCCTTTATTGATGCTAGTTGTGCTACGCCGTGACCTCATTAGTGTTCTAGGCTCGCGTCTCTAGTTCGGTCTAGCCTAAGACCAGCATAGTACCGTTGTCGGTGTCAAAACCGGCGGATCTCAGGTAGGGGGTCCCGAACTGTGCGTCTAGGCGGATGGTAACAGGAGACAAGGGACACGATGTTTTTACCCAGGTTCAGGCCCTCTCGATGGAGGTAAAACCCTACTCCTGCTTGATTGATATTGATGATATAGGCAGTACAAGAGTAGATCTACCACGAGATCAAGGAGGCTAAACCCTAGAAGCTAGTGTATGGTATGATTGTTGTTCGTCCTACGGACTAAAACGCTCCGGTTTATATAGACACTGGAGAGGGCTAGGGTTACACAGAGTCGGTTACAATGGTAGGAGATCTACATATCCGTATTGCCAAGCTTGCCTTCCACGCCAAGGAAAGTCCCATCCGGACACGGGACGAAGTCTTCAATCTTGTATCTTCATAGTCTTGGAGTCCGGCCAATGATGATAGTTTGGCTATCCGGACACCCCCTAGTCCAGGACTCCCTCAGTAGCCCCTGAACCAGGCTTCAATGACGACGAGTCCGGCGCGCATATTGTCTTCGGCATTGCAAGGCGGGTTCCTCCTCCGAATAATTCATAGAAGATTGTGAACACCAGGATAGTGTCCGGCTCTGCAAAATAAATTCCACATACCTCCGTAGAGAGAATAATATTTACACAAGTTCAATCTGCTGACGTATTTCGTGGCGTGACGTCACACCACGGCCAAGCCTTTACTCGAATCGTTTTTATTATTCCACCTCAGCGCGTTTAGCGAAGCGGTTTCCTTGGCACGTCTTGTCGAAGCAGAGATCGTGTCCCCTTATTCCGGGATTCTCATCAATATGGACGTGGGTAACCCAACCGCGCCTGTTGCCACGCCCCCTCCATCGAAGGCGAGTTCCAAACGATCACGGGGACGGCTCTTGGTATTCTACCCCTTTATAATGAGACCAAGGCCTGTTCCTTTTCTTTGATCCTTAATCGAACCCGCCCCTCGCCCCGAGTTCCAACACCCAAGGCTCCAGATTCAGGCGCTTCGGACCTTCGACAATGTCCGGCTCCGACCTACAGGGCCGGTGGATGCCCTCTTCCGTCACGGAAGAAGACGTGCTAAAGTTGAGAGACGGCAGGTACCTAACCTACGAGATTTCGCATAGGTTGCCCGCCCAAGGGCAAGTCATTCCCACTCCCGAGCCTGGTGAGAGCGTCGTGTTCGTGTCTCACTTCCGTCGGGGTTTAGGCTTCCCGATGGACCCCTTCGTGAGGGGGCTCATGTTTTATTACGGGCTGGAATTCCATGACTTGGCTCCGGAGTCCATCCTCCACATCTCATCATTCATTGTCATCTGCGAAGCCTTCCTCCGCACTACCCCTCACTTTGGTTTGTGGCTCAAGACCTTCAACGTGGAGCCGAAGATGATCGAGGGGCGACAGGCAGAGTGCGGAGGGGCAGTTATAAGTAAGAGGGCCGATGCTCCATGGCCCGAGGGCTCTTTTTAAGAGGAGCTCGGCTTGTGGCAACAGGTGTGGTTCTATATCACCACTCCCAGGGGCAGCAGGCAGGTGCCGCCACTCGCCTTTCGCTCGGGCCCTCCACAACGGCTGGCGTCATGGGTCAACAAAGGGCTTGACTGGGGGCCGTCCAAGGATGTACCAATATTGCAGGGCCGGATTCGAGACCTCCAAGAGAGGGAGATCAATCTGGTCGTGGTGGCGCAGGTTATGCTGATTCGGCGCCTTCTGCCCTGCAAACGTCGCCCCCTCCGCCTGTGGGAATTCAATCCGGAGGAACCGCGAGCTCTTCAACACTTCATGGGTACGACACCCGTGGAGATGTATAAACTGTTCTTCGGATCACAAGAGATGTGTCCGGACTTGACCGAGGACGCCGGCCTAAGCTGCAATCGCCCGGATACTCAAGTAAGTAGTCTTGTGTCCGGACATACCGTCCGTTTATTTATCATAGATTTGCCTTTTAACCAGCTATCCCTTGAACAGGAGTGGATAGCGAAAGCAAAACTGATATGGTGTCCGGCCCCCCTCCCTGAGACCATGCCGGATCCCGTGTTAGTCAAGATGCTGGAGGTTGCGCCTTCAGAAGAGGACGAAGGGGAAAACAGGAAAACTACCGCCTCTGCTAAGGAGGCTCTCAAGAAAGGGGGAATCGAGAATCCCTCCCTCCAAGGGGAGAAGAGGACCGCTTCCGAAGATCCGGAGGCCAAGGCCTCAAAGCAGGGGAAGAAATCTTCACAGGAGGGTCCTGCACCAGGAAAAACCCCGGCCACACTATTTCCCCAAGGGAATCAGCCCTCCAGCGAGCCGTAAGTAGAAAAGGGGAGTTTTGTAATAAGGGACATCCCTGTTTTTATTTCTAAGGATAACCGAAGTTCTTACCTTGTAGTTCGGATCTCAGCCCTTCTCAGCAGAGCTCATCTTTGGGGGATCTTCGTCCGGAGATGATGGAGAGCGAGATGCCTCCATCTGCCGCACCGTCAGGTGGGGCGGACGACCCTGAGGTGTCGTCGCGGAGGGTCTCCCCGAGTTCGGCGGGGCCGGAGAGTTCGGCACCAACTGGTGTATGGCCGGAGGAGCTGAAGGATCTGCTCGAGAGGGCGTCTATCTCAGAAGATCACCGTACATTAATGAGTACGGTGATTGGAAGGATTTCATCCGCTGAGAGCGGGTTGCATGAGGCCGTCAGAAGTTTACTGACGGGGTTTGAGGTACGTAAAAATGACATACCTTTTGACAGTTTTGCACATAGAGTGCGCCCTGTATAGATAGTAGCCCCTGAGACTCGATATGTTGTCGAAAGCGACAACGTGCCGAGGATCATAATCTCAGTTATAAGATGTCGCCCTTCCTATTCAGGTGGCGAAACGTTCGGTGGCCATCCGGACTGATAGAGTTGCCGAACTGAAGCGGCAACTCGACGTTGCGGATGCGGACATCGCGCTGGTCAATAAACGACTTGAAGAGTCACAAGGTAGGTGGTTTCTCCACGGTCACCTGGTAAGGGAGCTGATGCCCACGCCTTACAACATGTATGCTTGATGCAGATGGCGCCGCTGCTATGGAGGACCTTCGGGCAGAGCTTGCTCGAGCCAAGGAGCAAGCCAGAAAGAGTGATGCGGCTGCCTCGAAGGCAGCCGAAGAGCTAAAAGCCGAAAAGGCTGCTCACTGCCGAAGCAGGGAGGAGATGGCCGGAATGGCCGTGAAGCTGAAGGATGCTACCGACCGCTATGAGGTTCTTGAAAGAGAATGCCGAGCGGGGCAAGAGGACCTGAAGAAGGCCACCGCCGAAGCCAAGGATGCCCGCTCTGCGATGAGGGCTATAAAGGAGGAGCTGCGTCAGGCCGGAGACATTGCGGTTGGAAAGCCCTTTTTGCTGCGTAAGAAGTTCACGGATCCGAAGTATGCTCAGTTGGGCCAGTTGTGGGGTGCGGAGGATGCTTATCTGAATTTGGCGGCGAGTGCGGCGGACGCAGTCGTGCACTTCCGAAGCCAAAAGGATCACGAAATGGAAGAGCCTTTTTGGTCTCAATTCCATAGTCCGGAGCATCCACTTCCGTTGACCGATCGGTTGGCTGAGTGGGCTGAGCTGAATAGGTTGTCTGGACTTGCCATGAAGGATGTCGTGGCTCATCTGTGGCCGGAAAGGCCCAAACCGAAGAGTTATTTTGGCTTAGTGCAGCAATTCCTTGATGCGGTGCCGCATATCAAGGCGATGAAGCGGTCGGCATGCATAGAGGGTGCACGGATGGCTCTCGCCCGTGTCAAAACATACTGGGCAGAGATGGATGCCACCGACGTTGCATCCCGGGATTCGGACAAAAGCCGATTACCCGCCGAGCACTATTTTGAGGAAGTCCTGCAGGGCGCTCGTTTAATAGAGTCGCAGTGCTCGAAAAACGTTATGTTCAAATGACATGTATGATTTGTAAAACCATATTTATAATATAAGGGCTTTTTATACTTGTGCGTTCAAGTATTGAAATATCTCCTGTGCGGCCGTTAATGTATATGTATATATAACCTGAAAGATGGCAGTCTTCGGCTTCAGCCCCCACGCACATGGTGCGGGGGTGTTTGCAAAAAGCGCATTTTCACACTTAATCCAACGTCTTGGTCCTGTGAAGGAGGTGGTAGCGTAGCAAACTAGGCAACCGGACTATAATGCTTTATCACTTTCACTTAGCCATAGGAGTTCGAAGGTGGGGCTACGATATAGCCCCTAGGGGCACTGCGCTCTCCGAATTTGGGGCGCGTGTGTGCCTGACCGGGAAACGGTCCTTCGTCAAAGCGGAGGAATTCTAAACATTCCGGTAGTCGATTGAGTGGTTGACCAGTCTCTCGCTATATCATGACAGTCAGTTTTCGGCTTTCTCTACTAAGGTGCTCGCCCGACCGAACCGGGGCACAATCGCAGTAGTTCTCCTGGTGCTGCGTTAGCCGATAGAGCGGAACGTAAGGCAGCAAAACACAGGAGCCGGGCAAACCCAACATTTGACCAAAGACATGATTCGGAGCTGATGCATATAAGGCCTAACTCAAGACGCCGAACACTCCCTGAGGTATTTGGTCTTTATGATAATGGGCAGAACAATGCCCTAAGCCCCTAGTGTCCAGGTACGCGCGAAAACTTCTGGCGCGGCCGATGCCAAAACGCCAGCCTCCTCCTTGGTTATGGTAAGAAACTGGGGGATGTGTATCAACAAGAGACAGTAAAAAGGTTTACGCAGGGTCTTAATCTAAAAAGAATCCTTGTAACGGGTACCTGCTGCACATCTGTGCCTGTGTCTCCGTTGTGCTATATCCTGGACGGGTGTAGCACGTTGTTCATCTGTAAAAAGAGAGGAACTTAGTTTGGAAAAATATCGTGCGAAAAATGTATTTTAAAACAGAGTATGATTTAAAAGATGAATAAAATTGAGCTTTATTGGCTCTCATTGTTCATGCTGCAGCCCCTTGTAAAGGGGTATGCGGCTAGTAAGCCCCTTGTTTATTTATACCGGACTCGCTCAACCGTGTCCGGGGTCTGAATGACCTGTTTTAGGGGCTTTGATCAGCAAATCCGGATTAGTGTGTGGCTGTCAAGGCAGTCTCACGTTCTTCCGCAGTCGAGGAACACTCGAAGTTTCCCTTCAATGAGATGATACCACGTGGACAGGGCATTTTAAGTGTAAGAGACGCGTAATGCGGTATTGCATTAAAGCGGGCAAAAGCTTCGCGTCCCAATAGTGCTTGATGGCTACTTTTGAATGGGGCGATATGGAAGATTAGCTTTTCGCGACGGAAGTTGTCGGATGAACCGAACACGACTTCTAGTAGTAAGTAGCCCGTACAATTGGCATAAGGGCCTGGCGTCACTCCTTTAAAGGAAGTGCTGCTATGGCGAATTTTGGTAGGGTCTATCCCCATTCTGCGGATGGTGTCCTGGTATAGCAGGTTTATACCACTGCCGCCATCAGTTAGGACTTGTGTAAATTGTAGTCCGTCGATTATAGGATCCACTATCAAAGCAGTCCATCCGGCGTTTCGAATACTTCTGGAGTAATCCTGATGGTCGAAAGTAATTGGTTTTGACATCCAGTTTCGGGACTCCGCTGGGGTGGACCGTGCGGCACATACTTTAGTAGGTGCCGCCCTATTTTTCCTTGTTATCACTTGAAGTGAATTTACTGTTTTGACTTCTTGTGGGAAATTCTTTTGTTTTCCGGTGCTCTGCTTGTGGGGTTCGTCATCGTCCTCGCTTTGTGTGTCGAGCCCCTTGTGTTCGGCGTTAAGTCGGCCGGACTGCTTGAAGACCCAACAATCTCTGTGGGTATGGTTTGCAGGCTTCCCGGGGGTACTGTGGATTTGACATATCCTGTCCAAGATTTTGTTTAGGTTGGATAGCTCGTCACTGTTGTCCTTAAGAGGCAGTGTTTTGTTGTTCGGCCGAGAGCTTTTGAACCCGGCGTTGACCGCCGTGCTCTTTGGGCCATTTTCCTTAGTCCGGCGCTGGTCTTTTCTGCGTCGTGGTTTCCCATTTCCATCCCTGACCTCGGATGTACTCGGGTCGCTGGTGCTGCATCTTGCCAGCCAGCTATCTTCTCCCGCGCAGAAGCGGGTCATGAGGCTTGTTAGTGCGGCCATTGTCCTTGGCTTTTCCTGGCCGAGGTGTCTGGCGAGCCATTCGTCTCGGACGTTATGTTTGAAGGCTGCTAAGGCTTCGGCGTCCGGACAGTCGACTATTTGGTTCTTTTTGGTGAGGAACCTGTTCCAGAATTTGCGGGCTGACTCTCCGGGCTGTTGAGTTATGTGACTTAAATCATCTGCATCCGGAGGGCGGACATAAGTCCCCTGAAAATTTGCTCGAAACGCATCCTCGAGCTCTTCCCAACTTCCAATGGTATTTTCTGGGAGGCTTTTGAGCCAATGCCGAGCTGGCCCTTTGAGCTTGAGGGGTAGGTATTTTATGGCATGGAGATCATCTCCTCTAGCCATATGTATGTGTAGGATATAATCCTCAATCCAGACTCCGGGGTCTGTTGTTCCGTCGTATGCCTCTATGTTTACGGGCTTGAATCCCGCTGGAAATTCATGACCCAGTACCTCATCGGTGAAACATAGGGGGTGTGCGGCGCCCCTGTATTTAGGTGTACCGTTATTTTCGAACACTCGACGTGTTGTGTTGCTCCCTGGAGCCTTCTTTCTTGGCCCATAGATGGACCTGACCGGGCCATCCTTTTTGCGAGGATCCTTATGTGGATCGTGTGCCGGCTTGTGTGCGGCGCCGCTTGCTGCTCTTTGCTTGTCATGTGGTCGTTTATCTGACCAGGCGGCCTCTTTGTTCTTTGACTGTGGGGGCTCTACGGCCTCCTCGTCAAATTCGGGCAACAACTTGCGCTTTGGGTAGCTCTTTGCTTGGTGACTATCGCCGTATTTATCTGCGGTCTTGAGTACTTTGCTCCATCTCATTCTGAGTACGTCTTCCGCTGTTTTGAGCTTCCGCTTCTGCTTCTTCAAACTTCTTGCAGTGGCGACGAGCCTTTTGTGGAGGTTCTTATGCTCCGGTGATGTGTCCGGCGTGAGATCATCTGGACTGTTGTTTTCGCCGGGGATGGGTTGCTCGTCCAATTCATCCTGTTCGGACGGTTGCTTGGTGGCATGTTCGTCGTCCACTGGTTCGCCCTGCTCTACGGCTGGGTCTGTATGGGTGCTGTTGTTATCGAGGCGGGACTTCGGGCGGCGCTTGCGTCGCCGTTTTGGCTGTTTTTCGGGGGAATTATCCTTCGCCGCGTCCCGTTGTTCCTCGTTATCGCTTCCTTTTGGTGTATCCACCATGTATACATCGTGAGTTGAGGTGGCTTTCCAGTGCCCTGTGGGCGCTGGTTCTTGGTCGTCTCCGGCATCGTCGTCCATACGTCGATGTCTTCGGAGTCGAAGTCTAGCATGTCGGTTAGGTCGTCGACAGTGGCTACAAAGTGGGTGGTGGGTGGGCTTTGAATTTCTTCGTCGTCCGCATCCCAACCGTCCTGACCGTAGTCCGGCCAGGGCTCTCCTGATAACGAGAGATACTTTAGCGAATTCAGGATGTCGCCAAAAGGCGAGTGCTGAAAGATGTCCGCAGCGGTGAACTCCATGATCGGCGCCCAATCGGATTCGATTGGTAGGGGCGGGAGGTTCGGAGTCCGGCGAGGAGTCCGGCACCTCGGAGTCACGAGCTTCACAAGGGACAGGGTCGGTATTCGGCTCCATCGCCGTAGAGGTAGCAGCCCCCGAGGCGGTGTCTAGCCACCCATCCTCGATCGGCGCAGTCGGCTCCGAGTTAAGGGTCGGAGCGGACTCTTGTGCGGCCTCCAGGGCACTGTCCGGCAGCAGAGCTAGATCATGCCCATCGTGACAGTGCGGCGCGCTCGGCTGTGGCTCGAATCCGTCGAAGATCAAGTCTCCGCGGATGTCGGCCGTGAAGTTCAAACTTCCAAATCTGACCTGATGGCCAGGGGCGTAGCTTTCAATCTGCTCCAGATGGCCAAGCGAATTGGCCCGCAGTGCAAAGCCGCCGAATACGAAGATCTGTCCGGGGAGAAAAGTCTCACCCTGGACCGCGTCGTTGTTGATGATCGAAGGAGCCATCGGGCCTATAGCGACGACACAGAGGAACTCTCAATGAAAGCACCAATGTCGGTGTCAAAACCGGCGGATCTCGGGTAGGGGGTCCCGAACTGTGCGTCTAGGCGGATGGTAACAGGAGACAAGGGACACGATGTTTTTACCCAGGTTCGGGCCCTCTCGATGGAGGTAAAACCCTACTCCTGCTTGATTGATATTGATGATATGGGTAGTACAAGAGTAGATCTACCACGAGATCAAGGAGGCTAAACCCTAGAAGCTAGCCTATGGTATGATTTCTGTTTGTCCTACGGACTAAAACCCTCCGGTTTATATAGACACCGGAGAGGGCTAGGGTTACACAGAGTCGGTTACAATGGTAGGAGATCTACATATCCGTATTGCCAAGCTTGCCTTCCACGCCAAGGAAAGTCCCATCCGGACACGGGACGAAGTCTTCAATCTTGTATCTTCATAGTCTTGGAGTCCGGCCAATGATGATAGTTCGGCTATCCGGACACCCCCTAGTCCAGGACTCCCTCAACTGTCGTTGAGTGTTTATTCAACATTGCATCTTTGAATTGATTATTGCTAATCTTTTGCTACCAAATATTTAAGCCTTCCAAGATCCATATATTTCTATACCATGTATACATATGTTCCCCTGGCAATCACTTTACTCAATCTTCGGAGTTATTTGACACCGCTGGTTGCCTGTCACCACTTGCTGCATGGTAAGAATGTAGCGACTCGACGTCAAACGGTCAAGCCTCTGTACATCAGTGTCATCCTTGGATCGGTAATGCTGACACACATATTACTTGAGGAATTATAATAGAGTTCAATCACATGCTTATTTCATCGAGTCCTCATAAAGAGTATGATTTCACAAAAATATCATGGCTGAAGGCCATCTAAACTAGATAACTGCGGAAGCTTCGAAGGTAAATGAGTCCATCAACTCCAACGGCATAGCTGAGTGCAAAACAACGACCTATCGCACCTTATTCATCGTTTGAGTAGTCTGCAATATGAGAAGTTGCAACCATGTGGGTCAGCACATTGAATATGATGGCAGAGTTACACTATAAAGCAATGAAATGCAAGAACTATATCTACATGCCATATTTGGCTGGTGGAGGCTCTAAGTTTATGATTTTGCTTAAAGCTAGTTTTTCCCTACAATAAAGGAATAAATTTATTTAACTACTCCCAAGTTGCCCAATATTTGAGAAGGTAACCCCAACTCAAATCCCAATGAAAAGTATCATCATTAACCCAATAAAATCATTGAGTAAAGTGATGAGATCACATCAATAGATTCAAGTACCAGATACTCAAGATGTCCATAAACGGGGACACGACTAACCATGATTATTTTATACACTCTGCAAAGGTTTGCGCACTTTTCCCCACAAGACTTGACCGCATCCGTGATCGGATGATCGAGACATAGTCTTTCCGAAGCATTAACTCTCTACTCTAGGCGGACCGGTACACCTACTTTCCCCTACATATGCTAGTACACCTCTTCAAGAGCTCACGCAACTTCCTCAACTATGCCAGAGCCCATAATGGCTTGTGGCTACACACGGAAGTTTCTAGCATGAATGATCTTATGATCCCTTTGAGCCTGGGTGACAATCCATAGGAAGAATCACACGGGTACTCTGGAATTTCCTTAAACAAGCAACACTGGGTTCCCTAGGTGCCTCAACCAATCCACCTAGATGTATATTAAAGTTGCCACCTTAATGTTATCCATGATTAAATAACTCTCAAACTTCCATGTGTGAATCACGATCCGATCCCCGTCTATGAGCATGGCTAAGCAATAATAAGCATAACATATATTCCCGGGGTGATCAAAAAGGTATTAGGTTCCTACCTCAAGTACTACAACCAAACCACATGTTCCCAATCCTACTCATGCAAATATTTGAGGGGTAATACTAATGCATAGTAAAAACTGGGTATAGAAGAGTATGATCAAAGTGTAACTTGCCTTGCTAACGATCTGCAAACTCTAGAGATTCGTAGTAACAAGCTTCGCACTCCAGGTAATCTAGCATAGACAAACAGTATCATACTGTAAGTGCATCTATAGCCACCCCTAGTTGGTTTTGGAGTATTGACAACAAACTTGGTTGAGGGACTAATGTGTTTGTGAGAATTGCAGGATAACACATGTATTAGTCCCATATCGATTCGGTTTACCTACCAGAGCTGACCCCTAAAAATGTGTGAAGACATTGAGGACAATGGTGGTCTGTGAAGACATTCACATTGAAGACTATGACAGGAGAAGACATTGCATGAAGACTATGGCATGCAAAGACATAGTTGTTTCGTAGCTTCCTTTTCTTCTTTGTTGAGTCATAGGAACCACCGCACTATTAAGTGGGGTCGAAGTGAACAAAGTCAGAGTGACTGATGTGATGCTCAACCAAATCCTATGTCTTCGAGCGAAGACAATGAGAGCGAATCTTATCCAGAGATGGATGAGTCAGCTTGGCTTGTAGCCCAAGCTAAGCTGCCGCGTGTGTTTGAAATTTGACCATTGGACACGCGTCAGTTCCTTAGTGACCCAGGGTCATTTTGGACAAATCAGGTCGGGTTGCCTCCTGGTTATAAATAGACCACCCCCTACACCATAAATTGGTGGCTGCTCAGAGTTAGTGCACGACTTTTGTCGTTTGAGTGCAACCCACCTCCGAAGCCTTTGAGAGAGAATCCTTGTGAGGACAAAGCCCAAAACACCCAGAGCTAAAGAGTGTTAGGCATCACTGAAGTCTTTCTGTCTGCATGATCTGAAGACTTATTATACTTGAGGGCTGTGAATCCTCCAGACGGTTAGGCGTCGCGTTCTGAGCATCCAAGAGTCATTGTGGATTGCCAGTGAACGAAGTCTATGAAGGTTTGGAAGTCTCCCTTGAAGACTTACCAAAGTGATTGGGTGAGGACTAAGTGTTCTTAACTCAAGGGGAATAAGGTGAAGACACAATCTTCTGAGTTGAATATCAGCCTCCCTAACCAGACATACAGTTGTCACAGCAACTGGAACTAGTCCAACAAATCCCTTGTCCTCTTCGAGCAACTGGTTCTATCCTACCTCTCTCGCCTTACTTACAGTTTGTCTTTGTGAAGTCTTTACCCACTTGCCTGATCTGATTGACTTCACTGTGTGAAGTCTGTTGTTTGTTTGGCTTCACACTATCTTCCATCCTGATCCATACTACCTAGCTGCTGATAGTCTTCGTGCTTTCACTACATTGCTTACTTGACTATGGCTTGTCTAGTGTAGTTTACCTTCTGCTACATATCAATAGTTTCATTTCTATTGTTTGTCTTCAAAACGCCCCTGTTTTGAAGACTTCCATAAAAATCGCCTATTCACCCCACTCTAGTCGAATACTAGCACTTTCAATTGGTATCAGAGCGAGGTGCTCCCTTGTTCTGTGTGATTCGGTTTAATCACCTGGATTTAGCTATGTTGACTGCAGGGATAATCAAAGTCTCCGCTGCATGCCCTGTCTTTGATGGCACTGATTACCCCTACTGGAAGAATAAGATGCATATGCATCTTGAAGCCATTGATGTCGATCTTTGGTATGTCATCAAGAACGGCGTTCCCAAGGCCGGTGAAGGTGTTACTCCTGCTGATGTCAAGAAGTTCATTCAACTGGACTCAACTGCCAAGAACATCATCTGTGGTCATCTGACCAAAGGGTAGTATGGTCGTGTGAGTGCTCTGGACTGTGTGAAGCTAGTCTGGGACTGGCTCTCCAAGGTCAACGAAGGCGTCTCAACATAGAGAGATTCAAGGATTAGTGTTCTTCGCAATCTCTTCAATCGCTTCAAGAGAAATGACAATGAGAATGTCCAGCTCACATTTGATCGCCTCACTGATATCACAAATGAGCTTCATGCACTCGGCGCCACTGAGATCACCAAGCACGAAATCGTCAAGACATTTCTGAGATCTCTCGACAGCTCATTTGACACACTGGCCCTGATGATTCAAGAGCGCCCTGACTTCAAGACTCTCGATCCGTCTAACATACTTGAGAGGCTCAACACACATGAGTTCCAACTATTTGAGAAAAGAGATATCTATGGTCCCAACTATGGCCGTACTCATGCTTTGAAGGCAAAGGCTGTCTCCTCATCCGAAGAAGAATCTGACTGCAATTCTGGGGATCCTGAAGACACTGGAAAGGAGCTTGCTATGCTTGTGAAAATGTTCCAGAAGTTTGCCAAGAAGAAAGACTTCAGAAAGTCTTCAAGATCTAGCTCAAGAAATGATGAAGCTTCCTCTCGTGATCACAAGAAGAGAACCTGTCACAAGTGCAAGAAACCTGGTCACTACATATCTCAGTGTCCATAGTGGGACAATGAGACAAAGAAGAAGAAGAAGAGCAAGGAATATGATTCTGATGACAACAACAAGAAGAAATCCTCAAAGTCTTCTTCCAAGTCTTCATCAAAGTCTTCATCACACAAGAAGAGCTCATCAAGCAAGGCTCGTGCTTTTGTTGGCAAGGATATGGATTCAGAGGAGGAGCCTGCATCTGAGGAGGCAGAGGTGGAGTCTGAAGAGGAATCTGATTCTGGAGTAGCAAGCCTGGCTCTAGCTTCTGCATACGTCGTCAAGTCCATCTTCAACACTGAAGACAATGGCCTCGTCACCAACGCTGACGCCAAGGATGAGGATGACTCTGCTCCCACCTACTGCTTCATGGCACGTGGTGCCAAGGTAAACTCACGCGATGCTTACTTTCAAACATCAAGTGAAGATGACTCTTAATGTGAATCTAAACCTAGCTACAAAACACTTGCTAAAATTGCAACTAAACAACAGAATGCCATGGAACATATTCAAAAGTTGTTAGACAAAAGCGATGACCTGTTGGACGTGGAAATGACCCGAACTCAGTCCTTAATTGAAGACATTAAAAATCTTCATGTTAAGTACGAGGAACTTGAAAGTCGTCATGAATCACTCTCAACTTCTCATGAAAAGCTTTGCTATGATTATCTTCAAAGAAAGCAAGAGCTTGAGAAATTGAGATCGGATCATGAAGATCTTCAAAAGGAGAATGAGTCACTTCGTGCTCAACATGTCAGTTCCGCTGAGGAAGGATTTGAACCAGCATGCCTAAAATGTATTGAGCGTGATAACGCTGTCTTTGTTGCTGAATGTTCAACTGCTGCTACTGTTGCAATATCTTCAACTGCTAATGTGGTAACTAACCCCTCAGCTGAGGATACCACTACTATTGCTGATGAGAATGCCAGGTTGAAGTCACTACATGAGACATGAATGTACAAAAGTCTCAAAGGGCATCAGACACTATGAGATGTCCTTAAAAAGAAGATTCTGAACCGAAACCCTAGGAAAGAGGGTGTTGGGTTCGAGGGGAAAATGAATGTTGATGGTTCTTACTGGATGCCTGAGCAGTACCCCAAAACCACATGGGTTGCTGCTAAGGGACCTTCAGTGGATCCATCTACCTTGTCTGGCTTCACTAGTGCTAACCCAATTATCATTGATGAAACCTTTGATGCAAACTATAAACTATTCAGGAATCAAAATGGTGAAGTGTTTGCTAGGTATATTGGTACTAACTGCAGGAATGGACCACCTCTTAAGAAGATCTGGGTACCCAAGCGTTGTCTTGAAAGTCTTCCCGTGAATGTCGTCATGACAACACTAGGGAAGAAGACAAACCCCAGACCAAAGGCTTCATATGGTCCAAAGGCTTCATACAGACAGAGGACTCCCGGAGTCACCCTAATGCCAATGTTTTACAGGGAAATCATACCCAGACCTTTGAATATGAGCGTGTTTCATCAAACCGCTATGTCCATTAGTCTAAGAACTTTTCTGCTTATTCTTATGAGTATTATTCTCCTTCTGCAAGGATATTTGCTAGGGCTCCAAAGACGAAGTTCTCAGATGCTGCACTTAGATTCATTGCTTCTAAGCCACCCCCGAAGATGTGGGTGGTTAAGAAAACTTAACTCTCTTTTGGATGGAAAGGTCTCCAGCCGCAAATCAAAGGCGTTTGATGCTTATGCTAGGGACCTTAAACATCTTGTGGGACACAAGATAAAAGGTCCAAATGGTCTTACTATGTATTTTGTCCCAATATTCCTTGACACTCATCCTATCTATCCTAACCAAGATCTGAACTTCTATGTTCCGCTTGTTCGTCAAATGTTTCTGCTTCACAACTCTCTTGGTGAAGCCTATCCCCCAAACTGTACTGTAGGCTATGACCCCTCAAGCTTCAGAATGGATTATGGATAGTGGCTGCACCAACCACATGACTGGTGATCGAAGTATTCTGATGGATTCAACCCTTCGCCCGTCTGATAAAAGTCATATCACATTTGCTGACAGTGGTAAAAGTAAGGTATTGGGTCTTGGTAGAGTTGCAATCTCAAAGGATCAGCACATGGATAAAGTGATGCTTGTTGAATCCCTTAGTTTCAACTTAATGTCTGTATCAATGCTATGTGAATTGAACATGATTGTGATATTTGGAAAATATCATTGCCTTGTCCTTATGGAATCTGACAAATCTCTAGTCTTTGAAGGGTATCAAAAACATGATTTGTATATGGTAGATTTATCAGCAGGACGACAGCTTGCCGTATGTCTTCTAGCAAAAGCTTCAGAGTGCTGGCTTTGGCATCAGAGGCTAGGACATGTGAGCACGAGGAACTTGTACACTCTCGCGAAGAAGAAGCATGTCGTGGACATCAAAGGCGTCAAGGTCAAGAAGGACCATCTGTGTGGTGCCTGTGAAGCTGGGAAGATGACCAGGGCCAAGCATCCCTCGAAGACAATCATGACGACATCTCAACCCTTCGAGCTGCTTCACAATTACTTATTCGGCCCTACTCACTACTCTACTCTTACTACCACCGCTTGTCTCTATGGTTTCGTTATTGTTGATGATTACTCAAGATATACATGGGTGCATATAATTCTATATAAGACTGAAGTGCATGTTGTCTTCGGACGTTTCGTCAATCGTGCCATGACGAACTATGGCGTCAAGATCAAGCACGTCAGAAGTGACAATGGCACAGAATTCAAGAACACCAGCCTCGACACTTATCTTGATACACTAGGCATCACTCATGAGTTTTCTGCTCCCTACATACCTCAGCAGAATGGCATCGTGGAGCGCAAGAACAGAACCATCATCGAGAGGGCTCGGACGATGCTTGATGAGTACAAGACTCCAAGAAAGTTTTGGCCTGAAGCCATTGATACTGCATGCCATGTCATCAACCATGTTTATCTTCACAAGCTTCTAAAGAAGACATCATATGAGCTGCTAACTGGTAAGAAGCCAAATGTCAGTTACTTTAGAGTATTTGGTGCTAGGTGCTGGATCAAGGATCCACATCACACTTCAAAATTTGCACCGAAAGCACATGAAGGTTTTATGCTTGGATACGGAAAGGATTCGCACTCCTGCAGAGTCTTCAACTTCTTTCACTATAAAGTGGTTGAAACTGTGGATGCGCAGTTCAATGAGACTAACGGCTCACAAAGAGAGCACCCGCTAAATGTGCTAGATGAAGTCCCTCCTAGTGAATCTATCAAGCTCATGGGTACTGGAGAAATCATACCTTCTAAAGATCAGGCTGAAGACGAACTCATCATTGCACCAAGTCAACCTAAAGACAATGCTCAGCCTGAAGTCAATGCCGAAGCTGAAGACAATGATCTGCAAGGGCAAAATCTTCGTCCAGTACATCCCCGTGTTACAAATGAAGTATAGATTGAGAAGATAATTGAGAACATCAACGCACCTGGTCCGCTCACTCATTCAAGAGCAACACAACTAGCAAATTTCTGTGGGCACTTTGCATTTGTCTCTATATCTGAACCCAAGAAAGTTGCTGAAGACTTTATGGAACCTGAATGGATTCAAGCTATGCAAGAAGAGCTTCATCAGTTTGAGCTGAATAATGTCTGGGAACTGGTCAAGCGTTCTGATCCTCGCAAGCACAATATAATTGGCACCAAATGGATGTGAAGAGTGCCTTTCTCAATGGCAAGATTGAAGAAGAAGTGTATGTTGCACAACCACCTGGCTTTGAAGATCCAAAACATCCTGATATGGTGTACAAGCTCAACAAGGCACTGTATGGCCTCAAACAAGCTCCTCGCGCTTGGTATGACACGCTCAAAGACTTCCTGAAGAGCAAAGGCTTCAAACCTGGTTCTCTAGACCCAACACTCTTCACGAAGTCATATGACGGTGAACTGTTTGTGTGCCAAATCTATGCGGATGGCATTATCTTTGGCTGCACCGACAAGAGATACAGTGATGAGTTTGGGCACATGATGCAAGAGACATATCAGATGTCCATGATGGGTGAGCTGAAGTTCTTCCTTGGTCTTCAAATCCATCAGCAGAGGAATGTCATCTTCATATCACAAGAGAAATACCTCAAAGATTGCCTGAAGAATTTTGGAATGCAAGACTGCAAAGGATACACGACGCCAATGCCAACCAAAAGTCATCTGGGTCCTGACGACAATGGTAAAGAGTTCGGTCAAAAGGTATACCACTCCATGATTGGTTCCTTACTTTACTTATGTTCATCTAGGCCAGATATAATGCTTAGCGTTTGCATGTGTGCCTGATTCCAAGCGGCACAAAAGGATTCACATCACCTAGCAGTGAAGCGAATACTTCGATATTTGGCTTACACCCAAACAATAGGATTATGGTATCCAAAGAGCTCAACATTTGATCTGATTGGGTATTCCGATGCTGATTATGCTGGTGACAAGGTTGATCGCAAATCCACCTCAAGAACATGTCACTTTCTCGATCACTTGTCTATTGGTCTTCAAAGAAGCAGAATTGTGTGTCACTCTCCACTACTGAATCTGAATACATTGCTGCTGGATCGTGTTGTGCTCAACTTCTATGGATGAAGCAAACTCTCAAGGACTATGGCATCAACACGAAGAATGTACCACTCTTCTGTGACAATGAAAGCGCCATCAAGCTTTCCAAGAATCCAATTCAGCACTCGAAGACAAAGCACATTCAGATCCATCATCACTTTCTCAGAGATCATGTCAACAAGGAAGACATTGATATCATTCACGTCAACACTGAAGAGCAATTGGCAGATATCTTCACTAAGCCCTTGGATGAGAAAAGGTTTTGCAAGTTGCGGTGTGAGCTAAATATCTTAGAATCCTCAAATGTCCTGTGAATGGACACACATCCTAACGCTTATGCATGTTGACGACTTAGATGTGCAACACACGAAGTAACGTATATCTTCAATCAATGAAGATTTACATTCTGAGTGTGAATACATTAATGTGGAATTTGACTTCGAAGCGCCATGATAAATGTGCATTGTGTCTAGGTCTAATACTTCCTATACAGTGGGTAATGCCACCACCAAATTCTTATTGAAGTGTTTCTCTCGGCGTTATAATTGAAAAGTCTTCGCATTTGGATTGTCTTCAACATTGATTTGTATTTGTGTCCTGTCTTCTACAACATTCACTTATTGCTATGTCTTCACTCTTGAATCTTTTGATCTAAGTGAATGTGATCGGACCCTAACCTATTCTGTGCTTCTACCTCAACTCTATCTGTCCAAATCATATGCATTCTATTGAAACCTGTCGATTGTCTTCTCTGAGTCCTTGTCAGCAGAGGACAATCTGACAAACATTTAATCTGTTTTAATGATGCATCCTTATTGCCTGAAAACCGGAGAAGCCGGAACGACCACCCGACAATCTAGGCATGCGTGGGAACATGGAACAACTCTCAATGAATTGCATGCATGCCACATGTCTCTCAGATGTGAACCGCCAGGGGCACCTGCGTAATTGCACTGCGCCGCCCTCCTCCTTCTTATAAAGACACACCCATGCGGTCATTATTCTTTATTCCACCTCGCCATCTCACACAAACCCTAGCGCCTCTGCTAGCTCGCGTCGACGCCGAAGACGAAGCGCTTAGCTGCCACGACCTCTTCGGCGCCGTCCTCACGCCGGCCGCAGACCTTGTCCTCTCCGCCGCCGCCGTAGGTGTCTTCCGCCGCCAAGTTAGGGCGTGGGAGATTGAACTGCTTGGCTTCTCTTCCAACCCGTCTACCAGTTCATCCGGGGTAAATAAATCTTACTTTTTATTGCCTTTTAGATCTGTCAAATCTGTCCATTTTATCCAAAAGTGGTTTCTGAACTTCCAAATCTGGATTTTTTCTTGTTTGCATCTCATACCATGCTAAGTATATTCACTTATGCTTCATAACTAGTTAGATTCCTCACTTGTACTTATTCATGGATTCGTACAAATCTGGAACCAACTCTCTCAAAATAAGTGAATGTCTTCGCACTATGAGGTCAATGTCTTCTAAACTGATTTATCTTCAAAATCTTCTAAGAATGCATACGACCTCTTCCCCTTCCCTCGCATCTCTAATGCTGTCACATGTACATGTCCGTGGGAGAATCTCTTGGTCTCATAGTCTGCATTCATTTGCAGAATACTTACAACATCACATTGAATCACCTGAAGCCAGTTCTTGTCTGGAGCCAATCAGACGGAAGCCATTCACTGTACTGAAGCCAATCAGCCTGAATATTATGGCTTCGGAAAAGTCTGCTCGGAAGGGTGGCAGGCAATACCGAGGCAACACAACACTTGATCTGCCTCCTACCTTGTATGAGCAATACAAGTCAGACCCTGACGAAAACTACAATCAGCGCAAGAACCGGATTCAGTGGATCCGAAGATATTGGCCTGAGGAATGGTTCAAGTACAGATTCATCACGCCTGAATACGCCGAGAAGAATGCCATCAAGCACCCATGGGGAGACTGTCTGTATCGCGGCTTGGTGCCGAAAAACAAGACTGAAGCCATTGCGCAAGAATTCTATCCTTGCATGGTCAAAGGACCGCAGCCTGAAAATGCCGACCCATCTTCCTTATTATGGTGTTGTGAAGACAATCTCTTCAAGTGCAACTATCAGTTTGCCAAAGATTTAGCTGTCCAGAACGCAAAGGACTATGGCCTCAACTTCAACCCTGGCCCCTCTGCTCCCAGATCTGATGGGACACATGAAGCTAATGGAAACAGAATTGGCCCCTTTGCTAATTTTGATGGGCTTCTGTCTCACATTGCTGCTCAAAGAGCAGCAGTGGAGCAATCTGATGGTGATGCTGACACTGAAGCTGCTCCCTCACCTCCCAAGGAAAAGAAGAAGAAGAAGGCAAAAGCCTCAAAGTCATCTTCTTCACCAAAAGCTTCAACAAGGAAGCCACTGAAGATTGCACTGCCTGAATCCAGTGTGCAGTCTGAAGACTTATCTCGCGTATCCAAGAGGACCAAGAAGCCATTGCCCAAGAAGGCCACTGGGCAACCACTGACACCATTTGCTGTGCTACGCAATGAAGATGAAGTCATTGATCTGTCCAGTGATGAAGATCTTGCTGATGATGCTTGGAAATGCTTATCAAGAGCAAGCAAGAAGCTGAAATTTTCAATGATCTGCCACTCTTTGATGTTGATATTCTGAATAACTTCATCGATGAATGGTTCGACAACCAGGACATCAGTATTGATGATCTTCAGCTCCTTGTGGACATTACCGTCACCTTCCATGGTGCCATCTCTGGTGAACTGGCCTTGGCTCAGAAGATTGTCGAGCTGAAGAACAAGATTGATTATGAGAAGGCTCACTTCAAGAAGAACATGGACAAGCTCAGCATGGCAGATGTTCAAATCTTCAAGATGCTGCATGACCTCAAGGCGGAGTTCCACAAGAAACGCACTGAAGCTAAAGGCTCAAGGCAGCGCATGAAGTATCTTGCTGAGAAATGTGTTCAAGCCCACAATGAAGCTGAGAAGTGAAAAGCTCTTGGGCGGCCTGGCATTGATCCCAGGATGGCTACCAAGAAGAAGAAATCTGCTGAGACCCACACTGCACCAAGGCAGGAAGAACCTCACATTGTCTTCCCTGCCAGTGTGACAGGCTCGAAGCCTAAGGTCCCCTCAGTAGCTTCTGAACTGAAGAAGACAAGAGCGGTTGAAGCTGAAGCCAAGAAGCGCAAGCACAAGGATGTATCTGACGATGCTCCTTCTAAGAAGAAGATGAAGACTAAGGGAACTAAGTCTTCAAAGAAAGAGCGTGCTGCAGCCTCTAGGCCACTCATTGTTGAACCCATCTCAGTTGCTCCCCCTGCTGCCACAAACCAGGAACTTCGAGTTGTACTCCACCAGCCTGCTTCCATAGAGGCTCATGAAGAAGAGCAAGTTCCAGCTGTTGACCCCAACGCAGCTGAAGACAGTGGTCATGAAGACAATGTTGTTGATGATGAAGTCCTTCCTCAGCTAGAGCATCAGTTGGTATCATCGCCTGCTCCAAAAAGCAGCGAATACATCAGCATTGGTCGTCCATTGACGCCAATTGCTCAGGATGATTCATGAGCTGAGCGCCCGCAAGAAGAAACCCCAGGTAATGGTGAAACACCCCACACTCCACCAGCGCAAGTCACCAACCCAATGGTGAATGACAACGACTACATGGAGACCACTCCATCGCCAAAGGAGCCGCCCGTGTTCCAACGACTTCGCAAAGGCCTCAGGCCATCAGTCTCCATGTCAACCATCCTAGAAGAAGATTCACAGCAATCCAGCTCAGTGGAACGTCAAGTGTTCCCTGAAGAGAATCCTTCTACGACGGTTCCTGCGTCTGAAGCCAAAACTGCTGAAGACATTCGGGCTGCATTAGCCGATGAAGAAAGAGAAAGAAGAGAAGAGAGAGTTGCTACACCCCCTGCCCCAGATCAAGTCATTCTCAAGGAGAATGTGACTGTGCAAGACCCTCAGGTCGTTGACCATATGGAGGTTGAGAATGTTGAGGCTTCCACAAATACTGCTGAAGCCAATGACCATGTCTTGGCTGAAGATCATGTGGAGCCTGAAGCCAATGAGAATCTTGAAGCTTCTGTCACGCCGATCCCCACAGACGGTGTTGTTCCTCCCCCAAGGCCTCACACAATGGAGTTGGCTTACAACCATGATATGGAGCTGTTGCTTCTTATTAGCCAGATCCCGCACCAGGTTTTCCAGGCGGAACAGTTCTGGGAGGTCACTATTCACTGGCATGTACTGGTACCTCCCACTGGTCCCGGACCGCAATATGACTATCATGTGCAGCAGCGACCACAAGTGCAGAAGCCTAAGCCAAGACTGCCAAGACTTCCAGGTGCTACTACGTCTCCTGGATCTTCTAGTGTCAACAGCTTCAGAGCACACAACACCTTCTTTGACAGTGATAAGAATCCCTACTCGAAGCCAAAGATCTCCTCAGATCGCTTCTGGAGCCATCAACAGCGCAGCTACTACTCTTGTGTTCTCTACAACCAAGAGAGAATCTTCCCTTACATGCGCTTTGATTGTGAAGCTATAGCTGGGCTCCCCAGTCTTGAAGAAGCTATGGATTGCTTTCGTGATGCTGACCTTCTGGAATTCGTCACAGCCAAAGAGCACTGGAATGAAGAGCTTCTATTACAGTTCTATGCTACTCTTCACATACGTGGATACAACAGGGATCTGAAGACATGGATCCTTGAGTGGATGTCAGGTGATGTGCACCATGAAGCCAAAGTTCAGGTCCTCATTGAGCTTACCTCCATGACCACTTCGGGTGAATTGTACGAGCCTGGTTGTCAGCGCCACACAGAAGGACTGCTGAGCATTTTTCAGCGGCCTAAACCCAATATGAGTCAGATGCTCAGCATGATGAAGCCATTGCCTCAAGATGTAGAATATTCAAAGGAATTCTTTGTCCAGGACCTCGAGTACTTGCCCCACACAATTTATCATATCCTAAGGCGTACTCTATGGCCAATCAAGGGACATTCTTCTGAAGCCAAACTTGAAGGCGCCATGAAGACTTTGGTTTTCTATATTGTCAATGGCATCAAGTTCAACTCCTAGGATTTCTTCATCAGACAACCTGCTGCATCTGGGGTTGATCTGTTTGGCCTGAAGTTCTATGCTCCATGGGTGATGCGCCTAATCAAGCTCCATTCAACTGTCAACTATCAGCCTTCAGCATGCAACCATCTAGTCTTCTTGCCCGAGGTTGATCTATCTGTTGAAGCCATCTACCCCGAGCCTGTCAAAGATCCGATATATCTTCACAATGTTGATCATCAAAGTTTCACGTAGCCCATCGAAGGTGTTAATGTTCCAAATGCTGTTGTTCCTGCTTATCCTCTTGCTGGCAATGTGCATCTGCCTCACCGTGCAAATATCGAAGCCACTGCCAATACTATTTCTCAAAGGCATCGGAAGCATTCTCGGGTCCTTAATGACCGAGAGCTGCTTGTGGCCTTACATCAGAAGCAGGACAAGCACCAGGACTGGCCGAAGCGTCAGATGCATAGTCTCTTGGTGGATGTAAATCGCATACCCAATCTGGCTACCAAGAACTCCTTTGTTTCCCATGAGAATGCACGGCGGTCCTGGAAGAGCCTAACTCTGCTATATTCTGAAGATGATCTTCGAGTAGACGGCGTCACCGAAAGCTTCAAGTTTGACTCCGGCCTCCACCTAATGCAAGCTGGCGTCGTACTCCCTCCCTTGAAGACTCTGCGTGTTCATCTTCGGCTACAACTATTGTTGTGAATGTCATTGATGAAGAAGACGACGCCACTTCACCAACAATGTCTGCACTGCATATCGACTCTGCACCAGGCCCCTTTGCACCACCAAACTCCAACAATGACCCCGCTCCATCATCTGCTCCTTCCGGGAACGAGTAGATGCTCTATGTCTTCAAACCTTTTTGGTCATTACTGACAAAAGGGCGAGACACATATGAGTTGATAGTCTTCAAGCAGGTCCTTATGGGTGGCTGCATTATTTCGCCAAGTACTTACAACTCTCGTCTTTTGAAACATTTGGTTCTCTGAGTTGTAACACTTAAACTTGATGGTCGTCTGCTACTTTTTCTGCTATTCTGTGATGCGATGATAAATTCCACATGAAGTCATTCTCTAGACGTCCATTTTCTATTATGCATATCATTATCTTCTTTACTTACTTATATGCATAAAGCATTGTCTTCACAATTTGATGATGGCCTCCACAAAGCAAAACCTGCCATGTGCATTTGCATTCAAACGCAAATCATCTATATGCACATCTTCACGGGGAGCCTCGTCATATGTATGAAGACAATACTCACAACACTAAACTTTCACATACTTTTATCCCCGTTGAAAACTTCAACCAGTTTGTCATCAATCACCAAAAAGGGGGAGATTGTAAGTGCATCTAGTGCCACCCCTAGTTGGTTTTGGAGTATGGATGACAAACTTGGTTGAGGGACTAATGTGTTTGTGAGAATTGCAGGATAACACAGGTAGTAGTCCCATATTGATTCGGTTTACCTACCAGAGATGACCCCTAAAAATGTGTGAAGACATTGAAGACAATGGTGGTCTGTGAAGACATTCACATTGAAGACTATGACAGGAGAAGACATTGCATGAAGACTATGGAGTGCGAAGACATAGTTGTTTCGTAGCTTCCTTTTCTTCTCTGTTGAGTTATAGGAACCACCGCACTGTTAAGTGGGGTCGAAGTGAACAAAGTCAGAGTGACTGATGTGATGCTCAACCAAATCATATGTCTTCGAGCGAAGACGAGGACAACAAATCTTATCCAGAGCTGGATGAGTCAGCTTGGCTTGTAGCCCAAGCTAAGCTGCAGCATGTGTTTGAAATCTGACCATTGGATACATGTCAGTACCTTAGTGACCCAGGGTCATTTTGGACAAATCAGGTCGGGTTGCCTCCTGGTTATAAATAGCCCACCCCCTACACCATAAATTGGTGGCTGCTGAGAGTTAGTGCACGGCTTTTGTCGTTTGAGAGCAACCCACCTCCGAAGCCTTTGAGAGAGAATCCTTGCGAGGACAAAGCCCAAAACACCCAGAGCCAAAGAGTGTTAGGCATCACTAAGTCTTTCTGTCTGCGTGATCTGAAGACTTATTACGCTTGAGGACTGTGAATCCTCCAGCAGGTTAGGCATCGCATTCTGAGCATCCAAGAGTCATTGTGGATTGCCAGTGAACGAAGTCTGTGAAGGTTTGGAAGTCTCCCTTGAAGACTTACCAGAGTGATTGGCCAAGGTCTAAGTGTTCTTAGCTCAAGGGGAATAAGGTGAAGACACGTCTCCTGAGTTGAAACTCAGCCTCCCTAACCAGACGTACAGTTGTCACAGCAAGTGGAACTGGTCCAACAAATCCCTTGTCCTCTCCGAGCAACTGGTTCTATCCTACCTCTCTCACCTGACTTATAGTTTGTCTTCATGAAGTCTTTGCCCACTTGCCTGATCTGATTGACTTCACTATGTGAAGACTGTTATTTGTTTGGCTTCACACTATCTTCCATCCTGATCCATACTACCTAGCTGCTGATAGTCTTCGTAATTTCACTACATTGCTTACTTGACTATGGCTTGTCCAGTGTAGTCTACCTTCTGCTGCATATCAATAGGTTCATTTCTATTGTTTGTCTTCAAAACACCCATGTTTTGAAGACTTTCATAAAAATCGCCTATTCACCCCCCTCTAGTCAAATACTAGCACTTTCACATACATAAGCAATCACTCAAATGAAACAACGAGAAAACCGAGAAAAGATCCAAATCAAACACGAAATAAGCAAATGTCTTAAAATAACAAAAGTAAAACCTAACAGCATTATTATCACGTGGATTAGATCTTAACAGTAGGTACATGTGATTAGCTACGATTTGCAAAAAAAAATCAACTCAAACGGATAAACGAAACTCAAAATTCAAACAAAACGAGATCGTTTACTAATCTGGACTAAACTCAAATTGGACACTACCAAAATCATGTTCAAGTTGGTTAACTGGAAAGAACAGAACGATACGAAGATTTAGGTGCTGGTTTAATCTAATTTGGATAAACGAGTAAAAAGGTACGCTAGTTTTAAGATCAGTGGCTAAATCACGATAAAATTATTTGCGGATAGGTCCCTGGCCGAAAACAAACTAAAAAGAAAAAGACTACGGCGCGAACGTTCGCTAGCAGAACTAATCCGACGAAAACCGTCCGTTAAAACGAACGAACGAACGAACGTTCGTTCGTTAAATTAGTAAACCTAAAAAAACCGATCTAATCTACAGAACCGAAATAAACCTGAGAAACCAAAAACAAACCGAATGGTTTTATACCGTTCTTCAAGCTTGGTTCGACGGCGAAATCCGGCGGCGGTGGCGGCTTTCGGTGGCGGCGGCGGCGGGCAGTGGCGTCACGCGGCACGGAGCGACGGCGCAGGCTGTGTGTGCGGCAGCGTGCGGCGGCATCGTGAGGCAGCGATAGCGCTGCTACTGCTGCGGTGGCGGGGCGAGGCGGGGTGGCGAGAGGCGGCGCGGCTTCTAACGGGCCTCGAGTGGGGGGGGTGCCTTGGGCGAGGGGGCGGCCACGGGAGTTCGAGCTGGACTCCGTGTAGGCGACAACGACGAGCGGGACTCCTCCCGCTCGGAGAAGGCGGCGGCGCGGCGATTGGGCTGCTGGGCTGGCTGGGCTTTGGCCCAATCGGCCCGAAACTTTTTTGTAAAACAATTTCGCTATGAAGGAAAAATCCTAAATAAATATAAAAAAATTCTAAAACTTCCGGAAACAATTTTCACCGTCCAAACCTAATATTTAGGACAAGATGAACATTTTTCTGGACTAATATGCAATTTTAGAAAATGCAACATTTTTCTAATTCAAATAAAATAGCAATAAAATAAATAATTTGACTTTAAAATTCTTTCTCCAATATTTCTCTTAGGTTGAAGAAGTCATATTATTTTCTCTTATTTATTTTTAATATTGGAAATAATTGGAGAGAAAAATACTAAAATCAAATTGATCCTCTTTTCAAATTTGAAAAAATTCAAATATGAATTTTGTGAAACCTCCAACTCTCAACTTGGGTCCTTGTGTTGCTTAAGATTTCGAGGATCACAACAAAATGCAAGAATAAATATGATATGCATATGATGATCTGTGTATAACATCCAAATTGAAAATTGGGATGTTACAAACCTACCTCCCTTAAGAAGAATCTCGTCCTTGAGTTTTGGGTTGGTCAGCAAATAGGTTTGGGTGGTCCTTGCAGAGGTTGTCTTCCCACTCCGAGGTGGCTTCCTCCTGGGTATGGTGTCTCCACTGAACTTTGCAAAACTTGATAACCTTGCTGCGAGTAACTCGACTGGAAAACTCGAGAATCTTAACTGGCTTCTCTTCATAGGTCAAATCACTATCTAACTGAATTGCTTCCAGTGGCACTGTATATCTTAGAGGAATATCGGCCATCTCTGCGTGGCACTTCTTCAACTGGGAAACGTGAAACACATCATGAACTCCTGACAATCCTTCTGGCAATTCCAACTTGTATGCAACTTCTCCCATGTGTTTCAAAACTCTGTATGGTCCCACAAAACATGATGCTAGCTTTCCCTTGACTCCAAAACGTTTAACTCCTCGAAGTGGGGACACACGAAGATAGGCTCTGTCTCCGACTTCGTAAACTATATCCTTGCGTTTAGTATCTGCATAACTCTTCTACCTGGACTGGGCTACCTTGAGTTTGTCGCGAATCAACTTAATGTTCTCTTCAGAGTCTTTGATTAAGTCTGGTCCGAATAACTGTCAATCTCCAACTTCATCCCACGATAACGGTGTCCTACACCTCCTTCCGTACAAGGCTTCGAAAGGTGCCATCTTCAAACTGGCTTGATAACTGTTGTTATAAGAGAACTCTGCATATGGCAAATTGTCGTCCGAACTTGATCCATAGTCTAGCGCACAAGCTCTTAACATGTCCTCCAGAATCTGATTGACTCCCTCAGTCTGTCCATCTGTCTGTGGGTGAAAGGTTGTATTGAACTCTAGCCTGGCACCCAAAGTTTCATGCAACTGATTCCAAAACTTTGAAGTGAACTGGGTTCCTCTATCAGATACAATGGTCCTCGGAACTCCATGCAGACACACGATCCTGGTCATGTATATCTTTGCCAACTTAGCACTCATATAAGTTGTCTTTACTGGAATGAAATGAGCTAATTTTGTCAAACGATCGACTACAACCCATATAGAGTCATAGCCTGAACGAGTCCTGGATAATCCAGTGATAAAGTGCATGGCAAGTTTATCCCACTTCCATTTGGGTATCGGCAATGGCTGTAGCAATCTGGCTGGCTTCTGATGCTCTGCCTTGAGTCTCTGACATACATCACATTCTGCTACATACTTGGCAATATGCTTCTTCATTCCTGTCCACCAGAAAATTACCTTCAAATCCAGATACATCTTAGTGTTGCCCGGGTGAATTGAATAAGGTGAATCATGGGCCTCCTGTAGAATCAACTTCCTGATCTCAGGGTCATTAGGCACATAAATACGATCCTCAAACCATAAGGTGTCGTGCTCATCCTCACGAAATCCTTTAGCCTTTCCTTTTCTCATCTCTCCTTTATCTCAGCAATCTCCTTGTCAGTCTTCTGGGCTCCTCTGATCTTCCCCAACAAAGTGGACTGAATTTTCAATGCTGCAACATAACCTCTCGGAACTATCTCCAAGCATAGCTCTCGAAGATCATCTGCTAACTCCTTAGCTAATCCTCCGGTTATGAGCGTGTGAACATGACTCTTGCGGCTCATGGCGTCTGCTACGGCATTGGCCTTTCCAGGATGATAGTGCAATTTCATGTCATAATCCGTTATGAGCTCCAACCATCTCCTTTGCCTAAGGTTCAACTCCTTCTATGTGAATATGTATTTCAAACTCTTATGATCCGTGTATACATCACAATGGTTTCCAATGAGAAAGTGTCTCCATGTCTTCAGCGCATGCACTACGGCTGCTAACTCCAAATCATACGTGGCGTAATTCAACTCATGAGGTCGAAGATGTCGCGAGGCATATGAAACAAATCTTCCTTCCTGCATAAGCACACCTCCAAGTCCTCTACGTGAAGCATCGCAATGCACTTGGAAATTCTTACGTTGGTCTGGGAGAATCAGAACTGGGGCTGTAACCAAAAGTTTCTTCAACTCCTGAAAACTGGCCTCGCAATCTTCAGTCCATTTAAACTTGGTGTCCTTCTTCAATAACTCTGTCATGGGCTTTGCTATCTTGGAGAAATTCTTGATAAACCTCCGGTAATAACCTGCGAGTCCAAGAAAACTTCTAATATCTCCAACTGATGTGGGCGCCAACCATTTTGTGATAGAAGCAACCTTGGTAGGGTCTACTGCCGTTCCTTCTCCAGATATAACATGTCCAAGAAATCCAACTTCCTTTAACCAAAACTCACATTTGCTGAACTTGGCATACAACTGATGGTCTCTGAGCTTCTCAAGAACCAAATGCAAATGCTCCTTATGCTCTTCTTCATACTTTGAGTAGACCAATATATCATCAATGAACACCACGACAAACTTATCCAAAAACTCCATAAACACTTTGTTCATCATATTCATGAAATAGGCAGGTGCGTTAGTCAGACCAAATGACATAATGCTATACTCATATAGCCCATACCTTGTGGTAAAAGCTGTCTTAGGTATATCTTCTCTCGGATCTTCAACTGGTGATAACCTGATAGAAGATCGATCTTGGAGAAAACTTTAGATCCTTGCAACTGGTCAAACAGATCATTGATCATCAGCAGAGGGTATTTGTTCTTGATCGTCACCTCATTCAGGGCACGATAATCAACAACCATCCTTAAAGATCCATCTTTCTTCTCCACTAGAAGCACTGGGCCCCCCCGCGGTGATGAACTTGGTCGAATGTAACCTTTCTCTAGTAACTCCTTAACTGCTTCTTAATTTCCTCCAGATCCTAGGCGGGCATCCGATATGGTCTCTTTGATATTGGTCCGGTGCTTGGCAATAGCTCAACCAAAAACTCAATGTCTCGATCCGGTGGCATGCCTGATAACTCTTCTGGAAATACATCGGGATAATCCTTCACCATTGGTACTTCCTCCTGAACAACTCCTCATACGGAATTAACCTGAGTTCTCCTCGGCGCATGCCGGGATATATACTTGATCCTCTTTCCTTCTGGGGTGGTGAGAAGAATTGATCTACTGGCACAATCGATGTTTCCTTCAAACTTGGATAGCCAATCCATGCCTAGTATCACATCCAATCCTTGTGACTCCAGAACAATCAGGTCGGTGGGAAAACATGTCTACCTATGGTTAGTGGCAATTGATAGCATCCCCTACTAGCCATATACTCCGCTCCTAGGGAACTTACGAACATAGGTGACTTAAGGGCTATGGTTGGCAGGTAATACTTATCCACAAATCCCCTTGATATGTATGAATGCGATGCACCAGTATCGAAAAGAACAAGTGTGGTAAATGCATTAATCAAAAACTTACCGACAACTGCATCGGGTTGATCCTGAATCTCCTCCACACTGACGTGGTTCACCTGACCTTTGGTGAAGGGGTTGGGCTTCTTTGCAGAACCTCCATTGCCATTTCCATTCTTTGCTCCAGGACATTCAGTGGCATAATGTCTGGTCTTCTGGCACTTGAAACAAGTGATGTGGCTCAGATCCCTCTTGGCTGGCGTTGCAGGGTTGGAACGGTTCTGGCTGCTGCTTCCTCCATTCCCATTGCCATTCTTGGGGCCACTGTGGTTGTGCGAACTTGCTCCATTGTGCGTATGTCCTCCATGGTTATGGCCTCCATGATTGTGGGTATGTCCTCCCGAGTACGGGGAATAGCGGGGCTTCTGCTGAGCTCCAAAGGTGTACCTCCCCTGTCCATACTTCCTCTTGCGATTATCAATCTGTTGCTGCTTGCCTTCAATCATGTGGGCCCTGTCTACCAACTCCAGGTAGTTTCTCAAAGTTGCCACCATCAACTGCATGCTCAGCTCATCGTTGAGTACCTCAAGAAACTTCTCCTGCTTAGCGGCATCTGTGGCTATGTCATCTGGGGCATAGCGTGCTAACTTGCTAAACTCATCCGCATACTGGCCCATTGTATGCCCTCCATGGTGCAAGTTGCGAAACTCGCGCTTCTTCATGCTCATAGCTCCTGCTGAAACATGGGCAGTGCGGAAAGCCTGCTGAAACTGATCCCATGTAGCTGTATCAATGGGGTAAGTGGCGGTGGAATTCTCCCACCAAGATGCCGCGGGTCCATCAAGCTGATGTGCGGCAAAGCGCACTCTCTCCGCATCTGTGCATCCTGCAATGGTCAGCTCTCTTCCGATCTTGCAGAGCCAATCATATGCAACAATCGGCTCGGTGCTACTAGAGAACACCGGCGGATTCAACCTTAGGAAACGGGCTAGTTGGTCAACAGGGGTGGTGGTGGTGGGTTGTTGTTGTTGTTACCTTGGTTCTGGTTCTAAACTAGTATCCGCATCAAGGCATTCTGCTGCTGGATCAACTGAGTGAGCTCCGGTGGGTATGCAAATCCATTGTCACGTCTCGGAGGCATCTAATGGGTTAGAAGGGGTGAGAAAACAGAATAGAATTGAGGTCTAAGAGAGATTCACTACCCATATGCTCATGAGACAAACACAATCAATTCACTTCATTCAATAGCACACAAGATCCACACAACGATCTAACCTATGATTACAAACTCAATCATTACTAACTACTTGGAGGAATACTACTAGTTACAATGGTGGTCATCTAGAAATTTTCATCAGAGGAAGACTCCATAATATCTTCTCCAGCTTCGTCAATGTAGTCGTCATCGCTGTCATCATTTGCATCACTATCCGTGTCGGTGTCGTCCAGGATGATGTAGTCCTCCGAACGGATCTCCTTGGCTGGTTCTCAATTGTGATTCTCCATTGGTAGTCCCTAGCTTCCTCTTTAGGTCTTCATGCTTCTCTAGTAGTATGACAATCTCTTCCTCATATCCATCGCGTGTAGACTTGAGTTCCTCTTCTAGCTCGTTGTTTCTCTTCATCAGCTTCTTGATCTTCTTCATGTGGATAATTTGTTGATTCTCGTGTCGACGAATATGATCTCCCATCTCTTTAATGTAGGCTGCAATTGATACATCCCTCCTGGTACGAATCATCTCCCATTCTTCGTCTCGGCGGCCACATATTTGATAAATGCTGTTCTCCAGCTCCTTGTGATACACTTCACATATGCATCCAAAGGTGATATGGGCTGCCATGCTCTTTCCTACACTCCAGCTTGGTGCATCCAGGTAGAAATCAATAGGCTCTGTTGTTGGCGCAAATGTCCTCCCAGGTACCCAGACTTTGATCTTCCAGCGGTCCACTTCTGGTACAGATGTAGAGAAAGTCCCCGTGAAGCTTGGTAGTCCGATTTTCAAATACTTAGTGACTTCCTTCAAGTGTCATCCGAAAAGGGTGTCGTCATCTGGCTGAGTGAACCTGTTCCTGGGTTCCGTCATCTGTAGAGTAGAAAGAGAGGAGAATTAGAAATGAGGAGAGAAGAGAAATCCCGTGGCTTATTCTAGTGGTCGCGTCCTATAGTCTGCGTGTGCTCTGATACCATCTTGTAGCGATCCGACCTCAAACGGTCAAGCCTCTGTGCATCAGTGTCATTGCTAGATCGGTAATGCCGAGACGCACAGTACTCGAGGAATTATAATAGATTTCAATCACACACTTATTACATCGAGTCCTCATAAAGAGTATGATTTCACAAAAATATCATGGCTGAAGGCCATCTAAACTAAATAACTGCGGAAGCTTCGAATTTAAATGAGTCCATCAACTCCAACGACATAGTTGAGTGCAAAACAACGACCTATCGCACCTTATTCGTCGTCTGAGTAGTCTGCCACATGAGACGTTGCAGCCATGTAGGTCAGCACATTGAATATGCTGGCAGAGTTACACTGTATAGCAATGAAATGCAAGAACTATATCTACATGCAATATTTGGCTAGTGGAGGCTCTAAGTTTATGATTTTGCATAAAGCTAGTTTTTCCCTACAACAAAGGAATGCATTTTATTTAACTACTCCGAAGTTGCCCAATATTTGAGAAGGTAACCCCAACTCAAATGCCAATTAAAAGTATCATCATTAACCCAATAAATTCATTAAGTAAAGTGATGAGATCACATCAATAGATTCAAGTACCAGATACTCAAGATGTCCATAACCGGAGACATGGCTAACCATGATTAGTTTATACACTCTGCAGAGGTTTGCGCACTTTCCCCACAAGACTCGACCGCATCCATGATCCGATGATCGAGACATAGTCTTTATGAAGCATTAACTCTGTCAGTGGGAAACGACACCTATGGGATCACAAGAATCCCTACTACGGTTGCGGGGCACGGGGTTGTGAGAAGAGCAGGATTAGTAATCAGCACAAGGATCGATTACCCAGGTTCAGGCCGCGAGGATGCGTAAAACCCTAGTCCTGCTTTCGTGGATGTATTAAGTGTTCGTGAGCTCTTGAACTAGCTACGGTGGCTGCGTGGTTCCAACGAGCCGAATCCCCCTCCAGTATGCCATGGGCCTCCTTTTATAGTCGAAAGGGGCTACCACAGTGGCACGCATGAGGTGGAAAGGCCTACAGTGCTATGAGCTTATCGCTCGTATTATAGGACAAGACGCATTTAATGCGTAGCTTAGGTGTCCCCTCACTTTGTCGAGGGCGGGGGCGAGGCCCGTCCCGTCCATCGTCGCTCCTCCTCGCTTTGACACGCGCCCTGGCCAGCGATGCATGCGGCTCCATGTAGGCAAGCAAGCAGCTAAGGTGGCACGGTGGTGGAGCCTCCATGAAGGTCTGCATGCCGCCACACAGGTTTGTGCTGAGTTAGCCTGGAAGCTGCATGTTGCCACGTAGGTGCCTGTCCAGCTGGTTGGGCTGGCAGCTGCATGTGAACGGCGGTGGGGATTAGGTTGGTGCGGGCCCGGCAATGGCCCGCTGACGCCCTTGGCAAGGGTCTTGCCGGGTGGCCCGGCAAGGGTCTTGCCGTGGCACGCTGTCGTCCCTGGCAAGGATCTCGCCAGGGGTCTTGTGGGTTTCCTCGGCAAGGATCTTTGTCGAGGATTGTTGCCTTCTAATCCTCATATGATCTTGAATATTCTTTGTCATCACAAAGATCTGCATACCACCATGGAGGTGCTTCCCAAGCCGTGGCCCAATGCGGTTGACGGTGTTGGAGGTCGCGGGTTCGAGGGTGGCTCACTCCGCTGGTGTGGGCGAGCTGCCCCGGCAAGGGCCTTGCCATGGCTGCTGAGGCTGCCCTAGCAAGGGTCTTGCCGGAGAAACCTGCTTCGTCCATCTGCACTTTGTGGCCTTGATCCTTGATGTTGCTTTGTTTGTCTTGTGCCTTCGGCTTCTCTCCGGCTTCCCTCCTTTGCCCTGCTATGCGCGGCTATGGCGCGTGGCTCCGACTGCCCGTGCACAAGTAAAGGGGTCAAAAGGAGAGCCCCTACTTTTGTACACCGACAGGAGCCCCCGGGCCTGGGCCACACATAAGCGTGGCACGTTGTTGGGCCAGGCCCAGAACGGTGCACGGGCAGGCAGGGTGGATTTTACCGCGATAACTGTTTCGTCCGCTGCGCTTCGCCACGACCCGTGTTGAATGCACGACGTGGGGGCGCGCACGCGTGCGTGACCGAAGCATGCCGGTGTCATCTTGTGGTGGACAGTGAAGAGGCGGCTTGCGTGTCTCTTCGAGACAGCTGGGCCACTGCTCATTTACTGTCTTTACTTGGGAACCGTTGCTCCACGCGTCCCATTGCGCCCATCTCTTGCGCCATGTTTGCTGCATGCATGGCATAGAACGAATGACGGGTGCACGGGATAAGGGAAGTCACGTGTGCATGGGTCGGTTCCCACATGCCTTCAATTGAGCAGGGACGGCGGTCGACGGCTCCGCCCGTTGTCACTTCAATGGGCCGGATTGGCCGAGAGGGGCGGCCGAGCCTTGCCCCCGCCCCTTTATAAAGGGGGGAGCAGGGGGAATGGCGCCTCTCAATCCTTTGTCATCCGCTTCTCCTCATTCCTGCTTCCTCTTTCCTTCTGCCATGGCGAGGGGGCGTGGCGACGCTTCATTGGTGGCGGTGAGGGTCTCGGCTAGACAAAGCATCGCCCCTTCCCAAGAGCTCGTGGCGGTGGAGCCGGCCGTTAGAGGTAGGGGAAGAGGGCGAGGTCAAGGTCGTCGCGGTGCTCGAGGGAGAGGAGGACAGGGCGGTAGATCGGCCTCACCTCCGCCTGCGGCCCCTCCCCGCTGGAGGTCCACTTCGGGGACAACCCTTTCGAGTTCTTCATCAAGCTGCGCCGGCCGCCGCGCCGTCGTCTTTGCCTCCCGACTCCATTTGCGCGGGAGATGGAGCTGGATCCACCGCAGGCATTGCGGCTGCATATGAGGGGCTGTGGGAACAGTAGCACATGGGCCAATGTCGAGTTCCCGCCCCTCACGTGATGTATCTTCGCCGAGGGTGGAAGACTTTTGCCCACATCTACAACCTGACGGAGGGGCTCACTCTCCATTTCAAGTTAATGGAGAGCGGCCTCCTCTCCGTCAAGGTCTTTGGGCACTTCGGAACTCGCAGAAGGTGCTGCGTGGAGAGCTCCTCTGACGATGAAGATTCCTCCTCGAGCGAGAGTGGCGAGGAGGACAGCGGCAACGACGACGAGGGTAGCGGGCGGCAGGATGACAGGTCCGACTAGGCGTCGGGCGCCGCTCCGGGCGACATCGGCGACCCCATCATCCGTGTCGCCAGCTCCTTGAACTTCTCGGGGTCGTCTCCCTGTGCGGCTGGCATTGGGAGGCTGCGGAAGAGGAAGAGGGCGGGCAGAAAGGCCATCAAGTCAGAGTACACGGGCACCGACGCCTTCGTCGCGTATTGACGTCCTGCCGCCTCATCTTTGAGCTCTTCTCCCAGCACCGTCATCACCAGCCAGCCTTCGGATAGCCACCGAGATGTTCTCTTGGTGCTTTCTGCCGCTCGTAGCTCGCCTAGGCGCCCCTTTTGCCCTCTTTTGCTTCCTTGACCTGCCTCCTGAGGAGAGGGACAAGAAAGGGATTACGGGCATCTTATCTTTTTTTAGCCTGTAAGCCTTCAGGCCTTTGTCAAATTTAGAACTTGTAATCCCCTTGCTCATGTTTTTCATTCCATATGAACTGTACATGTACGGGATGTTTTTAATGAAAAGGGATGTTTGCTGGGTTTTCCGTTCGTGGGTGAAACCCGCGACAAGGAGCGAACCCTCGTTACTATTTTAAGATAAATGTTTTTTGCCCGGCAACAGGCCCTGCCGTCCCCCCACTTTGCTCGACCTTTCTCACACCCTTGGCGGAGGTAGGGATGAGGTGGGCTTAGGCCCCTCGTTCCACTTCCTTGCTGCCGTGACTACAACCAAATCCGGACCCAGGAGATAATCCTTGGGTACAGAAAAAGGGGAGCACGGTAGCCTAGAAATAAAACGAGGTTTCACATATCCCAGTCCATAACGAAATGCATGATAGAGGATAAAAGACTTATCTAGATCTGCAGCCCCCGACAACCTTGGCTTGCCGTGGGTGGATCCTTATACTTGCAGCCCCCAGCAACTTTGGTTTGCCGGGGTCGGGGACGCCTGTCCATTCCCTTTCTTCCAAACAGCTCGGCAGAAGTGCTTATGTGCCCTGCGAACCAAAGAGGACAGAAAAGAATAGAGAGACGCGCACTTGACCTCTAAGCTAGGGGTTAGCCGCCGCCAAGCACTATAAACCCTAACCGAGGAAGAGACTCGACCTAGCATGCATGCTATAACTTAGGGCGCCAGCGCTTCGTTTATTTATGCCCAGGGTCTGAGCCTGGCTTTGTGCAAAGGGTTACATGCCTTGCCGGCAAGGCTTGTACAAAAGGTGGCTTGCCGGGAGGCCCAGCAGCCGCGCCTTATGGGTAAAACTTGCGAAGATGCTCGATGTTCCAGGAGTTACTTACTGGAATGGCATCTTCGGTCTCTAGGCGGACTGCGCCGGGCCTGGTGACTCGCGTTACCCGATAAGGGCCTTCCCACTTCGGCGTCAACTTGTTGGAATTCTTGGCCGACTGAACGTGCTGAAGAACAAGGTCGCCTTCCTCAAAGCTCTATGCATGAACCTTGCGGCTATGGTAGCAGCGCAAGGCTTGCTGGTAGCGTGCTGCTCTCACAGCCGCCCGGAGACGATCTTCCTCAACGAGCGTCGCGTCATCTTGCCACAATGGCTCTTGCTCAAGCTCATCATAAGCGAGCACTCGAGGTGACCCGTATATGAGTTCCGTGGGGAGAACTGCTTCCGCCCCGTAGATCAGGGCAAAGGGTGTCTGGCCGGTGGCTTGATTTGGCGTCGTTCTGATCGACCAAAGAACCACAGGCAATTCGTCAATCCAGCGCCTTCCGCTCTTGCGCAGCCTATCAAAAGTCTTCATTCTCAAGCCTCGCAGAACTTTAGCATTTGCTCTCTCCGCTTAGCCGTGGCTCCGTGGGTGTGCCACGGAAGCAAAACAGACCTTGCTACCGAGATCCTCAATGTATTGCATGAAGGCATGGCTTGTGAACTGGGTGCCGTTTTCGGTGATGATCCTGTTGGGTACCCCAAAACGACAAACTAGTCCCTTGAACTTGATGGCTGACTGCGTTGTCACCTTCCTCACTACTTCCAGCTCTGGCCACTTTGTGAACTTGTCGATTGCAACGTACAAGTACTCAAAGCCCCCGACGACACGAGGGAAAGGGCCCAATATGTCGAGCCCCCAGACCGAGAAGGGCCAGGAGAGAGGGATGGTTTGAAGGGCTTGAGCTGGTTGATGAAGCTTCTTTGAATGGAACTGGCACGCTTCACATTTGGTTATAGTGCCGTCGCATCCTGGAGGGCAGTGGGCCAGAAGAAACCTCGCCGAAAAGCTTTGCCGGCAAGGGCCCTCAACCCTATGTGTGAGCCACATATGGCTGCATGTATCTCTGCCAACAGCTCTAGTCCTTCCTCCCAGGAGATGCACTTTAATTTCATCCCATTCGGTCTTTTTCTGTACAAGACGTTGTCAATGAATTGGTACAGAGCAGACCGACGGGCTACTCTCTCTGCTTCTTCCTGCTCCTCAAGAAGCTCCCCTTTTTGGAGGAATCAGATGGTGTCCTGAGCCCATGCTGGAGCCTATGGCTCGACGACAAGGACCAAAGGCATCTCTTCTGCCATGGGAGCGGCCGTCTCTACGGCCATGGCCTGAGGCCCTACCAGAGTCGGTCGTCCCATGGCAGGATCGGCATCCACGGCAACATCTTCGCCAGCGGCTCCGGGGAGCTCGGTGGGGAAGTAATTGCCGGGGCCAAACTCCGCTTGCTCTGCCCGGTTGATGGTTCGACGGATGGTTGAGTTAACTGAAGCACAAAAGTACCTGGTTCCACAGGTAGCTTGAGGGCAGCGCGCTTTGACAAGTAGTCGACGATGTCGTTTTCCGTCCGAGGGACGTGCTCTGCTTGTATACCGTCAAAGCGCTCCTCTAGTTTCCTCACTTCATCCATGTAAGCTTCCATCAACGAGCTTTGGTAATCTTTATTGATCTGCCTGACGACAAGCTGTGAGCCACCCCTGACGATGAGCTTTTTGACTCCGAGGTCCGTCGCGATCCTGAGACCGGCAAGCAAACCCTCGTACTCGGCGGTGTTGTTGGTTGACATCTCCCGAGGAAAGTTCATTTGGATGACATACTTGAGGTGCTCTCCGGTGGGTGCGACAAGCAACACACCAGCACCGGTGCCTTGCAGCAAAAAAGCCCCATCAAAGTACATGATCCAGTTGCGACTCGTTTCCTTGATGGGGAGAGTGGTCTCCTGTACCTCTTCGTCGGGCGTCCAGGTCCATTCTTCAACAAATTCCGCCAAGACTCTGCTCTGAATCGTCAAGGTACTTTTGAACTTCAAATCGAAACTCGACAGCTCCAGGGCCCATTCCATGATCCTCCCCGTTGCATCTGGGTTATGCAGTATCCGTTGCAACGGGAGGCGGGTGACTACGGTGATCTCGTGCGCTTGGAAGTAATGACGCAGCTTCCTCGAGGCCATAAGGAGGCCGAAGAGCAATTTTTGCACACCTGAGTACCTCGACCTAGCCCCCTGCAAGAGGGAGCTGACGAAGTAATCTGGGTGCTGCACCATTTTCTTCTTCTGCGCCACTTCACCTGGTCGCGCGGGCCTTGTCGTATTGGCGTCTACCTCTGCCGGGGACTCAGTCTTGCTGGGACCGGGCCCTGCCGAGGAGGGTTCCGGCTCGCCATCCGTTGACTCTGCCGCTGCCGCTGCCCCTTCGTCGACCTCTCTCTGCGCCACTGGTGTGGCGCTAACCACCTGATTCGTTGCCGCTAGATACAACAGCAACGGTTCTTGTGGTTTGGGTGCAACCAGCACTGGGGTAGAGGAGAGGTACTTCTTCAAATCTTATAGCGCTGCCTCGGCCTACGGGGTCCACTCCATTGGGCCCGTCTTTTTCCAGATCTTGAAAAAGGGAAGGGCATGCTCCGCGGACTTGGAGATGAATCTGCTCATGGCGGCAACGCAGCCTGTGAGCCGACGCACGTCCTTGATCCGTTTGGGTGCCTCAATCTTCTCGATGGCCTTGATCTTATCTGGGTTTGCCTCAATCCCGCGCTGCGACACAAAGAACCCGAGAAGCTTGCCGGACGGGACGCCGAAGACACACTTCTCAGGGTTCAAGTTGAGGTTGATCTTGCGTGGTTTGCAAATGTTTCCTCCAGATCTTGCACAAGTGTTGCTCTGTCCTTGGTTTTGACCACTATGTCATCCATATAAGCTTCCATATTTCTATGTAGCTGGGGCTCAAAACCAATTTGGACTGCTCTTACAAACATTGAACCAGCACTCTTCAACCCGAAAGGCATCCGTAAAAAGGAATACGTACCACATGGGGTGATGAATGCTGTCTTCTCCTCGTCCTCTTTTGTCATGAAGATTTGGTGGTATCCTGAGTAGGCGTCAAGGAATGATAACAGGTCACACCCAACCGTGGAGTCAACAATCTGGTCGATGCGCGGCAACGGGAAGGGATCCTTTGGACAAGCTTTATTGATGTCTGTGTAATCAATACACAGTCTCCACTTCCCGTTTGCCTTGCGCACCACTACCGGGTTGGCCAACCACATCGGATGGAGTACTCCCCTTACCAAACCTGCCGCCTCTAGTTTTCTGATCTCCTCCGTGATGAACTCCTGCCTCTCCAGAGCTTGCTTCCTGACCATCTGCTTGACGGGCCGTGCATGAGGACAAACATCAAGATGGTGCTCAATTACTTCCCTGGGAATGCCGGGGATGTCGGAGGCTTGCCATGCAAACACATCGACATTTGCCCACAGGAAAGTGACGAGCTCGCTTTCCTATTTGCTGTCGAGGGTGGAGCTTATGGTAAAAGCTCCCCCCGTACCGCCCCCCCTGACGGGCACCTTCTTGGTCTCTGGTGGTGTAGCTCTGGACTTCTTGCTCTTGCCGGCGGAGCTCTCTGGCACGTCCTCAACGGGAGCGCAACACCCCGAAGTGGTGCGCTTGCCGAAGTGGGTGCGAGGGGTCTCGCCGGTCTTCTTCCCTCCTGGGGCTCCGTCCGCAGGAGCAGGTGCCTTGGCGGCAGCTGCTGCAACTGCTTCCCGGTAGAGTTGGTCGGCGCAGATCAACGCGTCTTTTTTGTTGGAGGCGACGGTGATGATGTTCATTGGCTCGGGCATCTTCAGCGTGTTGTAGGCGTAATGTGAAGCCGCCATGAATTTCGCTAGTGCCGGGCGGCCGAGGATCCCGTTGTAGGGCAAGGGGATCTCCGCTACATCAAAGACGATCCTCTCCGTCCTGTGGTTCAGCTTGCCTTCGAACGTCATGGGCAGCGTGACCTTTCCCTTCGGCTGGCTCCTCCCCGGGTTGATCCCTTGGAATGTGCCCGTATCCTCGAGGTCTCCATCAGGGATCTGCAGCCTCTTGATCACAACAGGCAAGATCAAGTTCATACTGGCCCCACATCAACCAGCATCTTTGTCACCTTGAGGTTGCAGATTGTTGGCGAAACCAACAACGGCAAGCACCTGACCACAGTAGTGTGGTCAGGATGGTCCTCGGTGTCGAAGATGATAGGCGTGCTGGACCACTTCAGCAGCTTTCGTGCGTCGAACGACGGCTCCACCGCTGTGATCTCACTCGCCCACTGCTTGAGCTGGCGGTGAGATGCATGCAGCGAGGCGCCCCCATCGATGCACATGGCTTCTGTGGCTTTCTGAAACTCTTGGTCGCCGGACTCATCATCCTCGTCGTGATCATCGTCTTCCTGCTTCTTGTCACGGCCCTGGGTGGGCCTCTCTTGCTGATTGTCCTTGTTGCGGTGGCCTCCTTGGCCGCCACGCTTCTTGCCGGTCCCTCGGCACCCTCTTGCCCTTCTCCTTGTCCCGCCGCTCACTCGGCTTTCTGCTTCTCGGCAAGCAGCTCTACTTGCTGGTAGTTCTGGAGGTCGTGGCCCTTGGTGCGGTGGATCTTGCAATACTGCTTGTCAGAGCCCCCTGGCTTATCGGCGGCCACCAAGGCCCGGTAAGCGACACACCCGACAACCTCCTTGCCGGGGTCACTCACCTTGGGTATCTTGGTGGCGCCAGTGTCATCGGACCCCTCGACGGCAAGCACAGCCTTGCCCTTGCGCTTCCTATTACAGTGTCGGCCCTTCTTCGCTGGGGTGGCGGTATCATCCGTGGAGTCGGTTTCCGCGCCGGCGTCTTCACCGGGGTACTTCATTCCCTCTTCAGCGCGAGTGCACCGATCGGCCAGAACATAGAGTTTGGCCACATCTCTGACTTTGTTCATCGCCAGCTCTTCACGCATCTTACGATTGCACACATTCTGATGGAATGCACTGATCACAGCGGCAGGATGAACGTCGGGTATGTTGTACTGCACTCGGCTGAACCTTTTGATGTACTTGCGCAAGTTTTCTCATTCCTTCTGTGGAATGATATGTAAATCACTCGCCTAGCCATGAGCTTGGTGGCCTCCGGTAAAGGCGCCAACAAACTCATGACACAGATATGCCCAAGAAGAAATGGAGTCTACTGGCAAGTGCATCAACCATGACATAACATTGGGCTTGAGTGCCAGCGGAAAATAGTTGGCGAGCACCTTATCGTCGCGAGCCCCCGCAACTTGCATCGTGATGGCGTAGATGCTGAGGAACTCTGACGGGTGAGTCTTCCCGTTGTACTTCTCACCAACATCGGGCTTGAACATGCGGTGGGAGGGCCACTGGAACTGCCGCAACTCACGGGTGAAGGCCGGACCACCCACCTCATAGGGTAGGCCACCGTGGCCTCCCGGTGCTGGGTGGTCCATAGTGGGCCCTGCCCGCCTGTCCGACTGGTGGCGCGCGTCACGCCGGTGCTCGATGGTGGTTCGAGCGTCTTCATGAGCTCGCTCTCGAAGAACTTGGCGTTGGTCGCGGTGGGTTCGCGGGTCGGACGACGCTATGGAGATATCATCATGAGCGTCGTCCGGACGGACCGACACCCGCGGTAGCCAGGATGGATGAGGGGAGTGCACCGTGGCCGCATCGCCTCTGGCCCGACCTCTGTTGACATGCGGTGGCTCGACGGAGCGACAGCCTGCGGGCCCCGCCGGCCGCAACTCTCCGTTGTTTGTGATGCCGACGAGGCTATGGACAGTGGCCCTCCATTCGTTAAGCTTCTCCGTAGCGGGAGGAAAGTCGAGGAGCAGCTGTGCGCGTGCTAGGGCTTCTGCTGGCATGGGCGGCGGCGAAAGCTGTGTGGACCGCGACGCGCTTCGACTTCTAACCGCGTTAGAAGGAGCCCCATCACGGCCCCGCAGCCATCCGCTACCTCCTCCAGCACCTCGGCGCGCATGCTGGCCCTCCTCATCATGTGAAGGGCGCATGGGACTCTTCCCAGGGCGGCGCCCAGGGTCACCAGCAGGGCGATGCTGCTCATCACGCACGACCTGAGAAGAGCGCACCATGGGCACCGGTGTTGGCATCTTGGAGGTTGCTGCGCCGCTATTTGGCGGCACGACGACGCACCTGGAGGACCCCGCGCCGCCTGCGGGGGCCCCGACTCCGTCTCTGGAGCCTGCGATGCATGGCTCGTCGCCTAGCATACGAGCGACACCGCTCATCAGGCTTGGACTGCCAGGGTGATGTGGATGTTCGCGGGTCGCGCCACGGGTTCTCTCCGCGACTGGTCCACACTGGTACTGGCAGTTTGGTCCCGGACGAACCGATCGCCGTGGTCGTCTTGTTCTTAGGAGCCATGGCGATGAAGAACTGCTAGGCCAACTACTAGACCAGATTCTCACAATTGCGCCCCCTACCTGGCGCGCCAAAGATGTCGGTGGGAAACGACATCTATGGGATCACAAGAATCCCTACTACAGTTGCGGGGCTCGGGGTTGTAAGAAGAGCAGGATTAGTAATCAGCACAAGGATCGATTACCCAGGTTCGGGCCGCGAGGATGCGTAAAATCCTAGTCCTGCTTTGGTAGATGTATTAATTGTTCTTGAGCTCTTGAACTAGCTACGGTGGCTGTGTGGTTCCAAAGAGCCGAATCCCCCTCCAGTACGCCATGGGCCTCCTTTTATAGTCGAAAGGGGCTGCCACAGTGGCACACAGGAGGTGGAAAGGCCTACAGTGCTATGAGCTTATCGCTCGTATTACAGGACAAGACACATTTAATGTGTAGCTTAGGTGTCCCCTTGCTTTATCGGGGGCGGGGGCGAGGCCCGTCCCATCCATCGCCGCTCCTCCTTGCTTTGACACATGCCCTGGCCAGCGATGCATGCGGCGCCATGTAGGAAGGCAAGCAGCTGAGGTGGCGCGGTGGTGGAGCCTCCACGAAGGTCTACATGCTGCCACGCACATGTGTGCTGAGTTGGCCTAGAAGCTGCATGTTGCCATGCAGGTGCCTGTCCAGCTGGTTGGGCTGTCAGCTGCATGTGAACGGCAGTGGGGATTAGGTTGGTGCGGGCCCGGCAGTGGCCTCGCTGACGCCCTTGGCAAGGGTCTTGCCGGGTGGCCTGGCAAGGGTCTTGCCGTGGCGCGCTGTTGTCCCTGGCAAGGATCTCGCCAGGGGTCTTGTGGGTTTCCTCGGCAAAGATCTTTCTCAAGGATTGTTGCCTTCTAATCCTCATCTGATGTTGAATATTCTTTGTCTTCACGAAGATCTGCATACCACCATGGAGGTGCCTCCCGAGCCGTGGCCCAACGCGGTTGACGGTGTTGGAGGCCGTGGGTTTGAGGATGGCTCACTCCGCTGGTGTGGTCGAGCCGCCCCGGTAAGGGCCTTGCCGGGGCTGCTGAGGCTGCCCCGGTAATGGTCTTGCCGGGGAAACCTGCTTCGTCCATCTACACTTTGTGGCCTCGATCCTTGATGTTGCTTTGTTTGTCTTGTGCCTTCGGCATCTCTCTGGCTTCCCTCCTTTGCCCTGCTATGCGCGGCTATGGCGCGTGGCTTCGACTTCAAAAGGAGAGCCCCTACATTTGTACATCGACAAACTCTCTAGTCCGGGAGGACCGATACACCTACTTGCCCCTACATCTGCTAGTCCACCTCTTTAAGAGCTCACGCAACTTACTCAACTATGCTAGAGCCCATAATGGCTTGTGGCTAGACACGAAAGGTTCTAGCATGAATAATCTTTGATCCCTTTGAGCCTGGGTGGCAATCCATAGGGAAAATCACACGGGTACTCTAGGATTTCCTTACACAGGCAACACTGGGTTGCCCAGGTGCCTCAACCAATCCACCCAGATGTATATTAATGTTGCCACCTTAATGTTATCCATGATTAAATAACTCTTAAACTTCCATGTGTGAATCACAATCCAATCCCCATCTACGAGCATGGCTAAGCAATAATAAGCATAATGTATATTCCCGGGGTGATCAAACAGGTATTAGGTTCCTACCTCAAGTAATACAAGCAAACCACATGTTCCAATCCTACTCATGCAAATATTTGAGGGGTAATACTAATGCATAGTAAACACTGGGTATAGAAGAGTATGATCAAAGTGTAACTTGCCTTGCTGACGATCTGCAAACTCTAGAGATTCATAAGCTTCGCACTCTGGGTAATCTAGCATAGACGAACAGTAGCATTCATAAGCAATCACTCAAACGAAACAACGAGAAAACCGAGAAAAGATCCAAATCAAACATGAAACAAGCAAATGTGTTAAACTAACAAAAGTAAAACCTAACAGCATTATTATCACGTGGATTAGATCTTAACAGTAGGTACATGTGATTAGCTACGATTTGCAAAAAGAATCTACTCAAACAAAGAAACGAAACTCAAAATACGAACGAAACAAGATCGTTTACTAATCTGGACTAAACTCAAATTTTACAGTACCAAAATCATGTTCAAGTGGTTAACTGGAAAGAGCAGAACAATACAAAGATTTAGGCGTTGGTTTCATCTAATTTGGATAACCGAGTAAAAAGTTACGCTAGTTTTGAGATCTGGGGCTAAATCATGATAAAATTATTCGTGAATAGGTCCCTGGCCGAAAATAAACTAAAAAGAAAAATACTACGGCGTGAACGTTCGCTAGCTGAACTAATCCGACGAAAACCGTCCGTTAAAACGCACGGACGAACGAACGTTCGTTAAATAAGTAAACCTAAAAAACGCGATCTAATCTACCGAACCGAAATAAACCAGAGAAACCGAAAATAAATTGAATGATTTTATACCATTAACCGAGGTCGGTTCGACGACGAGATCCGGCGGCGGCGGGGGATTTCGGTGATGGTGGCGGCGGGCAGTGGTGTCGGGCGGCGCGGGCCGGCGGGAGGCGACACGGGCTGCTTCGGAGGCTGCGTGCGGCGGTGGCGCTGCTGCTGTTGCTGCTGCGGTGGTGGGGTGAGGCAGGGTTGCGAGAGGCGGCGGGGCGGCGCGGCTTATAAAGGGCCTCGAGGGGGGGGGGGTTGCCTTGAGCGAGAGGGCGGCCACGGGAGTCCGAGCCGGACTCCCTGTCGGCGACAGTGACGAGCGGGACTCCTCCCGCTCGGAGGAGGCGGCGGCGCGGCAGTTGGGCTACTGGGCCGGCTGGGCTTCCGCCCAGTCGGTCCGAAACTTTTTTTAAACAATTTTGCCGCAAAGGAAAAATCATAAATTAATATAAAAAAATTCTAAAACTTCCAGAAACAATTTTTACCATGCAAACCTAATATGTAGGACAAGATGAACATTTTTCTGGACTAATATGCAATGTTAAAAAATGCAACAATTTTCTAATTCAAATAAAATAGCAAATAAAATACCAATAAAATAAATAATTTGATTTTAAAATTCTTTCTCCAATATTTCTCTTAGGTTTAAGAAGTCATATTACCTTCTCTCATTTATTTTAATATTGGAAATAATTGGAGAGAAAAATATTAAAATCAAATTGATCCTCTTTTCAAATTTGAAAAAAATCAAATATGAATTTTGTGAAAGCTCCAACTCTCTCCTTGGGTCTTTGGGTTGCTTAAGATTTCTAAGATCACAACAAAATGCAAGAATAAATATGATATGCATATGATGATTTGTGTATAACATCCAAATTGCAAATTGGGATGTTACAAAGAACTTGTAAGATATTGATATTTGCTTTACTGTGAACGCTTTGCCACCACACCTAGTAGTTCATAGGAACATTAATCGTGAATTTTGTTTCTTGTTTCTACTAATCATGACAGGTTCCGGAGATAGAAGTTCCTGGACGACGGATACATCTTTACCATCACGAGAGGTGGGACAACACACACAAGCACATGGTCAGGTTATCTCTTTACCGTCATTTGAGGGTAGATTTAATCCTGCTATTTATCTAGCTTGAGAGCTTGAAGTAGAACAAGTTTTTAGTCACCATGATTTTTCTGTACTTGAGAGAGTACGAGCTGCCACTCGAGCATTTAATAGTTTTGCTTCTGTCTGGTGGAGTGTACATTGTAAGAAAAACATTGATAACCAACCCACAACTTGGAAAGATTTGAAAGATGTAATGAGACAACAATTTTTTCCTTCTTACTATCATCGTGAATTGCTTCGCAAATTGGAGCAATTAAAACAAGGCAGTAACATTGTTCATGCTTACTACCAAGAGTTCAAATCTTATATGCATCATTGTGACATAGAAGAATCCGAGGATGATACAATGAATAGATTCTTTGGTGGTTTGAACCATAATATTCAAGAAAGATTTTAGTATAACCCTGTTTGCATTACTGGTATGTATGTTCGCGCTTGTACCTTTGAGAGACAGATACATGAGGATGCATTGGGTGACTACAAGTCCAAAGGTGTTGCATCACCTCCACTTTGGCCCATGGGCCTTGTACGACCTAGGGTTAGTTTTAGGCTGCCTTGGGACGTCCTCCCACCCCCTTGGCCGCCACCCCTTGCTCCTATATAAGTAGATCCATCTAGTAGCTTTTTGCTTGGGTTTTGTTTAGATTAAAAGTTCGCCATAGCTGTAACTTCACGTACTCCGTTTGTGTTCAACGACCAGACCAAGATGTGACAGAACCCCACCTTCATTAATAAATCTTTCCTCTTGTATACGCAATATCCACATTGCAATTTAAGTTTTTTGGTTGTTCTTCATTTGTGTGCAGGAAACAGACCCTCGCGGTCAGGTTGATTGTGCTCCGGCGTGGTCAACAACCGCTCGGGGTTGGTTTAGCGATTGCTAAGGCGCGACGTTGTGCATGTTCGTAGTCAGATTGTCAAAGTCATCTCCACCAAATCGATAGTTATTGTTGGGGAACGCAGTAATTTCAAAAAAATTCATAAGATCATGCAAGATCTATCTAGGTGATGCATATCAACGAGAGGGGAGAGTGTGTCCACGTACCCTCGTAGACCAAAGTGAAAGCGTTTCAGTAACGCAGTTGATGTAGTCGAACTTCTTCGCGATCCAACCGATCCAAGTACCGAACGTATGGCACCTCCGTGTTCAGCACACATTCAGCTCGATGACATCCCTCGTGCTCTTGATCTAGTTGAGGACGAGGGTGAGTTCCGTCAGCACGACCGCATGACGACGATGATGATGATGCTACCGGCGCAGGGCTTCGCCTAAGAACTATGTTGGTATGATCGAGGTGTGTAACTGTGGAGGGGGGTCGCGGACACGGTTGGGAGAGAAACTTGTGTATTCTAGGGTGCCCCTACCCCCGTATATAAAGGAGCAAGGGGGAGGCCGGCCGGCCCCTAGGGCGCGCCCCAAGAGGGGAGTCCTACTAGGACTACTAGTCCTAGTAGGATTCCACCAAGAGGGAGAGAGGGGGACCCTGGCCACCCCCCTCTCTCTCCACCAAGGCCCAATGTGGCCCATTAGTTCCCCGGGGGGTTTCGGTAACCCCTCCGGCACTCTGGTTTTATCCGAAACTTTCTGGAACACTTCCGGTGTCCGAATATAGCCGTCCAATATATCAATCTTTATGTCTCGACCATTTTGAGACTCCTCGTCATGTCCGTGATCTCATCTGGAACTCCGAACAAACTTCGGTCATCAAAACACATAACTCATAATACATATCGTCATCAAACGTTAAGCATGCGGACCCTACGGGTCCGAGAACTATGTAGACATGGCCGAGGCTCATCTCCGATCAATAACCAATAGCGGAACCTGGATGCTCATATTGACTCCCACATTCTCTACGAAGATCGTTATCGGTCAAACCGCATAACAACATATGTTGTTCCCTTTGTCATCGGCATGATACTTGCCCAAGATTCGATCGTCGGTATCATCATACCTAGTTCAATCTCGTTACCGGCAAGTCTCTTTACTCGTGCCGTAATACTTCATCCCACAACTAAGTCATTAATCACATTGCTTGCAAGGCTTATAGTGATGAATATTACCGAGAGGGCCCGGAGATACCTCTCCTAAACACGGAGTGACAAATCCTAATCTCTATCTATGCCAACCCAACAAACACCTTCGGAGACACCTGTAGATCATCTTTGTAATCACCCATTTACGTTGTGATGTTTGATAGCACACAATGTGTTCCTCCGATATTCGGGAGTTGCATAATCTCATAGTCTGAGGAACATGTATAAGTCATGAAGAAAGAGTAGCAATGAAACTATAACGATCATAATACTAAGCTAACGGATGGGTCATGTCCATCACATCATTCTCCTAATGATGTGATCCCATTCATCAAATGACAACACGTGTCTATGGTTAGGAAACATAACCATCTTTGATTAACAAGCTAGTCAAGTAGAGGCATACTAGGGACACTATGTTTTGTCTATGTATTCACACATGTACTGAGTTTTCGGTTAATACAATTCTAGCATGAATAATAAACATTTATCATGAAATAAGGAAATAAATAATAACTTTATTATTGCCTCTAGGGCATATTTCCTTCAGTTATCATCTCATCAAAATATCGGGACCCTTGCCTTTATCAAGTGGTATGAGGACATGACTACCTTGGATACGACCAAAAATATTGTATACATGCATATTTGTGAGGTGATTTCTAATGCAAACTATGCAATAATTTATTTATGTTATCCAGGACAAAAATACATCACAGACTTTTGTGCCATGTCTAATTGCAAGTGTATGGGACATTTGTACAATTCACATACGAAGATAATGGAAAAATAGAAGTTTAGGTGCTGTTCGAAAAGTCCTCTCACGTCACTTTTAGGCCAAGATAAAATAGAGTCCAAGTCCCACACGTTCTGGACTAAGATTCGGACTGCACATACATACCTGACTTAAAACGCCACGAACTCTTTCATACAGACTCCGAATTGGGTGATTCTTTTTTTTGTTTAAAAGTAGATTTCGTTCTCTTTCCAACACAATTAGATTCACCTTCAAATTCGTCCGGAGCATTGAGATATCGGCGAAACAATCTGACACTACAGCAGAATCTGAGCCAAACTACAAGTCCAAAGGTGTTGCATCACCTTCATTTGGGCCCATGGGCTTTGTACGACCTAGGGTTAGTTTTAGGTAGCCCTGGGATGTCCTCCCACCTCCTTGGCCGCCACCCCTTGCTCCTATATAAGTAGATCCATGTAGTAGCTTTTTGCTTGGGTTTTGTTTAGATTAAAAGTTCGCCATAGCTGCAACTTCGCGTACTTCGTTTGTGTTCAGCGACCAAACCAAGACGTCATAGAACCCCACCTTCATTAATAAAGGTTTCCTCTTATATTCGCAATATCTAGATTGCAATTTTAGTTTCTTGCCTGTTTTTAGTTTGCATGCAGGAAACAAACCCTCGTGGTGAGGTTGATTATGCTCTGGCGTGGTCAATAACCTCTCGGAGTTAGTTTAGCGATTGCTAAGGCGTGACGTCCTTGTACGTTCGTAGTCGGATCGTCAATGTCTACTCCACCAAAAACGATAACCACCATCTCAACGAAAGACGGGACACCTTTGCCTCTATCAGTGTGCATTCTATGTAGCCAACTAGCATGACACTATACTGAATTCGATATATGCCTTGAGATTCCGTTTCTCTGAAATTTTAGCTGAACTATGCTATGTGGATTGGTTACTTTCGGCTAGAGGGCCTCATTCGTATGAAACGATCTAGATCACAAGTTGCAGATTATTTCATCATATGTTGTGTGTACATGAATAAATCACATATTGCTTCACTTGCATAATGTAACAACTATGCAGTGGGGTGGAAAGGTGAATGCGAGCTAGCTATACTATTGACAAAGGTTGTACACTTAGATTTGTATGACAGTGATTGTGGGTCAAAGAGGAAGAAGAAGAAATGTGACTTAACGATAAGAGATATCGACAATATCGTTTGATTCTAGCGGTAAAAAGAAGACAACAATGTCGTCTAATGTGCACTAGGACCCTACATATATGTTAGACACAATTATTGTTGAGTCAATACAATATATATGTGTCCCATTGCAATGCACAGATACTTACCTAGTAGGAAAAACATATTGATGTCAACAGAGATTCCACCAAAATTTCAAAATTCAAAATGCTATGTAGCTGGAACCGTTGCTTCGATGGAAAAACCATTTCACATAAACCATTCGTCTTGACGAGACCCTCGAAATTATTGGTATGTTCCGATGACTTTTTTGGGTTAAAGTTACCAAGCGTGTGCTATGTAAGTTCTCATGCTAGTGGTGCATGAGTTATCATGTTGTTCACACAGAAATTACTGGGGCATAAAAATGGTTTCTCCAACCTTCTCGCCACATGAACATGCATGCATGCACTAGATGACATAAAATCTGATGTTATCAGAGATTTTTTTATTTTGGAAACTTACCCATAGTATAAGTAAGTTACGATGCATGCGTAGTGTATATTATCATATTGTTAGGAGAGAAGTCGCCGAGTTATGTTTTAGCAATCCCTCTCCCACATTCAAAACTTACTCACGCTGCTCGTACATGCGTTATCATGTTATGGTGTGTGTTTTACCATGCTATTTACAAATAAGTTATCGGAGGTGTGTTTTTCAACAATCTTCCTGTTGTCGCATGTGCAAAACACACGTGAGACACCAAGGACCAAAAATGTTCCTTGCCAATTCGCAGACGGGGCTCAAGGTGTGGATCTATCTCAACGAGAAATACATAAAAAGACAACAATGATCTACCCAGGTACGGGCCGCATGGTTGTGTAACACCCTACTCCTGCTTTGTTTGTGGTTTATTTGGTGGACAAAGAGCTACAAGTCCTCCCAAGAACTGAGAGAGTTGTGTTGCTCCTATCTAGATTCTACCATGTGTCCAACCCTTTTTACAGTAGCCCGGTCGTCTTTTTATAGCACAAGGGGTACCACAGTGGATATGCTACCTAAAATAATGCCTAACCTGACAAGGTAGGTACGTGCATTAAGTGCATGATGAAGTGTCATCGTCTTCTGGCTTTTGGGAACAAACGCCCGCCATTTCACCAGTGCTCAAGCTGTAACTTGGTCTTGTTGTGACACGCATTGGTGCAGGTGTCCGCCTTGCAATAGGTGGGCGGATAACTCGACCTCCGCACCTCTGTAATTCCACCTCCTAGGCTTCCTGCTCGCAACATGTCGCAAAAGGTCTGCAAGAGCAGATCTTACGTGGTACGCGTGAAGCGCCATGGCCTGAGCCCCTTGGGAGCCGGTTGGAATGGTCGTTGATGGATGTGTTCATTCCCAAGAGTTTTTGTAGCTCTAGGCTTGCTCTTGAAGGATCTTGGATCTAACTTGTATGATGATGTCGAAAGTCTTGACAAGGATCTGCATGCCACCACGGAGCTTCTCGTTGGAACTCCTCCTTGAGTGTTTATCTCCTGGAAGGAGGGGCCATTTGCGGCTCATGCACAGTTGGTTCCGTGAACTAGCTACTCATGGTACCGACAAAAGCCCGCCGGCCCGGGTCAGACGGATGGCTCTCACACTGTCAGGGCTGGGACCTTTCCAGCGCATCGGCCACACATGTCAGGCAAGTTACTGATATGTCTCCAACGTATTTATATTTTTTGATTGTTCCATGCTATTATATTATCTGTTTTGGATGTTTTATATGCATTAATATGCTATTTTATATTATTTTTCGGACTAACCTATTAACCTAGAGCCCAGTGTCAGTTTATGTTTTTTGCCTATTTTTGAGTTTCACGGGAAAGGAATACCATACAGAGTCCAAACGGAATAAAACTTCCGCGATGATCTTTCTTGGACCAGAAGGAAACCAGGAGACTTGGAGATGAAGTTGGAGGAGCCTCGAGGCGGCCACATGGGTGGAGGGCACGCCCCCCCTGTCTTGTGGGCCCCACGTGGGTCTCCTGACCTAATTCTTTCGCCCATATATACTCTTATACCCCAAAACCATCAGGGGGAGCCATGAAAACACTTTTCCACCGCCGCAACCTTTTGTACCCGTGAGATCCCATCTAGGGACCTTTTCCGGCGTCCTGCCAGAGGGGAATTCGATCACGGAGGGCTTATACATCAACACCATTGCCCTTTCGATGAAGCGTGAGTAGTTTACCACAGACCTACGGGTCCATAGCTAGTAGCTAGATGGCTTATTCTCTCTCTTTGATTCTCAATACCGTGTTCTCCTTTTTGTTTTTGGAGATCTATTCGATGTAATACTCTTTCTCGCTATGTTTGCCGAGATCTGATGACTTGTGGATTTATGATTAGATTATCTATGAATATTATTTGAATCTTCTCTGAATTCTTATATGCATGATTTGATATCTTTGCAAGTCTCTTCGAATTATTGATTTAGTTTGGCCTACTAGATTTGTTTTTCTTGAAATGGGAGAAGTGCTTAGCTTTGGGTTCAATCTTGCGGAGACCTTTCCTAGTGACAGTAGGGGCAACAAGGCACGTATTGTATTGTTTCCATCGAGGATAAAAAGATGGGGTTTTCATCATATTGCTTGAGTTAATTCCTCTACATCATGTCATCTTACTTAGTGCATTACTCCGTTCTTTTTGAACTTAATACTCTAGATGCATGCTAGATAGCGATCAATGTGTGGAGTAATAGTAGTAGATGCAGGAAGGAGTCGGTCTACTTGACACGGACGTGATTCCTATTTTCATGATCATTGCCTTAGATATCGTCATAATTATGCGCTATTGTATCAATTGCTCGGCAGTAATTTGTTCACCCACCGTATTATTTGCTATCTTGAGAGAAGCCACTAGTGAAACCTATGGCCCTCGGGTCTTTTGCATCGTCTAAGTTCTCTTTTCCGTCATATTAGTTTCTGATCTACCATTTTGCAATATTTTACTTTCTGATCTATAAACCAAAAATACCAAAAATATTTACTTTACCATTTATCTATCTCTATCAGATCTCACTTTTGCAAGTAACCATGAAGGGATTGACAACCCCTTATCACGTTGGGTGCAAGTTTGTTTCATTGTTTGTGCAGGTATTCGGTGACTTGTGCGTTGTCTCCTACTGGATTGATACCTTGGTCCTCAAACTGACGGAAATACTTACTCTACTTTGTTGCATCATGTAACATCCCAAATTTCTAATTTGGAATGTTATACATAGATCATCATGCTTATCATATTTTATTGCATCGTTGGCTCGATCCTAGAAATTCTACGCAACTCAAGGACCCTCGGAGAGAGTTGGGGATTTCGTTATTTTCATATTTGGGGTTTTTCTCAAATGCTGAAAATAGGATCATTGATTATATTTATTTTATCTTCCGTTATTTCTACTACCAAAAATTCAGAGAGGGAATAAAATGACTTTCCCAAAATAAAGAAATAATGAGGATTTAATAAAAAAATCAAATAAGTTTTATTTTGGAGTTTTTCGTCTTTTATTTTGAATTTAGGAAAAATGTGCGTTTTTCAAAATTGCATTTAGGCCCCAAATAAATGTTCATCTAGTCCGGCTTGATTTTAGAAGCCGGGAAAAAATTATTTCGGGATTTTTGGAGTCCGTTTAGTATTTCTTTTGATTTTTCTACCGAGCGTAATATTTAAAAAAAACGGAACCGACTCCGGGCCGTACCCGAGCGGGACTCCGCTCGGGGGCGCTATATAAAGCGCGGGACCCCGGCGCCCCAAGCCCGCAGCCCACCCCGCCGGCTCACCCGCAAACCCTAACCCTAGCCAGCCGCCGCCGCCGCCGCCGCCGCCCGCCGATGCCGCCCGCCGCCGCCGCCGACGCCGCCCGCCGCCGCCGGAGCCGCCGCCCGCACCCCGAGGTCCGCCGCCGCCTCGAACCGCGTGCCGCCGGTTTTCTTAAAAAACCGGGCGGTTTTCTTTACGGTTTTTTTTTCGGTTTTTTTAGATTCGTTTTATTTTAGTTTTTTTCGGTTTAGGTTAATTAGCGGACGTTCGTCCGTTAGTTCGTCTTAGCGAACGCTTTTCGTCAGATTCGTTAGATTAACGAACGTTCGTTCGTTAATCTGTTCGTCGTTTTTCTTTTTCTCGGATTTTCCGCGGTTATTTTCTGATCGCGATTTCTGATCCGATTTTCGATTTAGTATAACTTTTCGCTCGTTTATCGAATCAGGCGATTCAAGCGCCTGGAGTTTCGTCTCGAAACCCTCTTTCCGAATAATCTACTTAAACAAGTTTTTGCTTCTGTAAAATTTGACTTAGATCCAGATTAGCAAAACGAAGCTGTTTTCTTTCGCCGTTTGACTTTGTTGCTTTAGTTGATTTGATTCTTTTTGCAAACCGGAGTTCTTAAGTTGAACTTTCTGGTTGGATCTTTTGTTCGAGTTTTACCTGTGCATTAGATGAGTACTTATTGTATGCTTGTTTGTTTGTCTGCGATAGAATACCCGGAGTGCGCCGCCTGTTACTTCGAGTCTCTAGGTTTCGCGGATCATCAGCAAGGCAAGTAACACTTGATCATACCTTTCTACTACCCAGTTTTATGCATTAGATCTATCCTCAAACATTGCATGAATAGGATCTAATTAAATTGTGGGATGGGAAGTAGATGAGGTAGTACCTATTACCTGTTTTATTATCAAACCTTTGGGAGTTACTTCTACGTTTGCTTACTATGCCATGCCATGCTAGTAGATGTGGATTGGGTGAGTGAATATCCATGACAGATGTGAGATTGTTAATTACTGGTTTATTTAAGGTGGCAACTTAAACACACATCTGGGTGGATTGAGGCACCTGTTTTCTAGCAGGACTTGCCTGTATTTCTTCGGACCGCCACCCAGGCTCAAAGGGATCATGAGATTATTCAAACTAGAAACTTACGTGTGCAGCCACATGCTATTATGGGCTCTAGCATAGTTGACTAAGTTGTGCGAACTCTTACGGGGTGGACTAGCAGATGTAGGGGATGTAGGTTGGTACGGTCTACCCCTATGTAAGGTGCTAGTGCTTCTGAAAGACTATGTCTCGGTCATCCGTTTCTCAAACACCATGTAGTACGAGGAACCAAGCGAAGGCGATCGAGTCATGTGGGGAAAAGTGCGCAAACCTCTGCAGAGTGTATAAACTAATCATGGTTAGCCGTGTCCCCGGTTATGGACGTTTTGAGTATCTAGTACCTGGATATCGTGTGAATCTCATCATGTTACTTCTAATTAATATTGTTGGGTTTTAAATGTGTACTTTTAATTGGGATTGAGGATGCTGTCAACCATTCTCAATGTTGAACAACCACCATGATAGTTAAATAAAATTTATTCCTTTGCAGTAGGGAAAAATTGGCTTTTCGCAAAAACTGTAACCGTAGAGCTTTACCACCAGCCAAATATGCATGTAGTATAGCCATTCTCCATTGTTATTCTCTATGTGTTACATTGCCAGCATATTCCATGTGCTGACCCGTTTCGGGCTGCAACGTTTCATGTTGCAGACTTTTCAGACGACGAGTAAGGTGCTTTTAGGTCGTGGTTCTATACTCAGTGATGCCGTTGGAGTTGATGGACTCGCTTATCTTCCAAGCCTTCCGCTGTTATCGTATTAGATGGCCTTAAGCCATATTTATTTCAATAAGTTCTCTTTTGAGACATTCGATGTAATAGGTGTGTGATTGCTACTCTGTTATAAATCCTCCAAGTATTGTGTGGTGTCAGCATTACTGATCCAGGGATGACACTGAGCACAGAGGTCAGACCGTTTGAGGTCTGGTCACTACAAGGTGGTATCAGAGCACATGCTGACTGTAGGACATGGCCACTAAGCTTAAGCCCTAGATCACTACTCTTTCTTCTCAATTCTGACTCCTCATCTTTTCTATTCTTTAGGATGACGAACGCAAATATCAAGTACGCTCAACCAGATGAAGGTACACCTTTTGGATTCCACTTGAAGGAAGTCGCCAGGTACTTGAACATTGGACTACCAAACTTCACCGGGACTTTCAACGCCACTCTGCCTGAAGAGGAGCGCTGGAAGATTCAAGCCCATGTTCCGAGAAGGACATTCGCCCCAATCACCAAGCCTATAGATAGTGTTTTCAATGCACCAACCTGGAGTCTGGGAAAGAGCATGGCAGCTCATATCACCATGGGACGCATTGGAGAAGTTTATCAAGAAGACCTCAAGGACACTATCTACCAGATTTGCGGACACAGGAATGAAGACTGGAAGATAGTCAACACCAAGAAGGACATATCCATTGCAGCTTTCATCCAGGAGTTAAACCAGCACATTCGACGCCAGGAGGACCAGATGTGCAATGATATGATAGAGTTGAAGAATGCGAAGGGAAGGATCATCGAACTTGAAGGAGAACTGAAGTCTACACGCAAGGACTACATGGACAAGATCGTAGCTGTAGCAAAGCACAATAACGATCTTAAGTATGAGATTGAAGAACTCAAGAAGAAATTAGCAGCTCAAGAATGAAGACAAGTACGTCGACTGTCCGAGCAACTACATCATCATCGACGACACCGATTCGGATCCAAGTGAGCCCGACTTTGAAGACGAAGCTGGAGCAGACATCATGGAGTCTTCCACTGGTTCTAATTAATAGATGACCCCCACATATTAGTAGTATTCCCCTCCATGTAAACATTATAGTACACGCACCTTTGCGATAGTTAGACCGTTGTAAGCCCTTTGTTTGAATGAATGAAGTGATTTTGAGTGCATTTGTCTCATGAGCATTTGGGTAGTGTTTTCTCCTTAGATCTCACTCTATTCTTAATTTCTCGTCTTTTCTAAACCCTTCAGATGCCTCCGAGACGCAACCCCGAGTTTGTTTTCCCGCCAGAGATCACTCAGTTGATTCAGCAGCAGAATACCTTGATTCAGACATTGGTACAGAACCAAGGCAACAACAACAACAACCCACCACCACCACCACCTGGGGATCACTTGACTCGTTTCCTTAGGCTGCAACCGCCGGTGTATTCTAGTAGCACCGAGCCGATTGTAGCAGATGATTGGCTCCGCAAGATAGGAAGGGAGTTGACCACTGCAGGATGCACAGATGGTGAGAAGGTGAAGTTTGCTGCACATCAGCTTGACGGACCCGCAGCAGCATGGTGGGAGAATTTTACAGCCACTTACCCTGTAGACACTGTCACATGGAATCAGTTCCAGCAAGCTTTCCGTACTGCCCATGTTTCAGCCGGAGCTATGGCCATGAAGAAGCGTGAGTTTCGCAACTTACGCCAAGGAGGACGGACAGTTGGCCAGTACGTGGATGATTTTAGTAAACTAGCACGTTATGCCCCAGATGACGTTGCTACGGATGCAGCTAAGCAGGAGAAGTTTCTAGAAGGACTGAATGATGAGCTGAGCATGCAGTTGATGGTAGCCACTTTCAATAACTACCAGGAGTTAGTAGATCGTGCCCTTATGATTGAAGGGAAGCAGCAGCAGATTGATAATCGTAAGAGGAAGTATGCACAGGGGAAGTATAATTCTGGAGCTCATCAGAAGCCACGCTTTACCCCAAAGTCAGGAGGACAGTTTCAGCATACTCATGGAGGAGGTAGCTCGCACAATCACAATGGCACAAAGAATGGGAACGGGAATGGAGGAAGCAATGGACAAAGCCGCACCACCCCGTCAACACCATCCAAAGCAGACCTGAGCCATATCACCTGTTATAAGTGCCGCAAGACGGGGCATTATGCAAACGATTGTCCTGAAGGCCAAAATGGGAAATGGCAATGGGAGCTCAGGAAAGAAGCCGAACCCTTTCAACAGGGGCAAGTGAACCACGTTACCGTGGAGGAGGTTGAAGCTCAGCCAGATGCAGTAATAGGTAAGTTTTTGGTTAAGGCATTTACTGCAGTTGTTCTTTTTGATACTGGTGCATCGCATTCATACATATCAAGGGGATTCGTGGATAAATATAAATTGCCAACCCAAGCACTTAGGTCACCCATGCTAGTAACCTCACCCGGAGCAGAGTATACGGCTAGTAAATGGTGTGATCGACTGCCATTAAGGATTGGACACCATATATTTCCCTCGGACCTAATAGTTTTGGAATCGCAAGGTTTGGATGTGATATTAGGCATGGATTGGTTATCGAAGTATGGAGGGAACATTGATTGTGCCAGTAAAACCATTTTGCTTACAACACCAGAAGGGATAAGGATCAAGTATGTATCACGGCATGAGCCGAGGAGAGCACATGTAAATTCCTTATCAGGAGTTGTGCAGGAAGAGGTGCCAGTAGTGAAGGATTACCCTGATGTATTCCCTGAGGAATTGCCAGGAATGCCACCGGATAGAGACATTGAGTTTTTGATTGAGCTGTTGCCAGGTACAGGCCCAATATCGAAGCGACCATACAGGATGCCCGCACAGGATTTGGCGGAAATCAAGAAACAGATTAAGGAGCTGTTGGATAAAGGTTATATACGCCCAAGTTCTTCGCCTTGGGGATCACCCGTACTGTTAGTGGAGAAGAAGGATGGATCGTTAAGAATGGTTGTTGATTATCGTGGATTGAATGCAGTAACAATCAAGAACAAGTACCCACTACCAATGATAAATGATCTGTTTGATCGTTTGCAAGGAGCTAAAGTGTTTTCCAAGATCGATTTGCGATCAGGGTACCATCAGTTGAAGATTCGAGAGCAGGACATACCTAAGACAGCGTTCACCACAAGATATGGATTGTATGAGTATACCGTTATGTCATTTGGACTGACCAACGCACCCGCCTATTTTATGAACCTGATGAACAAGGTGTTTATGGAATTTTTGGATAAGTTCGTCGTGGTGTTCATTGATGATATTTTGGTTTTCTCGAGGAATGAAGAGGAACATAAGGAACATTTGCGATTGGTTTTGGAGAAGCTAAGGGAGCATCAGTTATATGCCAAGTTCAGCAAATGTGAGTTTTGGCTAAAGGAAGTTGGATTTCTCGGACACATTATATCCGGAGAAGGTATCGCAGTAGACCCCACCAAAGTAGTCACTGTGACCAATTGGGAAGCACCAACGACAGTTGGAGAGATCCGGAGTTTTCTTGGACTCGCAGGATACTACCGGAGATTCATTGAGAATTTCTCAAGGATTGCGAAGCCTATGACAGAGTTATTGAAGAAGGATACTAAGTTCATATGGACTGAGGAGTGTGAGGCTAGTTTCCAAGAGTTGAAGAAACGTTTGGTTACCTCACCAGTGTTGATTTTGCCAGATCAGACTAAGGATTATGAAGTGTATTGCGACGCTTCACGTAGAGGACTTGGAGCAGTGCTTATGCAGGAGGGTAGAGTTGTTTCGTATGCTTCACGACAACTTAAGCCCCATGAGTTGAATTATGCTACTCATGATTTGGAGTTAGCAGCCGTAGTGCATGCACTGAAAACGTGGAGACATTTTCTCATTGGAAATCGTTGTGAAGTGTACACGGATCACAAGAGTTTGAAGTACATCTTCACGCAGAAGGAGTTAAATCTCAGGCAGAGGAGATGGTTGGAACTTATTAAGGATTATGATATGAGATTGCATTATCACCCCGGGAAGGCTAACGTTGTAGCAGAAGCGTTGAGCCGCAAGAGCCATGTCAATACTCTAATGACGGGAGAAATACCCAAGGAGTTAGCCGAGGACCTTCGAGAGCTATGTTTGGAAATAGTTCCGAGAGGCTATGTAGCAGCATTGGAGATTCAGTCTACGCTGATGGATAAAATCAGAGAAGCTCAAAAGGCAGATATAGAGGTTGTCACTATTAAGGAACGGATGAGCAAAGGAAAGGCTAAGGGATTTCGTGAGGATGAGTACGATATCCTATGATTTGAGGACCGTGTTTATGTGCCAAATAACCCGAAGATCAGGAAGTTAATTCTGCAAGAGGCACATGATTCACCCTATTCGATTCACCCAGGAAATACCAAGATGTATTTGGATTTGAAGGAAACACTCTGGTGGACCGGAATGAAGAAGGATATCGCAGAGTATGTAGCAGTTTGTGATGTTTGTCAGAGGGTGAAAGCAGAACATCAGAAGCCAGCTGGACTGTTACAGCCCTTACCTATACCCGAATGGAAGTGGGATAAATTAGGTATGGATTTCATCACGGGATTGCCCAGGACGCGTTTAGGCTATGAGTCGATTTGGGTTGTAGTTGATCGTTTGACAAAGGTAGCTCATTTCATCCCAGTAAAGACTACCTACAGCAGTGCCAAATTGGCTAAGATATACATGACGAGGATTGTATGCTTGCATGGAGTTCCGAGGAGTATCGTATCAGATAGAGGGACCCAATTCACCTCGAAGTTCTGGAAGCAGTTGCACGAAACATTGGGGACCAGGCTGGAGTTTAGCACAGCTTTCCACCCACAGACAGATGGACAAACCGAGAGAGTCAATCAGATTTTGGAGGATATGCTTAGAGCTTGTGTTTTGGATTATGGATCAAGTTGGGATGACAACTTGCCCTACGCGGAGTTTTCTTACAACAACAGCTATCAGTCCAGTTTGAAGATGGCCCCTTTCGAAGCCTTGTACGGAAGGAGATGCAGAACCCCGTTGTTGTGGGATGAGGTTGGAGACCGCCAGTTGTTTGGACCAGATTTGATTAAGGAGTCCGAGCAGAAAGTTAAGTTGATTCGCGATAGACTCAAGGTAGCCCAGTCCAGGCAGAAGAGCTATGCAGATTCGAAACGCAAGGAGACAGAATACGAAGTTGGAGACAGAGTTTATCTTCGAGTATCTCCACTTCGAGGAGTTAAGCGTTTTGGAGTTAAAGGAAAGTTAGCGCCACGTTTTGTGGGGCCATACAAGGTTTTGGAACGCATGGGAGAAGTAGCATACAAGTTGGAATTACCTGAGGGATTATCAGGAGTTCATGATGTGTTCCATGTATCACAGTTGAAGAAGTGTCACGCAGAGATGGCCGATATACCACTGAGAGATACGGTGCCATTGGAGACGATTCAGTTGAAAGAAGATCTGACCTATGAAGAGAAACCTGTTAAGATTTTGGATTATACCAGCAGAGTTACCCGCAGCAAGGTTATCAAGTTTTGCAAGGTTCAGTGGAGCCACCACACCGAGGAGGAAGCCACCTGGGAACGAGAGGAAGATCTGCTCAAGGACCACCCTCACCTATTTGCTAGCCAACCCGAATCTCGAGGGCGAGATTCATCTTAAGGGGGGTAGGTTTGTAACATCCCAAATTTCAATTTGGAATGTTATACATAGATCATCATGCATATCATATTTTTATTGCATCGTTGGCTCGATCCTAGAAATTCTACGCAACTCAAGGACCCTCGGAGAGAGTTGGGGATTTCGTTATTTTCATATTTGGGGTTTTTCTCAAATGCTGAAAATAGGATCATTGATTTTATTTATTTTATCTTCCGTTATTTCTACTACCAAAAATTCAGAGAGGGAATAAAATGACTTTCCCAAAATAAAGAAATAATGAGGATTTAATAAAAAAATCAAATAAGTTTTATTTTGGAGTTTTTCGTCTTTTATTTTGAATTTAGGAAAAATGTGCGTTTTTCAAAATTGCATTTAGGCCCCAAATAAATGTTCATCTAGTCCGGCTTGATTTTAGAAGCCGGGGAAAAATTATTTCGGGATTTTTGGAGTCCGTTTAGTATTTCTTTTGATTTTTCTACCGAGCGTAATGTTTAAAAAAAACGGAACCGACTCATGGCCGTACCCGAGCGGGACTCCGCTCGGGGGCGCTATATAAAGCGCGGGACCCCGGCGCCCCAAGCCCGCAGCCCACCCCGCCAGCCCACCCGCAAACCCTAACCCTAGCCAGCCGCCGCCGCCGCCGCCGCCGACTCCGCCGCGCCGCGCTGCCGCCCGCGCCGCCCGCCGACGCCCGCGCGCCGCCCGCCGACGCCGCCCGCCGCTGCAGCCGCCGCCCGCCGCCGGAGCCGCCGCCCCCGAGGTCCGCCGCCGCCTCGATCCGCGTGCCGCCGGTTTTCTTAAAAAAACCGGGCGGTTTTCTTTATGATTTTTTTTCGGTTTTTTTAGAATCGTTTTATTTTAGTTTTCGGTTTTTTTTTCCGGTTTAGGTTAATTAGCGGACGTTCGTCCGTTAGTTCGTCTTAGCGAACGCTTTTCGTCAGATTCGTTAGATTAACGAACGTTCGTTCGTTAATCTGTTCGTCGTTTTTCTTTTTCTCGGATTTTCCGCGGTTATTTTCTGATCGTGATTTCTGATCCGATTTTCGATTTAGTATAACTTTTCGCTCGTTTATCGAAATCAAGCGATTCAGGCGCCTGGAGTTTCGTCTCGAAACCCTCTTTCCGAATAATCTACTTAAACAAGTTTTTGCTTCTGTAAAATTTGACTTAGATCCAGATTAGCAAAACGAAGCTGTTTTCTTTCGCCGTTTGACTTTCGTTGCTTTAGTTGATTTGATTCTTTTGCAAACCGGAGTTCTTAAGTTGAACATTCTGGTTGGATCTTTTGTTCGAGTTTTACCTGTGCATTAGATGAGTACTTATAGTATGCTTGTTTGTTTGTCTGCGATAGAATACCCGGAGTGCGCCGCCTGTTACTTCGAGTCCCTAGGTTTCGCGGATCATCAGCAAGGCAAGTAACACTTGATCATACCTTTCTACTACCCAGTTTTTATGCATTAGATCTATCCTCAAACATTGCATGAATAGGATCTAATTAAATTGTGGGATGGGAAGTAGATGAGGTAGTACCTATTACCTGTTTTATTATCAAACCTTTGGGAGTTACTTCTACGTTGCTTACTATGCCATGCTATGCTAGTAGACGTGGATTGGGTGAGTGAATATCCATGACAGATGTGAGATTGTTAATTACTGGTTTATTTAAGGTGGCAACTTAAACACACATCTGGGTGGATTGAGGCACCTGTTTTCTAGCAGGACTTGCCTGTATTTCGTTGGACCGCCACCCAGGCTCAAAGGGATCATGAGATTATTCAAACTAGAAACTTACGTGTGCAGCCACATGCTCTTATGGGCTCTAGCATAGTTGACTAAGTTGTGCGAACTCTTACGGGGTGGACTAGCAGATGTAGGGGATGTAGGTTGGTACGGTCTACCCCTTATGTAAGGTGCTAGTGCTTCTGAAAGACTATGTCTCGGTCATCCGTTTCTCAAACACCATGTAGTGCGAGGAACCAAGTGGAGGCGATCGAGTCATGTGGGGAAAAGTGCGCAAACCTCTGCAGAGTGTATAAACTAATCATGGTTAGCCGTGTCCCCGGTTATGGACGTTTTGAGTATCTAGTACCTGGATATCGTGTGAATCTCATCATGTTACTTCTAATTAATATTGTTGGGTTTTAAATGAGTACTTTTAATTGGGATTGAGGATGCTGTCAACCATTCTCAATGTTTAACAACCACCATGATAGTTAAATAAAATTTATTCCTTTGCAGTAGCCAAATATGCATGTAGTGTAGCCATTCTCCATTGTTATTCTCTATGTGTTACATTGCCAGCATATTCCATGTGCTGACCCGTTTCGGGCTACAACGTTTCATGTTGCATACTTTTCAGACGACGAGTAAGGTGCTTTTAGGTCGTGGTTCTATACTCAGTGATGCCGTTGGAGTTGATGGACTCGCTTATCTTCCAAGCCTTCCGCTGTTATCGTATTAGATGGCCTTAAGCCATATTTATTGCAATAAGTTCTCTTTTGAGACATTCGATGTAATAGGTGTGTGATTGCTACTCTGTTATAAATCCTCCATGTACTGTGTGGTGTCAGCATTACTGATCCTGGGATGACACTGAGCACAGAGGTTAGACCGTTTGAGGTCTGGTCGCTACACATCACCCTTTCCTCTTCAAGGGAAAAACCAATTCAAGCTCAAGAGGTAGCAGGAAGAATTTCTGGGGCCGTTGCCGGGTAGATCTATGCCAACTCAAGTCATACCAAGTACCCATCATAAACTCTCATCTCTTGCAGTACATTATTCGCAATTCGCCTCTTGTTTTCCTTTCCCCCACTTCTAAAATGATTTTCGAAAAGATTTGCCTTCATACTTGTTGTTCTCTTGTTTGCTTAAGTTTGCCTTTCTATCGCTATGGCCGAATCAAATAGGGCTAAGGGTTTTTTCCCGGGTTTTAATGCTTTGGATAGCCCCTCTTTCCTCTCTAAGCTCATAAATAGTGATGCTACAGAAAGACCTATCGGGGTTATTAATGAGAGTTTTCATAATTTTGAAGAAGATGATCCAAGAATTTTTTGTTATTTGCTTGATGAGTCTTTGAAAGATGCTTGGGATAGGCTATTAAGGATCCGGGCCAGCTATGTGTCTTAATATCAATTTGAGATATACCTGAAAAGTTTTTATGTTGTCTTACCCTCTTCTTTTAAGCAAGTTCTGGATTCTACATTTGAAGAAGGTTTTCTTGAAGGGGATGCCATCGATATTTATGAAAAGATGAAAGCTATATTTGGGCACCCCAAAAGTGAAAATGTTGAATCCACTGCTCTTTTTTTCTTTTATCAAAATGAAATTATCAAAGAGATGAAGGCTAGCTTAGATGCAAATTTTTGAAGTGTGCTTAATCTTTATTCCACCATTAATGGCCATGTACTTTCACAAAATAGAAAGATAAGTGCTTTATATAAGAAATTCTCTCTTTATTACCAAAAGGGAGAAGATGACAATACCTAGATCTATTCGTGTTTTATGCCTAGCTAAGGGCGTTAAACAATAGCGCTTGTTGGGAGGCAACCCAATTTTATTTTCGTTCTTTGCTTTTTTGTCCCTGTTTAGTAATAAATAATTCATCTAGCCTCTGGTTAGATGTGGTTTTGTGTTTTTGTTAGTGTTTTTGCCAAGTTAAACCTTTCGGATAGCTTACGGTGATAGTTGTATTGATTCTGCTGAAAAACAGAAACTTTTGCGCCTAGTAAATAATTTCCAGGATTTTTTTGAAAGGTGCTTTTGATCTGATTCTTTTTGCTCTGGATTGGTGCATAAATTTCTTAGGTTTTCCTTTTTTTTCAGAATTGTTGGAGTTACAGATGTATTCGAGAGTTACAGATTGCTACAGACTGTTTTGTTTTTGACAGATTCCGTTTTCTATGTGTTGTTTGCTTATTTTGATGAATCCATGTGTAGTATCGGGGGGGGGGGGGGTATTAACCATGGAAAAGTTGGAATACATTAGATATTACACCAATATAAAACAATGAGTTTGCAACAGTACCTTAAAGTGGTGATTTATTTTCTTATACTAACGGAGCTTATGAGATTTTCTGTTGAGTTTTGTGTTGTGAAGTTTTCAAGTTTTGGGTAATGATTTGATGGACTATGGAATAAGGAGTGGAAAGAGCCTAAGCTTGGGGATGCCCAAGGCACCCCAAGGTAATATTCAAGGACAACCAAGAGCCTAAGCTTGGGGATGCCCCGGAAGGCATCCCCTCTTTTCGTCTTCGTCTATCGGTAACTTTACTTGAAGCTATATTTTTATTCACCACATGATATGTGTTTTGCTTGGAGTGTCTTGTATGACATGAGTCTTTGATTTTTAGTTTACCACAATCATCCTTGCTGTACACACCTTTTGGGAGAGATGCACGAATCGTAATTTATTAGAATACTCTATGTGGTTCACTTATATCTTTTGAGCTAGACAATATTGCTCTAGTACTTCACTTATATCTTTTGAGAGCACAGTAGTGGCCTTATTTTATAGAAATTGATGAACTCTCATGCTTCACCTCTATTATTTTGGGAGTCTTTTAACAGCATGGTAATTTGCTTTGGTTATAATTTTAATCCTAATATGATAGACATCCAAGAGGGATATAATAAAAACATTCATATAAAAGTACATTGAATATTATGAGAAATTTGATTCTTTATGATTGTTTTGAGATATGAAGATGATGATATTAGAGTCATGCTAGTGGAGTAATTGTGAATTTAAGAAATACTTGTGTTGAGGTTTGTGATTCCCGTAGCATGCACGTATGGTGAACTGTTATGTAACGAAGTTGAAGCATGCGGTATTTATTGATTGTCTTCCTTATGAGTGGCGGTCGGGGACGAGCGATGTTCTGTTCCTACCAATCTATCCCCGTAGGAGCATATGCGTAGTACTTCGTTTCGATGACTAATAGATTTTTGCAATAAGTATGTGAGTTCTTTATGACCAATGTTGAGTCCATGGATTATACGCACTCTCACCCTTCCACCATTGCTAGCCTCTCTTGTACAGCACAACTCTCGCCGGTACCATACACCCACCATATACCTTCCTCAAAACAGCCACCATACCTACCTGTTATGGCATTTCCATAGCCATTCTGAGATATATTGCCATGCAACTTTCCACCGTTCCGTTCATTATGACACGTTTCGTCCTTGTCATATTGCTTTGCGTGATCATGTAGTTGACATTGTATTTATGGGAAAGCCACCTTTCATAGTTCTTTCATACATGTCACTCTTGATTCATTGCACATCCCGGTACACCGCCGGAGGCATTCACATAGAGTCATATTTTTGTTCTAAGAATCGAGTTGTAAGTAAATAGAAGTGTGATGATCATTATTAGAGCATTGTCCCGTGTGAGGACGTAAAAAAATAGAGGCCAAAGAAGACAAGAAAAAAATAAAAAAAATAAAAAAAAGAAAAAAGAAAAAATGAGAGAAAAAGAGAGGAGGGGCAATGTGACTATCCTTTTTCCACACTTGTGCTTCAAAGTAGCACCATGATCTTCATGATACAAAGTCTCTTATTTTGTCACTTTCATATACTAGTGGGAATTTTTCATTATAGAACTTGGCTTGTATATTCCAACAATGGGCTTCCTCAAATCGCCGTAGGTCTTCATGAGCAAGGAAGTTGGATGCACACCCGGTTAGTTTTTCTTTTTGAGCTTTCATAAACTTATAGCTCTAGTGCATCCGTTGCATGGCAATGCCTACTCACTCACATTGATATTATTGATGGGCATCTCCAAAGCCCATTGGTATGCCTAGTTGATGTGAGACTATCTCCCTTTTTTTTGTCTTCTCCACAACCACCTTATTCTCTTCCACCATAGTGCTATATCCATTGCTCACACTCATGTATTGTGTGAAAGTTGAAAAAGTTTGAGAACATCAAAAGTCTGAAACAATTGCTTGGCTTGTTATTGGGGTTGTGCATGATTTGAGTATTTTGTGTGATGAAGATGGAGCATAGCCAGACTATACGATTTTGTAGGAATAAGCTTTCTTGGGACATGTTATTTCGAGAAGACATAATTTCCTTGTTAGTATGCTTGAAGTACTGTTGTTTTTATGTCAATATTAAACTTTTGTTTTGAATCTTATGGATCTGAACATTCCTGCCACAATAAAGATAATTACATGGATAAATATGTTAGGTAGCATTCCACATCAAAAAATCTTCTTTTATCATTTACCTACTCAAGGACGACCAGGAGTTAAGCTTGGGTATGCTTGATACGTCTCCAATGTATCTATAAATTTTGATTGTTCCATGCTATTATATTATCTGTTTTGGACGTTTTATATGCATTAACACGCTATTTTATATTATTTTCGGGACTAAACTATTAACCTAGATCCTAGTGCCAGTTTCTGTTTTTTCCTTGTTTTTGAGTTTTGCAGAAAAGGAATACCAAAGGGAATAAAACTTTCACGATGATCTTTCTTAGACCAGAAGCAAACCAGGAGATTTGGAGATGAAGCAAGAGGAGCCTCGAGGCGGCCAGAAGGGTGGATGGCGCGCCTAGGGGGGGTAGGGCGCACCCCCTGTCTTGTGGGCCCCTCATGGATCTCCTGACCTAATTCTTTCGCCCATATATACTCTTATACCCCAAAACCATCAGGGGGAGCCACAAAAACACTTTTCCACCGCCGCAACTGTCGGATTTAGGGATCCGCAAACTTGTGAGTGGTTCAAATTCGGGGGTGCTTACGGAGATCTCAACCTGCCAAGCCTCCCTACTCGCGATCCTCCTAAGCCTAGCATGTCGAGTTCAGAGATACACAAAGACACAGAGATTTATACTGGTTTGGGCCACCATTGTGGCGTAATACCCTAATCCAGTGTGGTGTGGTGGATTGCCTCGAAGGGCTATGGATGAACTAGTATAGTGGATGAACAGGCCTCAGGAGGTGAGGTGTTCTTGAGCTGGTGTGGTGTATGCTAGCTCTACTTGTCCTGATTTCGGTCCGTCTCATCCCGTCCCGTCCATGGTGGTGGCTAGTTCTATTTATAATGGCCTTGGTCCACTTCCCAAATATGAGCGGGAAGGGATTCCACAACGGCGGGATTTGAAAGGGGACAAGTAGTACAGTTTATCCTGGTAAAAGTAGTCTTCGCCTGCGAAAAGCCTCTGGTCGTGACACTGTGGTGGGCTCGTCGTTGACCTCCGTCTTGCCGTCCTGGCGGTCTTGGTCTCCTTGCACCAGAATGGCAACCTTTGGCTGATTCCCCGGCACTCCGTGCCTCTGGCTTGCCTCCTTTGCACCGAAGGGGAAACCTGCACTCTGCACCCGCCTGGTGCCCGCCTAGCCTTGGTCGTCATGGCTCACGTCAGCTGAGCCTCGTGAGGTAGCTGCATAGAACTCTCCGCCTCTCAGGAGCCAGCCTAAGGAGGCCGACTCCTTCGGCGATCTTGGCGTCGTCCGCCTCGTGAGGCTTGGCCCCTCGCGAGGGTCTTGTGTTGCTGATGTTGAAGCTGGCCATACCAGGCCGTCGATGAAGCCACGTGGTGGGCCGCAGGCACACAGGGCTGGATACCCCCAAATCCAGGACGCCGACAGTAGCCCCCGGGCCCAAGGTGTGCTCGGACTTGGCTTCCAGGCGAAGCCAAAGGGCAAGTCCGGAGCGCCGCGGGCCCTAACCGCCGGCGGCCTTGATGAGGCGTGGCGACTGAAGGGACGTGGGCGACTCCGCTTCCCCACGCTGCCTCGGCAACTGCTCGACTTGACTGGTTGATGCGGCATGCAGAAGGTCATGATGGCGCGAGGTCGTGGAGGCCGCTGGTTGGCATCCCTTGGCTATAAGTGTGAGGGAGGGACAGAGCCCCCTGCCCATCTTTCCTTCGTCTTGCTCCCACCTGCTTTTCTCCTCTCCGTCTTGCTCCCATGGCATTGCCGAAGAGGTTTTCTGCGGCCGAGACGGGGAAGGCCTCCAAGGAGGGGCAGCCTCTCCTCCTCCCAAGAGGGGCTGCTGCCGTCCCCGCAAGCACCCTGCGGTCCCTCCGGTAGCTTCCAGGGGGCGCGGGCGCACGCCCCCCAGAGGCAGCGTTGCTCTAGGCGCCTGCAATGGCACCTCTTCCCACAGCGGGGGCCATCGGCTGCGGAGCAGCCCCCACGGTGAGGGGAGGCGCGCCGTGATTGTGCGCCCGCCTCGGCCGTGCTTTACCTCGCTGGACGTGATCCCCGAGTTCGTGGTGTGGTTGGAGAGCCTGGCTGGCACCTCGCTTCGCCTCTCGCGCTTCTTCTCCAGCGAGCTTCCTTCTTCGGGGCCCGATGGTCTCTGGCTGCAGGCCAACGGTTGCTGCAGCAGGGCTTCGTGGGTTGGTACCGAGGTCACCGCCTCCGGTAACATGGTCCTGACCCACGCTTGGCAAACCTTCGCCTGCGCGCGTGGCCTGGGCAGAAGGTGCACCCTCCACTTCAAGTACGACGGCCTAGCGACCCTCTACATGAGGGTGTCCAGGGAGGACGGCCGCCGCGTGGTGTCCTGCCTGGAGGATGGCAGCGACGATGATGGTGGAGACGGCGAGCTTGGTCTTGGCGACGTGCGCTCCTCCTCCCGCGGCGGCAACTCTTCCTCGGATGAGAGCTCGAGCAGTGGCGGCTATGACCGCCCCCCGCGTCGTCGTGCTCCGGTCGAGGATGTCGGGGGTTCGTCCCGCCGCGGCGCTCCAGTGAAGCTGGAGAGGAGCTCGGCGTGAAGCTAAGAGCCGGCAAACTTGGACTCAAGGCCGGCGGCCCCAGGTCACCTACGGGAGAACTGGTGGAGCGTCGGGTCACCTTGAGGCACTGCTTGAGGATGCGGCGCTGGTGCCGAGCTTGTATGCCTTCGGGCCCTCTTTGTTTGGCTTTTCCTTTCTCCTGCAATCCGAAAAAAGAAAGATGTACCCTACGGGGGCGTGTAATGAACTGTTGATGTTATGCCTTTTATGCTATAATCGCCATCCTGATGCTGTGCTGTAATGTTTGCGATCAGAGTGAGTTAAGGTAGGAAATCTTAGCTTGGTATGTGTAGTCGTTTTTTGCCTCACGAGAACCTGACCTTGGGTACTTGACGGGGCCCCCTTCCTCAAGGAGTCTTTTATGCAGCCCCCGAAAGGTACGCCTTGTGCTCTCAGGAGCCATGACAAGGCAGAGCTGTCCTTTGAAGGAAGAGAAAACTTGACGAGCAGCTCACTCCCCCTTACACGAGCCCCCTGCCATAGATTAGTTTGGACCTGATGCACCGCATCGCACTGCCCGGGGGTCACAAACATGAAGGGGTGCTGGTGCCTGTGGAATTGATCGAGGGCTCCTCGCGAGGATGAAGCCAAAATACTAGGGTTCAACACGGTGCGTGCGCACAAAGGAAAGCCCAGGGCGCACACACCTACCTAGCCCCACGCACGAGGAACGCGAGGAGAGGTCGCGGGTGACTGCCACTTCTCTCACGTCCTTAGAACAAAAACATCTTAGGAGAAGAAAACAACTCAAGGGACTAGCGTTCGAGAATACCAAATCCATTGAAAGATTACTAAAAAACTTGAAGCAACTTCAGAAAGAAAATGAACAGCCACGTCCGGCACCTAATCTAGTCCTCTCACCAGCGCAGAGCGAAGGGCTGCCACTAGGACGTGGGAGGGAGCCCCCATGAGGCCACACGGCAGCTCTCAGGAGACTCCGGGCCATGTACAACCCCACTCATCATTATGTGAGAGTGTCACGAGCGGAGACCTTCACAGGCCGGAGCCTTGCTTCACAGGCCGGAGCCTTTCTTCTGGGGTAGAACTTCCGGAGGTGCTGGATGTTCCAGGCGTTCTGGATGGGGACCCCGTCCCGTGTCTCCAGGCGAGCGGCGCCAGGCCTGGAGACACGGGCAATCCTAAACGGGCCCTCCCACATGGGAGAGAGCTTGTGCAGCCCTTCCGTGGAGAGCACCCACCTCAAGACAAGGTCGCCCACCTCTAAAGTCCTAGAGCGGACGCTGCGGCAGTGGTACCGCTGCAGCGCCTGCTGGTACCTCGCTGCTCGGAGCGAGGCTTGACGGCAGGGTTCCTCCCCTAGCACGAGATCCATCCTCCGCGTGGCGTCCTGCTGCGTCTCATCGAACACCAGGACCCGCGTGGAGCGATGCTTGACCTCATGAGGGATAATTGCTTCTGCTCCGTAGACGAGGAAGAACGATGTTTCTCCTATTGGCTTGGTCGCGGTGGTGCGGATGGACCACAACACGGACTGCAGCTCATCAAGCCAGCCCCTCCCACGGGCCTCGAGCTTCTTCTTGAAGGTCCGGGTCTTGAGGCCCCTTAGGACTTCCGCGTTGGCCCTCTCAGCCTGCCCATTACTCCGCGGGTGCGCTAGTAGGGCGTAGCAGATCCGCGTTCCAAGGTTAGCACATTATGTATTGAAAAGGTTGCTGGTGAACTACGAGCCATTGTCGGTGATGATGCGGTTGGGGAACCCAAACTGGCTCACAATTCCCTTGATGAACTTGACGGTCGATGCAGCTGGGATGGTGCACACGGCTTCTACCTCCGTCCACTTGGTGAACTTGTCGATGGCGATGTAGAGGTATCGGTAGCCCCCTGGCGCCCGAGGGAATGGTCCCAAGATGTCCAGCCCCCAGACCGCAAACGGCCACGTGAGCGGAATCGTCTAGAGGCCCTGCGCGGGCTGGTGGATTTGCTTGGCGTGAAACTGTCATGCTTCACAGGAGCGCACCAACTCTGTAGCATCGTTGAGCGCGTTGGGCTAGTAGAAGCCGCTGCGAAACACCTTGCCCACCAGAGTGCGCGATGAGGAATGATGCCCGCAGTCCCCACCGTGTATGCCCGTTAGTAGCTCGAGCCCCTTTTCCCTGGAGATGCACTGCAACGAAATGTCATTGGGCCTCCTGCGATACAACTCACCATCCTTGATGCAGTACGCGGTGGCTTGACGGGCCATGCGCTCGGCGTCCTCCTCCTTCTCCGGCAGGGTCCCCTGAAGCAAGTACACCTTGAACTCTTCGGTCCAGCACCCCTCCCGAGGCTCGAGCGCGAGCAGCAGGCGGGCTCCCGAGGGGTGACCACGGCTGGGGCGCCCGTCTCAGGTGCCTATGGCAAGTCCTCCTGAGGTGGTGCTAGAGTCATGATGTGTGGGGTTGCAGACGGCCTGAAGAGCCGCTCCTCAAACACCCTGGCTCCTGAGGGAGCCTTTGAGAGGCTCTTTTGGCGATGTCGTCTGCTATCTTGTTCGTCCTGCGTGGCACGTGTTGCAGCTCCATGCCCATGAACCGCTTCTCCATCTTGCGCACCTCCTCTAGGTATGCCTCCATGTGCTCGTCCTTGGGCGTATACTCCTTGTTGGAGAAGTTGACAAGAAGCTGAGAGTCTCCCTTGATGGTGAGGCGCTTCACTCCTAGTGCGGCCGCGGCCCTGAGTCCGCCGAGCAAGCCTTCGAACTCTGGGATGTTGTTGGAGACTTTCTCGCCCTGCTGAAAGCAAAGTTGTACTGCGCAATGATACGAATCCAACGTATCTATAATTTTTGATTGCTCCATGCTACTTTATCTACTGTTTTGGACTATATTGGGCTTTATTTTCCACTTTTATATTACTTTTGGGACTAACCTATTAACCGGAGGCCCAGCCTAGAATTGCTGTTGTTGCCTTTTTCAGTATTTCAAAGAAACAGAATATCAAATGGAGTCCAAACGGAATGAAACCTTCAGGATCGTGATTTTCCAACCGAACGTGATCCAGGAACTTGGACCCTACTCCTAGTAGTGCCCGAGGAGGTCATGAGGGCGGAGGGCGCGCCCCCTGGGCGCACCCCCTACCTCGTGGGCCCCTTGGAGCTCCCCCGACGCACTCCTTCCTCCTATATATACCTACGTATCCCCGAACGATTAGAACAGGAGCCAAAAACCTAATTCCACCGCCGCAACCTTCTGTATCCACGAGATCCCATCTTGGGGCCTGTTCCGGAGCTCCGCCGGAGGGGGCATCCACCACGGAGAGCTTCTACACCATCACCATAGCCCCTCCGATGAAGTGTGAGTAGTTTACTTCAGACCTTCGGGTCCATAGCTAGTAGCTAGATGGCTTCTTCTCTCTTTTTGGATCTCAATACATGTTCTCCCCCACTCTCATGGAGATCTATTCGATGTAATCTTCTTTTTGCGGTGTGTTTGTTGAGACCGATGAATTGTGGGTTTATGATCCAGTATTATCTATGGAAAATATTTGATTCTTCTCTAAATTCTTTTATGTATGATTGAGTTATCTTTGCAAGTCTCTTCGAATTATCCTTTTTGGTTTGGCCAACTAGATTGGTAGTTCTTGCAATGGGAGAAGTGCTTAGCTTTGGGTTCAATCTTCCGGTGTCCTTACCCAGTGACAGAAGGGGCATCAAGGCACGTATTGTATTGTTGCCATCGAGGATAACAAGATGTTTTTTATCATATTGCATGAATTTATCCCTCTACATCATGTCATATTGCTTACGGCGTTACTCTGTTTTTAACTTAATACTCTAGATGCATGTTGGATAGCGGTCGATGAGTGGAGTAATAGTAGTAGATGCAAAATCGTTTCGATCTACTTGTTTTGGACGTGATGCCTATATACATGATCATTGCCTAGATATACTCATAACTATGCTGAATTCTGTCAATTGCTCAACAGTAATTTGTTCACCCGCCGTAGAATACTTATGCTCTTGAGAGAAGCCACTAGTGAAACCTATGGCCCACGGGTCTATTCTCATCATATCAATCTATATCACTTTATTTACTTGCTTTGTTTTTACTTTGCCTTTACTTTTTACTTTGCATCTATCTATCAAAAATACCAAAAATATTATCTCTATCACATCTCACTCTCGTAAGTGACCGTGAAGGGATTGACAACCCCTAAGCGTTGGTTGCGAGTTGCTATCATTTTGTGTAGGTACGAGGGACTTGTGCGTGGTCTCCTACTGGATTGATACCTTGGTTCTCAAAAACTGAGGGAAATACTTACGCTACTTTGCTGCACCATCCTCTCCTCTTCGGGGAAATCCAACACAGTGCTCAAGAGGTAGCAAGAAGTATTTCTGGCGCCGTTGCCGGGGAGGCTCACGCAAGCAAGTAAACCATACCAAGTACCCATCGCAATCCCTATCTCTCGCATTACATTATTTGCCATTTGCCTCTCGTTTTCCTCTCCCCCACTTCACCCTTGCCGTTTTATTTGCCCTCTCTTTCCCAATCTCCTCCTCTCTTTCCCTTTCGCCTTTTCTCGTTGCCTTTCTGTTTGCTTGTGTGTTGGATTACTTGTTGCCATGGCGCAAGATAATACCAAATTGTGTGATTTCTCGAATACCAATAATAATGATTTCCTTAGTACTCCGATTGCTCCTCTTAATAATGACGAGTCTTGTGAAATCAATACCGCCTTGTTGAATGTTGTTATGAAAGATCAATTCGCCGGCCTTCCTAGTTAAGATGCCGCTACTCATCTAAACAATTTTGTTGATTTGTGTGATATGCAAAACAAGAAAGATACGGATAACAATATTGTCAAATTGAAGTTATTTCCGTTTTCACTTAGAGATCGTGCTAAAGTTTGGTTTTCATCTTTGCCTAAAAATAGTACTGATTCTTGGAACAAGTGCAAAGATTCTTTTATCTCTGATTATTTTCCTCCCGCTAAGATTATCACTCTTAGGAACAATATTATGAATTTTAAACAAATTGATCATGAGCATGTTGCCCAATCTTGGGAAACAATGAAATTAATGCTTTGCAATTGCCCTACTCATGGTTTGAATTTACGGATGATCATAGAAATTTTTTATGCTGGATTGAATTTTGCTTCTAGAAATCTTTTAGACTCGGCCGCGGGAGGCACTTTTATGGAAATTACATTAGGGGATGCTACCAAATTGCTTGATAATATTATGGATAATTATTCTCAATGGCATACCGAAAGATCTTCTAGTAAAAAAGTGCATGCTATAGATGAAATTAATGTTTTGAGTAAAAAGATGGATGAACTTATGAAGATGTTTGCTCCTAAAAATACTCCTCTTGACCCCAGTGATATGCCTTTATCTACTTTGCTTGAGAATAATAATGAATCTATGGATGTGAATTTTGTTGGTAGGAATAGTTTTGGAAACAACGCGTATAGAGGGAATTTTAATCCTAGGCCTTATCCTAGTAATCCTTCTAATAATTATGGAAATTCCTACAATAACTCTTATGGAAATTTTAACAAGATGCCCTCTGAATTTGAGAGTAGTGTTAAAGAGTTTATGAATTCATAAAAGAATTTTAATGCTTTGCTTGAAGAGAAATTGCTTAAAGTTGATGATTTGGCTAGGAACATTGATAGAATTTCTCTTGAAATTGATTCTTTAAAGCTTAGATCTATTCCTCCGAAGCATGATATCAATGAGTCTCTCAAAGCCATGAGAATTTCCATTGATGAGTGCAAGGAAAGAACCACTAGGATGCGTGCTTCCAAAGATGCCTTTATTAAAGCGTGTTCTTCCAATCCCTATGAAAATCAAGCTGAAGATCTAAAATTTATTGATGTGTCCCCCATTAAATCTTTGTTTTGCAATATGAATCTTGATGAATCTGAAGATTATCTTCCTTTACCTAGAAGGCGTTCTAAGAATTCGGAGTTTCTAGATCTTGATGATGAAACTGATGAAAGTGGGATTGAAATAAATAAAAACCGTGATGTTGCTAAACCCACTATTTTGGATCTCAAGGAATTTAATTATGAAAATTCCTCTTTGATTGTTTGTATTTCCTTGTTGCAATCCGTGCTAGATTCTCCTCATGCTTATAGTCAAAATAAGGCCTTTACCGAACATATTGTTGATGCTTTGATGCAATCTTATGAAGAAAAACTTGAGTTGAAAGTTTCTATCCCTAGAAAACTCTATGATGAATGGGAGCCTACTATTAAAATTAAAATTAAAGACTTTGAGTTTCATGCTTTGTGTGATTTGGGTGCTAGTGTCTCTACTATCCCCAAAACTTTATGTGATTTGCTAGATTTCCGTGATTTTGATGATTGCTCTCTAAACTTGCATCTTGTGGATTCCACTATTAAAAAGCCTATGGGAAGAATTAATGATGTTCTTATTGTTGCAAATAGGAATTATGTGCCCGTAGATTTTATCATTCTTGATATAGATTGCAATCCTTCATGTCCTATTATTCTTGGTAGACCTTTCCTTAGAATGATTGGTGCAATTATTGATATGAAGGAAGGGAATATTAGATTCTCATTTCCCTTAAAGAAGGGTATGGAACACTTCCCTAGAAAGAAAATAAAATTACCATATGAATCTATCATGAGAGCCACTTATGGATTGCCTACCAAAGATGGCAATACCTAGATCTATCCTTGCTTTTATGCCTAGCTAGGGGCGTTAAACGATAACGCTTGTTGGGAGGCAACCCAATTTTATTTTGTGTTTTTTGTTTTTGCTTCTGTTTAGGAATAAATAATCCATCTACCTTCTGTTTGGATGTGTTTTTATGTTTTAATTAGTGTTTGTGCCAAGTAGAACCTATAGGATAACCTACGATGATAGTTGATTTGATTCTGCTGAAAAACAGAAACTTTGCACGCACGGATTTAGTTATGATAAATCACAGGAACGTGCTTTTGCATTGATTCTTTTTCCTTCGGATCAATAAAAAAATTGTCCAGGACTTCCTATTTTGGTAGAATTTTTAGAGTTCCATAAGTTTGCGTTAGTTACAGATTGCTACAGACTATTCTGTTTTTGACAGATTCTGTTTTTCGTGTGTTGTTTGCCTATTTTGATGAATCTATGGCTAGTAAATTATTTTATAAACCATATAGAAGTTGGAATACTGTAGGTTTAACACCAATATAAATAAATAATGAGTTCATTACAGTACCTTGAAGTAGTCTTTTGTTTTCTTTCTCTAACAGAGATCACGAGATTTCTGTTGAGTTTTGTGTTGTGAAGTTTTCAAGTTTTGGGTGAATTCTTTTGATGGATTATGGAACAAGGAGTGGCAAGAGCCTAAGCTTGGGGATGACCATGGCACCCCCCACATAATTCAAGGACACCAAAAAGTCAAAGCTCGGGGATGCCCCGGAAGGCATCCCATCGGTAATTTACTTGGAGCTATATTTTTATTCACCAACATGATATGTGTTTTGCTTGGAGCGTCTTGTATTATTTGTGTCTTTGCTTGTTAGTCTACCAAAATCATCCTTGATGTACACATCTTTTGAGAGAGCCATACATGAATTGGAATTTGTTAGAATACTCTATGTGCTTCACTTATATCTTTTGAGCTTGATAGTTTTGCTCATAGTGCTTCACTTATATCTTTTGAGCGTGATAATTTTTGCTCTAGTACTTCACTAGATCTTTTAGAGCATGGTGGTGGATTTGTTTTAAAGAAACTATTGATCTCTCATGATTCACTTAGATTATTTTGAGAGTCGTCGATAGCATGGTAATTTGCTTAATGTTAATATACTTGGTATTCAAGATATGTGAAACTTTCTTTTGAGTGAATTGAATACTAAGATAAGTTTGATGCTTGATAATTGTTTTGAAATATGGAGGTGATAATATCAAAGTCGTGCTAGTTGGGTGATTATGAATTTGAGAAATACTTGTGTTGAAGTTTGCAAATCCCGTAGCATGCACGTATGGTTAAAGTTGTGTAACAAATTTGAAACGTGAAGTGTACCTGGCTTGTGCATCCTTATGAGTGGCGGTCGGGGACGAGCGATGGTCTTTTCCTACCAATCTATCCCCCTAGGAGCATGAGCGTAGTACTTGAATTTTTGATGACTTCTAAATTTTTGCAATAAGTATATGAGTTCTTTTGACTAATGTTGAGTCCATGGATTATACGCACTCTCACCTTTCCACCTTTGCTAGCCTCTTCGGTACCGTGCATTTCCCTTTCTCACTTTGAGAGTTGGCGCAAACTTCGTCGGTGCATCCAAACCCCGTGATACGATATGCTCTATCACACATAAACCTCCTTATATCTTCCTCAAAACAGCCACCATACCTACCTACCATGGCATTTCCATAGCCATTCCGAGATATATTGCCATGCAACTTCCACCATCATCATCATGACATACATTACTTTTGTCATATTGCCATTGCATGATCTTGTAGTTGACATCATATTTGTGGCAAAGCCACCATGCATTATTTTCCATACATGTCACTCTTTATTCGTTGCACCATCCCGGTACACCGCCGGAGGCATTCATATAGAGTCATATCTTGTTCTAAGTTTCGAGTTGTAATCCTTATGTTGTAATCAATAGAAGTGTGATGATCATCATTATTAGAGCATTGCCCCCAAAAAAGAGAAAGGCCAAAAGAAAAAAAAAGAAAGGCCCCAAAAAAAGAAAAAAAAGAAAATAAAAAAGGGCAATGCTACTATCTCTTTTTCCACACTTGTGCTTCAAAGTAGCACCTTGTTCTTCATGTAGTGAGTCTCATATGTTGTGCTTCAAAGTAGCACCTTGTTACTCATGTAGTGAGTCTCATAAGTTGTCTTTTCATACTAGTGGGAATTTTTCATTATAAAACTTGGCTTGTATATTCCTACGATGGGATTCCTCAAATGCCCTAGGTCTTCGTGAGCAAGCAAGTTGGATGCACACCCACTAGTTTTCTTTTGTTGAGCATTCATAGCTCTAGTGCATCCGTTGCATGGCAATCCCTACTCCTCATGTTGACATCAATTGATGGGCATCTCCATAGCGCGTTGATTAGCCTTGTCAATGTGAGACTTTCTCCTTTTTTGTCTTCTCCACACAATCCCCATCATCATATTCTATTCCACCCATAGTGCTATATCCATGGCTCACGCTCATGTATTGCGTGAAGGTTGAAAAAGTTTGAGATTATTTAAGTATGAAACAATTGCTTGACTTGTCATCGGGGGTATAGAAGTTGGGAACATCTTTGTGTGACGAAAATGAAGCATAGCCTAACTATATGATTTTGTAGGGATGAACTTTCTTTTGCCATGTTATTTTGAGAAGACATGATTGCTTTGATTAGTATGCTTGAAGTATTATTATTTTTGTGTCAATATGAACTTTTGTCTTGAATCTTTCAGATCTGAATATTCATATCACAATTAAGAAGATTTACATTGAAATTATGCCAAAGTATCACTCCACATCAAAAATTCTTTTTTTATCATTTACCTACTCGAGGACGAGCAGGAATTAAGCTTGGGGATGCCTGATACATCTCCAACATATCTATAACTTTTGATTGCTCCATGCTACTTTATCTACTGTTTTGGACTATATTGGGCTCTATTTTCCACTTTTATATTACTTTTGGGACTAACCTATTAACCGGAGGCCCAGCCTAGAATTGCTGTTTTTTGCCTTTTTCAGTATTTCAAAGAAACATAATATCAAAGGAGTCCAAACGGAATGAAACCTTCATGATCGTGATTTTCCAACCGAACGTGATCCAGGAGAGTTGGACCCTACTCCAAGTAGTTCCCGAGGAGGTCACGAGGGTGGAGGGCGCGCCCCCCTGGGCGCGCCCCCCTACCTCGTGGGCCCCTCGGAGCTCCCCCGACGTACTCCTTCCTCCTATATATACCTACGTAACCCCGAACGATCAGAACAGGAGCCAAAAACCTAATTCCACCGCCGCAACCTTCTGTATCCATGAGATCCCATCTTGGGGCCTATTCCGGAGCTCCGCCGAAGGGGGCATCCACCACGGAGGGCTTCTACACCATCACCATAGCCCCTCCGATGAAGTGTGAGTAGTTTACTTCAGACCTTCGGGTCCATAGCTAGTAGCTAGATGGCTTCTTCTTTCTTTTTGGATCTCAATACAATGTTCTTCCCCTCTCTCGTGGAGATCTATTCGATGTAATCTTCTTTTTGCGGTGTGTTTGTTGAGACCGATGAATTGATGGTTTATGATCCAGTATTATCTATGGAAAATATTTGATTCTTCTTTGAATTCTTTTATGTATGATTGAGTTATCTTTGCAAGTCTCTTCGAATTATCCTTTTTGGTTTGGCCAACTAGATTGGTAGTTCTTGCAATGGGAGAAGTGCTTAGCTTTGGGTTCAATCTTGCGGTGTCCTTACCCAGTGACAGAAGGGGCAGCAAGGCACGTATTGTATTGTTGCCATCGAGGATAACAAGATGGTTTTTTTTATCATATTGCATGAATTTATCCCTCTACATCATGTCATCTTGCTTACGGCGTTACTCTATTTTTAACTTAATACTCTAGATGCATGCTGGATAGCGGTCGATGAGTGGAGTAATAGTAGTAGATGCAGAATCGTTTCAATCTACTTGTCTATATACATGATCATTGCCTAGATATACTCATAACTATGCTCACTTCTGTCAATTCCTCAACAGTAATTTGTTCACCCGCCGTAGAATACTTATGCTCTTGAGAGAAGCCACTAGTGAAACCTATGGTCCCCGGGTCTATTCTCATCATATCAATCTATATCACTTTATTTACTTGCTTTGTTTTTACTTTGCCTTTACTTTTTACTCTGCATCTATCTATCAAAAATACAAAAATATTATCTCTATCAGATCTCACTCTCGTAAGTGACCGTGAAGGGATTGACAACCCTTAAGCGTTGGTTGCGAGTTGCTATCATTTTGTGTAGGTATGAGGGACTTGTGTGTGGTCTCCTACTGGATTGATACCTTGGTTCTCAAAAACTGAGGGAAATACTTACGCTACTTTGCTGCATCATCCTCTCCTCTTCGGGGAAATCCAACGCAGTGCTCAAGAGGTAGCACGTAACAGAGCTTGTCCTTGGATGGTGTGATGAGGATGGCCCCCGCTCCTGCGCCTTGTCGCACAAACGCCCCGTCGAAGTACATGACCCATATGTACGGCTCTTCGTCTCCTGGCAGGAGGGAGCAGTCCTCGCCTACTCCGTGGTCGGGAGCGTCAGTCCACTCGGCCATGAAGTCTGTGAGGGTCGCGCCCTTGATGACCCTGGTGGTGCTGAACTCAAGATTGAATGCCTGAAGCTCGATGTTCCATTCAGCAACTTGCCCGGCTGTGTTCCGGCTCCGGAGCACCCTCTCTAGCGGGTACGCTGAAAGAACCTTAATGGGGTGGCCTTGAAAGTAGTGGCGTAGTTTCCTGGAGGCAACTAGAAGTGCGAGCAAGAGCTTGTGGGGCATGGGGTAGCGCGCCCGGGCCTCCCTCAGTATTGTGCCGACGAAGTAGATAGGGTGCTCAACGAGGGGGGAAGCATCAGCGGAATCTTGTTCTTCATGAGGGCACAGGTCCCTTGTGGCCTCACGAGGCCCATCCTCCGGAGCCTTGACAGCCATAGGATCAACCGTGGCTTCAGGAGGAATGTCGACCACTACACCGGCCGAGACTTCAGATGCCTTGCTCTGGGGGTGCTGCGCCTTACTTGACGGTTGTGCATCCTGCTACAGCTTCTTGATCAGGCGCTCCTTCCTTAGCGCCACCAGGGCGACGCTGGCTGAGTGAGGGGTTGCTGCCAGATAGAGCACCGAGGGCTTGAGAGGGCGCGGTGCCACCATCACTGGCGGGCTGGTCAAATATCTCTTGAGGTCCTGGAAGGCTGCGTCTGCCTCTGGGGTCCACTCAAATGGCTCCTTCCTCTTCATCAACTTGAAAATCGGGAGGGCGCAGTCCCCTAGCTTGGAAATGAAACGCCCAAGTGAGGTTACACAGCCAGCCAGTTTCTGCATCTCCTTCAGGGTCTGTGGGGGGTTCATGTCCTGTATCGCCTTGACCTTCTCTGGGTTGGCCTGGATCCCTCTGTGTGCCACCAAGAAGCCCAACAGCTTGCAGGAAGGGACCCCAAACACACACTTCTCGGGATTAAGCCGCAGATCCACCGTGCGCAGGCTGGCGAACGTCTCCTCTAGATCTTCTATCAGATTCTTGGCCTCCCGAGACTTCACCACTATATCATCAATGTAGGCCTCTGCGTTCCTCCCGAGCTGCGAACCCAGGGCGATATGCATCAACCGCTGGAAGGTTCCCCCGGCATTGCGCAGCCCGACGGGCATGCAGGTGTAGCAGTACACCTCACATGGGGTGAGGAATGCCGTCTTCTCCACATCCTCCACGACCATCTTGATCTGGTGGTAGCCCGAGAAGGCATCTAGGAAGCACAACAGGTCACACTTGGTGGTGGAGTCGACGATCTGGTCGATGCGAGGGAGCGATAAGGGGTCTTGCGGGCATGCCTTGTTGAGGTTGGTGAAGTCGACACACATGCGTTCCTTCCCTCCTTTCTTGGGGATGATGACGGGATTCGCCAGCCACTCTAGGTACCGTACCTCTCTGATGACCCCTGCGGCTTGTAGGTTACGGGTTTCCTGGACAATGAAAGCCTGCTTCTCAGTGGACTGGCGGCGAGCCTTCCGCTTCACTGGCCGCACATTTGGACATAGCCTCAGGTGGTGCTCGATTATCCCCCTTGGGACCCCATCCAGGTGTTTGGGTTCCCAAGCAAATACATCCTTGTTGGCTCGCAAAAAGTTGATCAATGCCTCCTCTTGATCTTGAGGGAGGCCAACCCCTATGGTGAAGGTGGCGCTGGCCGTACCATCCTCACAGACTGGCACTTGCTTCGTCTCGGCTCGGTCTCGGGAGAACAGCTGCTTCTTCTTGGCGGGCGCTGCTTCTGGGGCTTCCTGATCCTCCTTCTCGCCAGGCAGCGCGGACACGACTGTCTTGAAGGCGAGCTTGAGGGACTGCAGCGCGCCTTTGGTGTTCCCCGCCACCGTGAGGACACTGTTGATGCCACACATCTTCATGAGGTTGTACGTGGGATGGGTCGCGGCCATGAACTGGGCCAAGGCCGGGTATCCCAGAATAGCATTATACGGCAGGTCGATCTTGGCGATGTAAAAGTCGATGAGCTCGGTGCGGTAGTTGTTGCGGGTCCCGAAGGTGACAGGGAGGCAGATCTGCCCCAAGTTCCTGGTGGAGCCGCCGCCGACCCCGGAGAAAGGCTTGGAGGGGCGGAGCCGGATGGGCGCCACGTGGAGCAGGCCGAATGCCTCCGGGGAGAGCACATTGAGGCCGGCTCCACCGTCGATGAGGGTCCTGGTGATCGCCACGTGGCACACGGTGGGGGTGCAGAGCATTGGGAGCGCACCTGCTCCCGTCGTGGTGGCAGGGTGATCCTCGGGGCTGAAGGCGACATCAGCTTGGGGCGCCGCCCAGCTCGGGGGAGCCCCCGAGCTCGCCTGAGTGGTGCCTGCCCCACGGTAGAACTGCTTGATGTGGCGGTCGGAAGGTGGTGCCTGCGAGCCACCTAGGAGAGCTGCGACGACCAGGGGTGCCGGTGCCGTGTAGTGGGCGAGGAAGAGCTCGCGCGGCTCCTCCCAGGAGGCCACAGAAGATGCCGGCAGGCTGAGCAACCAGGCGCATGTCGCGCCTACAAGGGCCATGGGGAGCCAGTTGGCCTTCGCCTTGTCGTCTCCGTCGGCCTCCCAAACTGCCTCCTCGTATGCTTGAAGAAAGGGGGCTGGATCTGCCGTGCCATCGTAGCGCGGCGACATCTCCGGTCGGAACTTGGGCGGTCACTACACCTGCCGCAAGGAGAGGGTGAAGCAGCATAGCCCCGGTGCTTCTTCGGGAACGTGCGTCGACGGGGCCAACAGAGGAGCACCTGCCATAGGAGTCAGTGGCACGATCTAGAGGTCAAGGAAGAAGATTCTGATGCACCCTACCTGGCGCACCAAATGTCGGATTTAGGGATCCGCAACGCCATGAGAGGTTCGAACTCTGGGGTGTGTACAGAGATCTCAACCTGCCCAGCCTGCCTACTCGCGATCCTCCTAAGCCTAGCGCGTCGAGCTCAAAGAGACACAAAGACACAGAGATTTATACTGGTTCGGGCCACCGTTGTGGTGTAATACCCTAATCCAGTGTGGTGTGGTGGATTGCCTCGAAGGGCTATGGATGAACTAGTACAGTGGATGAATGAGCCTCAGGAGGTGAGGTGTTCTTGAGCTAGTGTGGTGTATGCTAGCTCGACTTGTCCAGATTTTGGTTCTCTCGTCCCGTCCCGTCCATGGTGGTGGCTTGTCCTATTTATGGTGGCCTTGGTCCACTTCCCAAATATGAGCAGGAAGAGATTCCACAACGGCGGGATTTGAAAGGGGACAGGTAGTACAGTCTATCCTGACAAAAGTAGTCTTCGCATGTGGAAAGCCTCTGGTCGTGACGCTGCGGTGGGCTCGTCGATGACCTCCGTCCTGCCGTCCTGGCGGTCTTGCTCTCGTTGCACCAGAATGGAAACCTTTGGCTGATTCCTCGAGACTCCGCGCCTGTGGCTTGCCTCCTTTGCACCGAAGGGGAAACCTGTGCTCTGTGACCGCCTGGCGCCCGCCTGGCCTTGGTCGTCATGGCTCACGCCAGCTGAGCCTCGTGATGTAGCTGCATAGAACTCTCCGCCCCTCAGGAGCCAGCCTAAGGAGGCCGACTCCTTCGGGGGTCTTGGCGTCGTCCGCCTCGTGAGGCTTGGCCCTCACGAGGGTCTTGTGTTGCTGATGTTGGAGCTGGGCCATACCAGACCATCAATGAAGCCATGTGGTGGGCCGCAGGCAGGCAAGGCTGGATACCCCCGAATCCAGGATGCCGACAGCAACCTTCTATACTTGTGAGATCCCATCTAGGAACCTTTTTCGGTGTCTTGTCGGAGGGGGATTCGATCATGGAGGGCTTCTACATCAACACCATTGCTCTTCCGATGAAGCGTGAGTAGTTTACCACAGACCTACGGGTCCATACCTAGTAGCTAGCTGGCTTCTTCTCTCTCTTTGATTCTCAATACCATGTTCTCCTTGATGTTCTTGGAGATCTATTCGATGTAATACTCTTTTTTGGTGTGTTTGCCGAGTTCAGATGAATTGTGGATTTATGATCAGATTATCTATGAATATTATTTGAATCTTCTCTGAATTGTTATGAATGATTTCATATCTTTGCAAGTATCTTTGAATTATCGGTTTAGTTTGGCCTACTAGATTGGTTTTTCTTGCAATGGGAGAAGTGCTTAGCTTTGGGTTCAATCTTGCAGTGTCCTTTCCGAGTGACAGTAGGGGCAGCAAGGCACATATTGTATGGTTGCCATCGAGGATAAAAAGTTTGGGTTTTCATCATATTGCTTGAGTTAATTCCTCTACATCATGTCATCTTACTTAATGCATTACTCTGTTTTTTATGAACTTAATACTCTAGATGCATGCTGGATAGCGGTCGATGTGTGGAGTAATAGTAGTAGATGGAGGCAGGAGTCAGTATACTTGACACGGACGTGATGCCTATGTTCATTATCATTGCCTTAGATATCGTCATAATTATGCGCCCTTCTATCAATTGCTCGACAATAATTTGTCCACCCACCATATTATTTGCTATCTTGAGAGAAGCCACTAGTGAAACCTATGGCCCCCGGGTCTCCTTTCCATCATATAAGTTATATTTTCCGTCATATTAGTTTCTGACCTACTATATTGCAATCTATTACTTTCCAATCTATAAACCAAAAATACCAAAAATATTTACTTTACCATTTATCTATCTCTACCAGATCTCACTTTTGCAAGTAACCATGAGGGGATTGACAACCCCTTTATCGTGTTGGGCGCAAGTTTTTGTTTGTGTAGGTATTCGGTAACTTGTGCGTTCTCTCCTACTGGATTGATACCTTGGTTCTCAAACTGAGGGAAATACTAACTCTACTTTGCTGCATCACCATTTCCTCTTCAAGGGAAAAATCAACGCAAGCTCAAGAGGTAGCAGTTACCTCGCCGAGTCTAATCATTTAGCAGGAGGTGTGAATTGACAAAAGTGGAGAGCCAACCCCCATGTCCTTTGCGTAAATGCCAGAGAAGGGCATGGCTCAGTCCATTTGTCTCTCCCACCGCATGATGTTGGGAATATGCCATAGAGGCAATGATATTTCTATTATTATATTTCCATATTTACTTGAGAGTTTATATTTCATGCTATAACTGCCATGATCCTGGAATATGCGATTCAGTGGAAAAATCGTATACACGTGTGGAATGATAAATGGTAAATAATAGGTTCCTAGTCTCGCCTCTAAGACTGGCTCAAGTGTTGTTAGTGATCATGTTTTCAGATCTTAGGATATCGTTAAGTGTAACAATAGTCCTAAAACAATATTGAGGGTATGACATTAGAAGAACCGATAGAGGCAAAGGTGTCCCATCTTTTGATGAGATGGTTGCTATCGTTTTTGGTGGAGTAGACTTTGACGATTCGACTACAATCATGTGAGGACGTCGCACCTTAGCAATTGCTAAACCAACTCCGAGAGGTTATTGACCATGCCAGAGCACGATCAACCTGACCATGAGGGTCTATTTCCTGCACGCAAATGAAGAACAAGCAAGAAACTAAAATTGCATCCTAGATATTGTGAATATAAGAGGAAAACTTTATTAACGAAGGTGGGGTTCTGTGACGTCTTGGTCTGGTCGTTGAACACAAACGAAGTACGCGAAGTTATAGCTATGGAGAACTTTTAATCTAAACAAAACCCAAATTATAAACGATGCCCTGAGGACTGTATATATGGAGGAATAGGGGGGAATTTCATGACCCCTTGGAGGAGGGGTCCGAACCCAACCACGATTCTGTTTCCCCACACGTATGGACTCTAGAAATAGCCTAGGAAGTTGTATTTCAAAATTACGTGTGCCTGGCCCAAAAATAAGGTGGCGCAACACCTAAAATAAGCTATGGACGAAGTTTATGAAAGGGCATCTTGTACATTTTGTCCATGTCCTTGTATGTCATCAAGGAGGCTTCAAAGTGCTGAAATCTACACTAGAAACGCCATTCTGGTTCCCTTCGCGCGCGCCTTCATCTCCATGCTTGATCCTGCTCCAGTGTTCATCCCTCTTATCCATGATAGGTCCTTCATTAGTAATCAAAACAAATGTATCCAATTTAGGAAACATCATATTATCATGAACATTAGAATTGTTACGAAGAAACGTAAGTGCCTGGTAATTCAATTGGCGTGCGCGAGTGAAAGTGCAACTAATCCCCGGGCGGTTTTGGTAATTCATAACAACATATAGCTCATTGAACTAATATCCATTCAAGATAAATATTTCAGGAAGTTCAATGAATGGCATGGCTTGGACTAGAGATGTGGACCCCTCAAAATGCTAAGGACAAATATTGGCAAAAGCTCAAGACTCTTCATCTTTATTTTAGTGATCCAAGATCACATTGAGTCCATAGGAAAGCCAATACTATTAAAAGGGGATGACGTGTTGCTTAATGGCTTGCTTGCTCAAATGCCTAGTGTTATTCATCGAAAACCCTCAGCCACTTTCTCCATCCAAATATGTCAAAACCCTAAACTGCAACTCAGCCCCATCAATTCTTTCTACCCGGAGCCACCGAGTTCATATGACATAGCCACAGCCAGAAACCCTAGCAGTTTGGTCTCACCGATACGGGTCTTGATCTCACCAAGATGGCCTTGCCAACACTCTATGGCTTGTTGCATTTATTTCGGTCTCACCTAGTTATGCAATCAGTCTCACCGAGTTGGCTTGACAGATTCTCTGTTGCCTTATTGCTTCACTTTGATCTCATCGAGTTGATGCAATCGGCACCACCGAGATGATGTTTGCCCTAAGCCCTAGCACATCGGTCCCATCGAGTTTTTCCCGCCGGTCCCACCAAGATTCCTAACGTTCACATTTTTGAACAGATCGGTGCCACTGAGTTTAACCATTCGGTCCCACCGAGATGAGTCAAATGTGTGTAACGGTTGGATATTGTGTAGAGGCTATATATACCCCTCCACCCCCTTCTCCATTTGTGAGAGAGCCATCAGAACGTGCCTACATTTCCACCATACATTTTCTGAGAGAGAACCACCTACTCATGTGTTGAGATCAAGACATTCCAATCCTACCACAAGAATCTTGATTTCTTGCCTTCCCCAAGTTGCTTTCCACTCAAATCATCTTTCCACCATAGCCAAATCTGAGAGAGAGAGAGAGAGTTGAGTGTTGGGGAGACTATCATTTGAAGCACAAGAGCAAGGATTGCATCATAAACACACCATCTATTACCTTCTGGAGAGTGGTGTCTCGTAGATTTGTTAGGTGTCGCTTGGGAGACTCCATCAAGATGTGGAGTTGAACCAAGAAGTTTGTAAGGGCAAGGAGATCGCCTAATTCATGAAAATCTACCCGAGTGAGGCAAGTCCTTCGTGGGAGATGGCCATGGTGGGATAGACAAGGTTGCTTCTTCGTGGACCCTTCGTGGGTGGAGCCCTCCGTGGACTTGCATAGCCGTTACCCTTCATGGGTTGAAGTATCCATCAAGGTGGACGTACGGTAGCACCACCTATCAGAACCACGCCAAAAATCTCCATGTCTCCATTGCATTTGCCTTCTCCAAACCCTTCCCTTTACCTTCATATGCAATGTTTTACTTTCCGCTGCTATACTCTTACAATTGCATGTGTAGGTTGATTTCTTGACTTATGCTAATTGCTAAAATCTGCCCACAACTAAAACTGGGAAAAGGATATATTTTTATTTGGTCAAGTAGTCTAATAACACCCTCTAGACATACTTTTGATCCTACAAGTGGTACCAGAGCTTTGGTCTCCATTTGCCTTGATTGCCATAGCTTTGGTGATCATAGCCTTGGTTTCACAACCTAGGAGAGCATGGCGTCTATCGAGGGAAATTACAACCGTAGAGGTCCTTACTTTGATGGTACAAATTTGGCTAGTTGGAGATGAAAATGCATATTCTTGGTCATAACCCCGCCATTTGGGCTATTGTGTGTATTGGCTTACAAGGTGATTTCTTCAAGGATGGAAAAGAACCGGACTGTGAAGCAACAACGGAAGAAATGAAGATGTTGCAATACAATTCTCAAGCCTGCGATATTATCTTCAATGGTTTATGCCTCGAAGAAGTCAAAAAAATCAGCCGACTTGAGAATGCAACGGATATTTCGGATACTTTGGTTGATCTGCATGAAGGTACCGAGTCCGTCAAGGAATCCAAGTTGGATGCTTCAGATTCAAGTTGACAAGTTCAAGATGAAGGATGTTGAAGGAGTCGCCGAAATGTACTCTAGGCTTGCCCTCATTACATATGAGATTGCAGTCTTAGGAAGTGAAGATATGACCGACAAATTTATCATCAAGAAGATCGTAAGAGCATTGGATGGAAAATACGACACCATGTGCACTTTGATCCAAATGATGCCCAACTACAAAGATCTCAAGCCCACAGAAGTCATTGGTAGAATTTTTGCTCATGAGATGTCACAAGGATAAGGAAGAGCTCCACAACTAGTCAAGTTGTGCTTATAAAGCTTCAAGTGATTCTCCAACAACATCAAGTGAGAAGAAAGTCTTTAATGAAGAGTTGAGCTTAATGGTGAAGAACTTCAACAAGTTCTACAAGAATAGAAGTAAAGAGAGAAGCTCCAAGTCAAGGTCCTACAATGACAAAAGATCTTCTAGTCGTGATCGTAGTTGCTACAATTGTGGAATACCCGAACACTACTCCAATGAGTGTACGACTCCCTACAAGAAAAGAGAAGACTCACCAAAAAGGAGTAGAAGAGAGGAATCACCTCCAAAAGAGAGAAGGAGTAGAGATGATCGTTATGAACGAGGACCCTCTGGTAGAAGCAAGGATCCGGAAAGGAAGGACAAGTAATCAAAGAGCTACACACGGTGAAGACATCAAGCTGACATTGGTGAGTGGGTATCCGGTTCCGACAACGGCAACTACTCCGAGAGAAGCTATCACTCTGACTCCGGCTATACTCAAGATGAAGGTGTTGCTGGTCTTGCACTTGTGTCATCCAACTCCTATGACGTATTTGACTCACCAAATGAAGAAACTAGAAGATGCTTCATGGCTGAAGGCCCTAATGTATCACACCCCGAGTATGTTGATTTCAATAGCGATGAAGATGATTTGCTAGATGATGATGATTTAATGGTTGACATCACTAGTGATGAAAACTATGATCAACTTTAATGTAGGGTAGAACCCTAGATGCCCGATCTTTCACTATTGGAGGGGATCCTACGAAGAACATGAAGAACATGAGGGGGAAAACGAGGGGAAACACGAGAGAAATCACTCAACCAACAAGATATGGTCACACATACGCTAGATCCTCGAAACACCAATAGTGAAACACGATTCAAGGTCAACAAAGGACGATACAAAGGGTCTTTTCCGTGAGGAGGTCTTGAAGGGTCTTCCCTTAAAGGGGTCTTGAATCGGCTTGGGGGATCTTCTCCGAAGAGGCGCTCATCTCCGATGGAGAAGTAACCCAGTGGATGAGCAAAGATCTATCTCAAATACGAGCTATCACAATGCTAACCCTCTGTAGGAGGAGGAGGAGGAGGTCTATTTATAGTCTAAGTGCAAATGGGGGCGAAGTGAAAGGGTACATGGGCCTCGGGCCTGAAGCTGCGCACACACAGGCGTCGGTCGTCCGACAGGTACCGGACGTCCGGTGGCTCGTGAGGGTCCGGTCGTCCGGTGCTTGCCGGACATCCAGCGTTTTGGCTCTGGACAGGTGGCGTCGGACGTCCGGAGGTCTTCGTACTTCCGATGTTTCCATACTAGACTGTTGGTGTCGGACGTCCGGAGGGGGCTCGGTCGTCCGGTTGCTGGAGGAGTCGGACGTCCGGTGTCTGGCGGTCATTCGGGCGCTGTAGGTTGCCTCGGCTAGAGTCAATCTGGCTGGTGGAGGCTCCAGGCGTCGGACGTCCGGAGATCGTCGGCCGTCCGGAGGTCGTCAGACGTCCGAGAGCTATAGCTTCCTTCTAGCTCTTCCTCTTGTTCCTCGCGCTTGGTGTCCTCGCCGTCTTGTCCAATGCTCCTAGTTGTTCCATGGCCTTCCTCTTGGTTCCTGGTCATGCATAACACATATATGTATGAGGTAGTAGCCATGTCTCACATGTGGAAAGTGACGATTCGGAGAGGAGCGAGTTCACCTTGTGTCCAATGGCGTATGTTCGAGGTCTCGTCATATGTCCTCTTGGGGCTTGGAGAGTAGTCGGAGTGTACATGGGGATGAACGTGGGATGCTCCGCATCATCCCCCCCCCCTTGGGCAAGATCCGACCTTAGATCGTGATCCTCATGACCATGGAAACGGTTGTCGTGAACGGACTTGTAGTTGGACGAAGTTGAAGACATGGCGCAATCCAAGTACTCCAAGGTGTCTCCGGAGTGATAGTCATGCAAAAAGAGCAAACACAAGCGACACTCAGAAATACAATGGTTAGCGCACAGAAAGTGTCCATCATGTAAGAATGAGTCCGTTCGGTAAGATTGTGCGTGGCAAGACACATGAAGCTTATCCAAAAGATGATCTAGATGATAAGCAAATGTGATCATTGTGCACACAAATGTGTTGTGAATATGATCAATGCAACCGCGGTGCAAAATGGTGTCATAGTGAGATGGTTTATCAATAGCATGAATATGGCAATGGATGCTCAATATGATTATGTTATCATGCAATTGATGGTAGGCAATGTGATCATTATGTATAAATATGCCATCAAGGAAGATCATAAAAAATTTGCTAAGGAAGTGCACAAGCTCATATACCATGGATGACATGGGAATACACGATGCAACAAGGCAATCATAATGTGAGTCAATCCATGCATAGGGTGCAAACTTGTGGTGAGTATGAAATGTCCATCGAGCATGACATCACAATCAACAAATATGGAGGTGTTGGTGTACCAATGCTCGATGTCGTGGCATGAGTGGAGGTTCGAAGGTGCATTCAATAAGTGCGAGCGCTCCTCAACTTGAAGGTCCAAAGGGTCCATCTTCAATGTCGCTCCTCCGTCCATGAGATGTATCATGTAGACAAGAAGGAGACAACAATGAAAGAATGACCCATCCAATATGCATAATTGAGGATGGCTCAAAGGGAAGGAGTTCACCTTTATGAGGATGCCGAAAATGTTGGTGTCGCGCATCGTGTAGACCTTTGCATGACTAATATGTCTCGTGATGGTGCCATCTTATGAATCCTTCAAAATGAAAGAACATGACAAACACTCGGAAAAACAAATGAGGTTAGCAGAAGTGCAAAACCTATCATTCGTGTGGTAAGATACCCAACAAGTGTATGCATCATGCTCATCATAAGAAAGGACAAGGGAGCATTTCATAGTATGGAGGTATATGATGCGAGAACAACCAAATACAATAGGCTCAATCAAACATGCATGCATCACAAGTAAGGTGTCAAAGTCTCCAAGATCAATAAGCATAGTATGGTTGCACTCAATACAAGTGGATATGAAAGAAGCAACTAATGGACACAAGGGACAATGATCAAGATATATCATGTGAGAGGCATGAACATATATGTCATCAACCCAAGAAAGCGAGTAAGAAAAGAACATGGGTGATGCAACCAAGCAAGTAATCATAGTGATCAAATCAAGCAAGCTTGTAGTGCGAAGATGCAATGTACTAGAAGAAATCAAGGCAATCATTTCATGTGTGCAAATAGTGGGCATGAATAATTCACATGTCATAGCACAAGCATGAAAGCAAGATATGAGGAGAGTATCATCATTGTATTGGCAAGAAGTCCTAGGTAAATGGCAATGCAGCATCATTACTCTCGCAACACAAGAATCAACAATAGCATGTGGCACATGGTAAACATGACAATGGCAACAAGTATCTCCACCAAGCAAGAAAATACACATAGTAGTAGCATAATGGTGAATCATGGATAGATGCAAGAAAGGGTCACAATTGCATGGCAAAATCATGTAAAGAGGCATAACATGCAAAGTGAACACGATAGTATGGGCATTAGGTGACAAGTGGTAAATAGCCCATAGTCGTGTGAGAGCCAAGTAGAAGAGATGCGCATAGTCCTTGCGCGAAGGGAACGGTGGTAAGGATAGTCCACGGGATCCCAAGTCATCGTTGCTCTCAAGATCTTGTTTCGTCAACTCTTGGGATTGAGAGGTTAACGAGTATATGTGAGTACCTACACAAAATAAAGACAAAGGGAAAATTGTGTGTGCATGGTATATGTACACATCATCCATCATGATGTGCACGTGCATGTGTTGGTTAGCACAAAATACCCAATACTCAAATAAATGAGATGCGTGATATAGAAACATGTCATCCATCATGATGGGTTTGTTGTTATGTATAGCATAATGGAGACTCAAAGGATGTAATGCATCATGAGAAATAGCTAGAGCATTGTTATTCATGGAGTGCATATGGTGCACGCAATCATGGTAATCATGCAAGTTATGGAATGCATCAAGATCTCCAAGTATGTATGAGGAAACTATGGGGGTCTCCTCTGTAGCGACCAGACCTCAAACAGTCTGATCTCTGTGCATCAGTGTCATCCCTGGATCGGTAATGCTGACACGCACAATACTCGAAGGATTTATAACAGAGTAGCAATCACACACTTATTACATCGAATGTCTCAAAAGAGAACTTATTACAATAAATATGGCTTAAGGCCATCTAATAACGATAACAGCGGAAGGCTTGGAAGATAAAGCGAGTCCGTCAACTCCAAAAACATCACTGGGTGAAAGATCACGACTTAAGGCACCTTACTCGTCGTCTGAAAAGTCTGCAACATGAACGTTGCAGCCCGAAAACGGGTCAGCACATGGAATATGCTGGCAATGTAACACATAGAGAGTAATGAACAAAATGATGCTATCACTACATGCATATATGGCTGGTGGAAAGCTCTATGGTTACAGCTTTGCATAAAGCCAATTTTTCCTACAACAAAGGAATAAACTTTATTTAACTATCATGGTGGTTGTTAAACATTGAGAAGGTTCCTCTAACTCATTCCCAATTAAGCATCATCATTAAACCCAATCAAATTAAATTAAGTAACATGATGAGATTCACATGATAATCCAAGATAGTAGATACTCAAAACATCCATAACCGGGGACACGACTAACCATGATTAGTTTATACACTCTGCAGACGTTTGCGCACTTTTCCCCGCAAGACTCGATCGCCTCCGTTGGATTTCTCGCACTACATGGTGTGTGAGAAACGGATGACCGAGACACAGTCTTTCAGAAGCATTAACTCTTTACTTTGGGTAGACAGTACCAACCTACATCCCCTACATCTGCTAGCCTACCACTGAAAGAGGTCACGCAACATACTCAACTATGCTAGAGCCCATAGTAGCTTGCGGCTGCACACGGAAGTTTCTAGCATGAACAATCTCATGATCCCTTTGAGCCTTGGTGGCGGTCCATAGGAGAATCACACGATACCCCGGGATTTCCAAAAATACAGGCAACACTGGGTTCCCGAGGTGCCTCAGTCCACCCAGATGTGTATTAAAGTTGCCACCTTAAGTTGAACCATTAATTAATAATCTTACATCTGTCATGGATACACTCACCCAATCCACGTCCACAAGCATAGCATAGGAATTTAAGCAAACGTAGAAGTAACTCCCAAAGGTTTGATAATAAACAGGACAATAGGTACTACCTCATCTACTTCCCAAAACCCACAATTTAAATCAGATCCTAACCATGCAATTGTTTGAGGATTGATCTAATGCAATAAAATTGGGTAGTAAAGAGGGATGATCAAAGTGTTACTTGCCTTGCGGATGATCCATGAAACCTAGAGACTCGTAGCAGCATGCTGCGCACTCCGGCTACTCTATCACAAACAAAACAAGCATACAATAATCACTCATCTAATGCACGGGTAAAACTCAAATAAGAGATCTAACCAGAAAGTTCAACTTAAGAACTCCAGTTTGCAAAAAGAATCAAATAAAACGAAGCAACGAAACTCAAACGGCGAAAGAAACAAGCTTCGTTCACTAATTTGGACCTAAGTCAAATTTCACAGTAGCAAAAACTTGTTTGAGTTGGTTAAATGGAAAGAGGGCTTCGAGACGAAAATCTAGGCGCTTGAATTGCCTGATTCCAATAAACGAGCAAAAAGTTATACTAAAATGAAAATCGAATCAGAAATCACGGTCGAAAATAATCGCGGAAAACCCGAGAAAAAGAAAAACGGACGAACAGGCTAACGAACGAACGTTCGCTGTCTGCGGCTAAACGGTGAAAACCGTTCGTTAAAATGAATGAACAAACGGGCATTTGCTAAATAACTAAACCGAGAAAACCGACGAACCGAAACTAAAAAAACGGATCTAGGGTTTTTAAGAAAACCGAGCGGTTTTATAAAAAAAAACGGCGGCGGCTACCTCGGGTCCGGCGGGGTTCCAGCGAGGCGGCGTGGCGGCGGATTGGCAGCGGCGACGGCGGATGCGGCTAGGGTTAGGGTGCGGGTGGGCTGGCGGCGGTGGTGTGGGCTTCGGGGCAGGGGGCCCCGGCTTATAAAGCCCCCCCCCCCCCGGGCAGAGTTCCGCTCGGGTACGGCCCGAAGTCGGTTCACTTATTTTTTTAAGAAATTCCAACATGCAGAAAAAGAAAGAAAAGAAATACTAAACAGACTCCAAAAATCCCAAAATAAACTTTTCCCGTCCTCTAAAAATAAGCCGGACAAGGTGAACATTTATTTAGGCCGAAAATGCAATTTTGAAAAGTGCATATTTTTCCTAATTCAAATAAAATAGCGATAAAACTCCGAAATAAAATCTTAGTTCATTTTAACATTAAATCTCCAATATTTTTTTATTTTGGGAAAGTCATTTTATTCCCTCTCTCAGATTTTTATAAAAGAAATATACAAAGATAAAATAATTAAAATCAAAGGATCCTCTTTTCAAAATTTGAGAAAACTCAAATATGAAAATAACGAAATCCCCAACTCTCTCCGTGGGTCCTTGAGTTGCGTAGAATTTCTTGGATCAAGCCAAAATGCAATAAAATATGATATGCAGTGATGATCTAATGTATAACATTCCAAATTGAAAATTTGGGATGTTACAAACCTACCCCCTTAAGATGAATCTCGCCCTCGAGATTCGGGTTGGCTAGAAAATAGGTGAGGGTGGTCCTTCCGTAGGTCTTCCTCTCGCTCCCAGGTGGCTTCATCCTCGGTATGGTGGCTCCACTAAACTTTGCAGAACTTGATAACCTTGCTGCGCGTGACTCGACTGGCAAACTCGACAATCTTGACTGGTTTCTTGCAACTGGTCAAACAGATCATTGATCATCGGCAGTGGGTACTTGTTCTTGATTGTCACTTCATTAAATCCTCGATAATCAACAACCATCCTCAACGATCCATCCTTCTTCTCCACTAGAAGCACTGGTTATCCCCAAGGTGACGAACTTGGGCGAATATAGCCTTTATCCAGTAACTCCTTGATCTGCTTTTTGATTTCCTCCAAATCCTTTGCGGGCATCCTGTACGGTCTCTTAGATATTGGTCCTGTGCCTGGCAAAAGCTCAATCAAAAACTGAATGTCTCTATCCGGTGGTATGCCTGGCAACTCTTCTGGAAATACATCAGGGAAATCCTTCACCACTTGTACTTCCTCCTATACAACTCCTGATAAGGAATTCACTTGAGTCCTCTTCAGCACATGCCGGGATACATACTTGATCCTTCTTCCTTCTGGGGTGGTAAGCAAAATCGACTTACTGGTGCATTCAATGTTCCCTCCATACTTCGATAACCAATCCATGCTTAATATCACATCCAGTCCTTGTGACTCTAATGCTATTAGGTCTGAGGGAAATACGTAGTTACCAATCCTTAATGGTAACCGATCACACCATAGGCTAGCCATATACTCAGCTCCTGGCGAGGTTACTAACATGGGTGACCTAAGGGCTTGGGTTGGCAGTTTATACTTATCCACAAATCCCCTTGATATGTATGAATGCGATGCACCGGTATCAAAAAGAACGATTGCAGTAAATGACTTAACCAAAAACTTACCTATTACTGCATCTAGCTGGGCTTCAACCTCCTTCATGCTAACGTGGTTCACCTATCCCTTGTTGAAAGGGTTAAGCTTATTCCCAGAGCTTCCATTGCCATTACCATTCTTTGCTTGAGGACATTCAATGGCATAATGTCCGGTCTTCTGGCACTTGAAACAGGTAATGTGGCTTAGATTCCTCTTGGCTGGTGTTGATGGGTTGGTACGGTTCTGCCCGTTGGTTCCCCCATTCCCATTTCCATTCTTGGGGCCATTATGGTTGTGCGAACCCCCTCCATAGGTATGCTAGAAACGAGGCTTCCGCTGAGCTCCAGAATTGTACTTCCCTTGTCCATACTTCCTCTTGCGGCTGTCAATCTACTGCTGCTTCCCTTCAATCACGAGAGCTCTATCTACTAACTCCTGGTAGTTGTTGAAGGTTGCTACCATCAATTGCATGCTCAGCTCATCATTTAGTCCTTCCAGAAACTTCCCCTGCTTGGCTGCATCCGTAGCAACGTCATCTGGGGCATAACGTGCTAGCTTACTGAAATCATCCACATACTGGCCAACTGTACGTCCTCCTTGGCGCAAGTTACGAAACTCACGCTTCTTCATGGCCATAGCTCCTGCTGAAACATGGGCAGTACGGAAAGCCTGCTGAAACTGATCCCATGTGACAGTGTGGATGGGGTAAGTGGTTGTGAAATTCTCCCACCATGATGCTGCAGGTCCATCTAGCTGATGTGCGGTAAAACGCACTCTCTCGCATCAGTGCATCCTGCAGTGGTCAACTCCCTTCCAATCTTGTGGAGCCAATCATCTGCAACTATCGGCTCAGTGCTACTAGAGAACATCGGCGGATTAAGCCTCAAGAAATGGGCTAAGTGATCAACAGGTAGTGGTGGTGGTGGGTTGTTGTTGTTGTTGTTGTTGTTACCCTGATTCTGATTCTAGACTAGTATCTGCATCAATGCATTCTGTTGCTGGATCAACTGAGTGAGCTCCGGTGGGAAAGCAAATCCATTGCCACGTCTCGGAGGCATCTGCGGGTTTAGAAAGGATGAGAAAATAGAATAGAAATAGATCTAGAGGGAAAACACTACCCATATGCACATGAGTAGAACACAAACAATAACACTTCAATCAATTCAAACAAGGGCATACAACGGTCTAACTATCGATGCAAAAGTGCTCGGAATATACTATATACATGGGGGAATACTACTATTATTATGGTGGTCGACTAGAAAAATTGATCGGTCAAAGACTCCATGATATCTGCTCCAGCTTCATCAACATAGTCATCATCGCTATCTTCGGGGTCTGAGTCGGTGTCATCGATGATGATGTAGTTCTTCGGGCAAGGGGAATCATCGTCTTCTCCTCCTAGCACGGGGAATCCCATGAATACTTTTAGCTTCTTCTTCAGTTCATCATTCTTCTCCATGATTGTCATCATTTCCTCCTCATATCCATCGCGTGTAGTCTTGAGTTCTTCTTCCAGTTCTGTGATCCTAGTCATTGCCTTCTTCAGATCTATCATGCCTGCGCACATCTGGTTCTCCTGGCGTTGAATGTGCTGGTTTAACTCCTGGATGAAAGCTGTAATTGATCGGTCCTTCCTGGTGCTGATCATCTCCCATTGCTCATCTCGGCGCCCACAAATCTGGTAGATAGTATCCTTGAGTTCCTTTTGAACTTCTCCAATACGTCCCATGGTGATGTGGGCTGCCATGCTCTTTCCTAGACTCCAGGTTGGTGCATCAAAGGAAAACTCTATGGACTCAGTGACTGGCATGAAAGTCCTTCCTAGAACTTGAACTTGAATCATCCAATGCTCATGTTCTGGTAAAGTAGCGATAGAGGTCCCGGTGAAGCTTGGTATTCCAATGTTTAGGTATCTAGTGACTTCCTTCAAGTGGCGTCCACAAGGTGTATCTTCATCCAGTTGCGTGAACTTGTTCCTTGCATCCGCCATCCTAAAGAGTAGAAAAGGGAGAGGGGCCAGAAATGAGAAGAGAGTAGTGATCTAAGGCTTTAACTTAGCGGTCGTGTCCTACAGTTAGCGTGTGCTCTGATACCATCTTGTAGCGACCAGACCTCAATCAGGCTGATCTCTGTGCACCAGTGTCATCCCTGGATCGGTAATGCTGACACGCACAGTACTTGAAGGATTTATAACAGAGTAGCAATCACACACTTATTACATCGAATGTCTCAAAAGAGAACTTATTACAATAAATATGGCTTAACTCCATCTAATAACGATAACAGCAGAAGGCTTGGAAGATAAAGCGAGTCCATCAACTCCAACGGCATCACTCAGTGAAAGATCACGACCTAAGGCACCTTACTCGTCGTCTAAAAAGTCTGCAACATGAACATTGCAGCCCGAAAACGGGTCAGCACATGGAATATGCTGGCAAAGTAACACATAGAGTGTAATGAACAGAATAATGCTAGCACTACATGCATATATGGCTGGTGGAAAGCTCTATGGTTACAGTTTTGCATAAAGCCAATTTTTCCCTACAACAAAGGAATAAATTTTATTTAACTATCATGGTGGTTGTTAAACATTGAGAAGGTTCCTCCAACTCAATCCCAATTAAGCATCATCATTAACCCAATCAAATTAAATTAAGTAACATGATGAGATTCACATGATAATCCAAGATACTAGATATTCAAAACTTCCATAACCAGGGACATGGCTAACCATGATTAGTTTATACACTCTGTAGAGGTTTGCGCACTTTTCCCCGCAAGACTCGATCGCCTCCGTTGGATTTCTCGCACTACATGGTGTTTGAGAAACGGATGACCGAGACACAGTCTTTCAGAAGCATTAACTCTTTACTCTGGGTAGACAGTACCAACCTACATCCCCTACATCTGCTAGCCTACCAACATACTCAACTATGCTAGAGCCCATAGTAGCTTGCGGCTGCACACGAAAGTTTCTAGCATGAAAAATCTCATGATCCCTTTGAGCCTGGGTGGCCGTCCATAGGAAAATCACAAGGTACCCCGGGATTTCCAAAAATACAGGCAACACTGAGTTCCCCAGGTGCCTCAATACACCTAGATGTGTATTAAAGTTGCCACCTTAAGTTGAACCATTAATTAATAATCTCACATCTGTCTTGGATACACTCACCCAATCCACGTCTACAAGCATAGCATAGCAACTTAAGAAAACGTCGAAGTAACTCCCAAAGGTTTGATAATAAACAGGACAATAGGTACTACCTAATCTACTCCCCAAAAAACACAATTCAACCAGATACTAACCATGCAATTGTTTGGGGATTGATCTAATGCAATAAAACTGGGTAGTAAATAGGTCTGATCAAAGTGTTACTTGCCTTGCTGATGATCCGTGAAACCTAGAGACTCGTAGTAGCACGCTGCGCACTCCGGGTACTCTATCGCAAACAAACAAGCATACAATAAGCACTCATCTAATGCACGGGTAAAACTCAAATAAGATCTCTAACCAGAAAGTTGAACTTAAGAACTCCGGTTTGTAAAAAGAATCAAATCAAACGAAGCAATGAAACTCAAACGGCGAAAGAAACAAGCTTCATTCACTAATCTGGACCGAAGTCAAATTTTACAGTAGCAAAAACTTGTTTGAGTTGGTTAAACGGAAAGAGGGCTTTGAGACGAAACTCTAGGCGCTTGAATCGCCTGATTCCGATAAATGAGCGAAAAGTTATACTAAAACGAAAATCAGATTAGAAATCGCGATCGGAAATAATCACGAAAAACCCAAGAAAAAGAAAAACGGACGAACAGGCTAACAAACAAACGTTCGCTATCTGCGGCTAAAAGGTTAAAACCGTTCGTTAAAACGAACGAACAAACGGGCGTTCGCTAATAACTAAACCGATAAAACCGACGAACCTAAACTAAAAAAACGAATCTGGGTTTTTTTAAAAACGAGCGGCTTTATAAAAAAACCGGCGGCGGCTACCTCGGGTCCGGTGGGGTTCCGGCGAGGCGGCAGGGCAGTGGACGGCGTCGGCGCGGGCGGCGGATTGGCGGCGTCGGCGGCTAGGGTTAGGGCACGGGTGGGCTGGCGGCGGCAGTGTGGGCTTCGGGGCAGGGGGGCCGGCTTATAAAGCCCCCCCCCCGGGGTGGAGTCCCGCTCGGGTACGGCCCGGGGTCGGTTCACTTTTTTTTAAATAATTTTGACATGCATAAAAAGAAAGAAAAGAAATACTAAACGGACTCCAAAAATCCCGTAATATATTTTCCCCGTCCTCTAAAAATAAGCCGGACAAGGTGAACATTTATTTGGGCCTAAAATGCAATTTTGAAAAACACGTATTTTTCGTAATTCAAATAAAATAGCGATAGAACTCCAAAATAAAATCTTATTTGATTTTAATATTAAATCTCCAATATTTCTTTATTTTGGGAAAGTCATTTTATTCCCTCTCTTATATTTTTATAAAAGAAATATACGAAGATAAAATAATTAAAATCAAACGATCCTCTTTTCAAAATTTGAGAAAACTCAAATATGAAAATAATGAAATCCCCAACTCTCTCCATGGGTCCTTGAGTTGCGTAGAATTTCGAGGATCAAGCCAAAATGCAATAAAATGTGATATGCAATGATGATCTAATGTATAACATTCCAAATTGAAAATTTGGGACGTTACATCCTCATGAGCATTAGTAAAAACATCACATGGAGAATATTGACAACATCCAGAACAAAGCATATTTGGAATAATGTGATCATGGCATTATCATCACAAGAGAAGCAAAAGCCGATGACCATCATCTCGTCATCTATGCCATAAGTGCAAATAGGATTTATTTCAATGGGGCATGCATAGTTACTATGTTGAGATTGAAATGATGTAATATGGGAGATCTCACTCATAGCATATGACAAGTTCAATGGATTGTCAAACATGATGTGACCAATAGAATTTTCACAAGATATCCTATGGAGCATAGGATCACAACTAGGCAATTCAACATGCTCATCATCATATTCATCATAAATGGGTGGCATATCGAAACAAGACATAGTATGTGATGAATCCATAGTGTGATCAAGATCATGGGAGAAATCGATGTCAAGAGAGTCCACTAGTGGGACAAGAGAAGCAGCATCACCTATGTTACCTTTGGAGCTCCGCTCATGTGTTGTAGGTGACGTGTCGAAGATCCACTCGTTGTCATCTTCATCTTGATGGAACCATGTGGGTGGTGCATCATCATCCACCATGGCCATTGGTTTGTCCATTGGAGGGATGGACTCGTCGAGGGTAGGCATGCCGTCATGTAGGAGACCTAGCACCAAAGAAAACACACTCGGAGTAGATGTTAAGTTGTTAGAAATCATAGTGGCCTCATGTGCCCTCTCAACCACTCACTAAGTGTTGTGGCTCACTCACTCCCTCTTGGATGCTCTCACTCATATGGTTGGTGGAGTCACTCAAATGGCTCTCAACCACACATAGGATGTGTGGCAAGCTCTCATGTGTGGGGCTAGTGGTGGTCACACTCATCCTCTCATAGGAAATGCACTCAATGTCATATATGGTGGAGTCACTCATCTCACTCATGGGGTGGTGGCTCTTCTCACATGACAAATGGGGCATCTTGACATATGAGGGTGTCGGAGAGATGTAGGTGCAAATGTCTCCATGCTCAACTCCTATCGCCATGGTCAAAGGGGATGGCCCTTGTTCGACATTCTTGTCACTGTCTTGGTGTGGGAGGCCCATATGATGTGGCACCTTGTAGCTCTTCTCCATGACTGATGGGAAATTCCCATGCTCGGCCATCTTCCTTGAGGGGCTTCCGAAGATGGAAGTTTCGCCCTCGCTTGTAGGTGGCCGCCTTGTTGTTGAAGATGTCGATGTAGGCAAACTCGTGGGAAGTCGGCGAAGATGTTGTACATCCAAAGGCGAAGATTACTTGATAGCACTTGGCGAAGATGCCGAAGTGGTGGTGGTAGCCTTAGCTCCATCTTGGTGGTGCTCATCTCGCGGTCTTCTTTTGTGCTCTTGAAGCTTGGACTTGGCGTGAAGTAGGGCTTGTTCAGACTTGTAGGTTTGCGCTTGTGGAGCATCCTGCCGATGATGATGTCGTTGTCGTACTTGAGCTCGTAGTAGATGTCATTCGTCGTCGTCGTGCACATGATTCTTGGAGGTGACTTGCCCTTCATGATGATGTTGATCACGATTGTGATGGTGGTCATCACAAAGATGTGGACGTGGACGAATTGCGCTTGCATCATTTTTGCACTCCAAAGACTTGTGGCTTGAACGTTGCTGCCTTGAAGATGACGAACGGGAAGAAGACTTGATCAAGGTCCTAATCTCCTCCGTCCTTGCATCTTGCTCCTCCTTTTGTGCGGAAATCTTGTTGTCGATATAGTCCCTTTTCCTTGCTTCGGAGTGACGAATATCGATGGAGAGGTTCTTGCTGCGCTCTCGCAAGGTAGAATGTGCGCCTTGCATTTGTTGTTGTAGATCGAAGAGTGATGATTTGGTGATGTAGTTATTCATGCCATCGTTGTTGTCAAAGACCGGAGATGAAATGCCTTTCCTATCCATCACAAGACTCGAGCAAATATGAGTGGAAGAAAGGAGAGAACTATACCAAATATACCTTGACCAATGTTGAAAATGGATCAATGATCACTCAATGATGTAACAAGGAAATAACACAATTGGTACCGATCTCGTCAATTTCTCACACCTACACAAGTAAGGCTTATGGTGGAGCTCGGTGAGGATAGTGGCACAAAAATTTGATACAAAATGTTAGCAAGAGTCAATAATGTTGAAAGAGATTCACAAATTCGCAAGTGAAACAAGTAGACCAATAGCAAAGAATGGCACATGGAAACGCACACACGGATAGATAAATGGGGTCGCGCAACCAAGGAATGAGCACAAAATGTGGAATCCACGGAAAATGCTCCTGTTGCACAACTCAAGAGAGACGCTAGCACGATTTCTCGAATGGCAGATATGACACTTGTGCACAACCTATAAGATGCAAATTGGATAAACTTTCTATCCCAAGTATGCTATGTATGTATGGTTCCCGGTGTTTCTCTCAAGATGATCCAAGATGATCAGATATGACAATCTTATATGCAATGTGGTATGATGCTATGGCACTTGCTTACAAGCTTCTTTGCTCTCTTTCTTTTGTTTAAAAGCTTTATTTCTTTTTTTTTGAATGGTGACTTTTGCACAATGCACAAACCAAGATAGCAATTGTATATATGCGGGAACAAACTTGTGACACAAGATATGATATGATGATACCAATATGATATGGTATGTTCGCAGTCGGAGGTGTATATCACTAATGTGCACAAGTAACGTTGCCGGTAATACTCAATGGCTAGTCTCGATAGGCACGTGACGCAAAATGGCTAGGGGTTATCAATGCAATGGCAAGGGGAATATACAATGGTGTCGTCGAGGTTATCGTTCCTTCCTTACGGTTGATGGTGTCAAAATGGTGAAGTGGTTAATGTCGATGACGACTTCATGGCGATGATGAGTGGCGGTGTTCTCAATGTAGACCCGTTCTTGATTAGCCGAAAAACCTTAGGAAACGGAAAAACTGCAAACTCAAAATCTCAAATGTCAAATGGTGGTAGCGGAAAGCGGTGGTGGTTTGCATTCGGCAATGCGGAAGTGGAATGATGGGATATACATGTGTCGGAGTTGAAGTTTCCATCCCTAAGTAGCCAAAACACCTTAGGAGACACAAACCACAATTCAAATAAGCTCAAACAAAATTGGGTTATGTTGGGGTGGCGAAATGTATGGTGGGCAAGGTTATGTGGAAGTTATGATGGTGGTTGATGAAGAAGAAACCGTCCCTAAGTAGCCTAAACACCTTAGGAGACTCGAATCACAACTCAGCAACCACTAATGCTATGGTGAACATTGTTTAGGTTCCGGAAGTCGGTGGTGGTGTAGCGGATGATGTGGTGGAAGCCCTAGGCAAAGATGCCAAAGTTACAAAACATTGATGGAGTCAAATGATATTGGTGGTATTTTTGTGGGATGGGGGATGCCAATAGCTTCATAACGAGCTAAAGAACGTCAAAATCGAAGTTCAGATGAATTAGTTATGGCCGAAACAAAAATCAGCGGAAGTCAGTTTTCACAGGGGTCGGACGTCCGATAAGGGTCGGACCACCGGTGGCTGGAGCGCGGGACGGACGTCCGGAAATGGCCGGAAATCCACTGTTTTGGTACTGGATCGGGGGTGTCGGACGTCCGGTGATGGTCGGTCGTCCGATGGTTCAGGGGGGTCTGGACGTCCGAAAAAATGTCGGTCGTCCGGTGGGTCGGTGTCAACGCGAGATGCGAATTTCATGACGCGATTTTGGGCGGAATTTGAGGATTTCAGGTTCAAAATTGATGAGATTTCATGGATAGAAAGTGGGGAAACTTGGGAAGATGCTAGATCCACTCGAAACCAAGCAAATTCATGGATCAAAATCAACAAAACATCATCAAACCAACAAATCACAAAAAAAATTGGGGCTATTTTTGGTGGGGATTTTCGAAATTGGGGAAGAACACAACAAAATCAAGCTAGAAAAAGAGGGGTAGGGGCTCCAAATACGTGATCAACATGGCTCATGATACCAAGATGATGTAGGATAGAACCCTAGATGCCCGATCTTTCACGATTAGAGGGGATCCTATGAAGAACACGAAGAATACGAGGGGAACACAAGGGGAAACACGAGAGAAATCACTCAACCAACAAGATATGGTCACACATATGCTAGATCCTCGAGACACCAAGAGTGCTACACTATTCAAGGTCAACAAAGGACGATACAAAGGGTATTCTCCGTGAGGAGGTCTTGAAGGGTCTTCCTGTAAAGGGGTCTTGAATCCGCTTGGGGGATCTTCTCCGAAGAGGCGCTCGTTTCCAATGGAGAAGTAACCAAGTGGATGAGCAAAGCTCTATCTCAAATATGAGCTATCACAATGCTAACCCTCTCTAGGAGGAGGAGGAGGAGGTCTATTTATAGTCTAAGTGAAAATGTGGGCGAAGTGAAAGGGTACATGGGCCTCGGGCCCGAAGCTGCGCACACACAGGCGTCGGTCGTCCGACAAGTACCGGACATCCGGTGGCTCGCGAGCGTCCGGTGTCCAGTGCTTGTCTGACGCCTGGCGTTTTGGCTCTAGACAGGTGGCGTCAGAAGTCCGGAGGTCTCCGTACTTCCGATGTTTCCGTATTGGACTGTTTGCGTTGGACATCTGGAGGGGGCTCGGTCGTCCGGTCGCTGGAGGTGTCGGACGTCCGGTGTCTGGCGGTCGTCAGGGCTGTAGGTTGCCTTGGCTGGAGTCGATCTGGCTGGTGGAGTCTCCAGGCATCGGCCGTGCATAGATCATCGGACGTCCAGAGGTCGTCGGACGTTTGAGAGTTGTAGCTTCCTGGCAGCTCTTCCTCTTGTCCTCGCGCTCTGTGTCCTCGACGTCTTGTCCAATGCTCTTAATTGTTCCATGGACTTCCTCTTGGTTCCTGGTCATGCATAGCACATATGTATGAGGTAGTAGCCATGTCTCACATGTGTGAAAGTGACGATTCAGAGAGGAGCAAGTTCACCTTGTGTCCAATGGCTTATGTTCGAGGTCTCGTCATATGTCTTCTTGGGGCTTGGAGAGTAGTCGGAGTGTACATGGGGATGAACGTGGGATGCTCCGCATAAAACTTGCTAGTAATCATGCTAATCAAGATGAAACGAATGATAATGATAAGAAGGAGATTGAGCATCTAACTGAAGAACTAAACACTCTTAAGTTACCTCATGAAACAACTCTAGAGGATCATAGAGAGCTCATAAGGGCTCATGAGAAGCTACGCTTTGAGAAGCTAAATTTAGAGCAAGAGCATGAGTTTCTAAAAGCTATCAATGATGATCTTCGAAAGAAGAGTTCTTCTTATCTTGCCAAAGTCTCCTCTTGTCTACTAAGTAAAATCTAGCAAGAAGAGCAAGAAAGATTCTTCCTCTAGAGTAACAATAACCATGTTAAATCCAATATTGTTGCTTCTAGTAGTTCTCTTGATTCGACTAATGCTTCTCTTAGCCAAGTTACACTTGAGAAAGATAATATCTTGTTGAAGGGAATTATAAACAAAAGGTATTTACAAGCCTTGTCGGGAGTAAGCAATGTGAGGAAATTGTACGCAAGCAAGGATGGCACTGGAAGAATCAAGGTGTTGGTTTTGAACGTAAGTACAATGCCAATGGAGTTGAGTGGGAAGAAGATCAATACCCCAAGACGAAGTTTGTTCATGAATAAGATAAGTATGAACCCACTTCTTTCCAGGGAACACAAGCTCAAGATGATCTCCCACCACAAGACCACAAGCTAAAAGGCAAGTACAAGGTTCAAGAAGAGATTGACTCATTTTAAGAAGCTCCTAAGGCCATGGTCAAGCGGGTTCCCAAGACTACATCAAGCTCTACATCATAAACTTCAACTACAACTCCAAGGATTCCCATCAAGTTGATGTGGATCCCAAAGAAGAAGAACTAGAGTGTTCTTGAGGGTGACTCTGCCAACATACTTCGCTCATATTCATTTTGGCAAGGACTTGTGTGATCAACTTTCATATCTTGCATGAGTTCATGGAGTCACAAACCCTCTTGTTGGTAAGACAAGGGACAATACGAGGGCCTTGTGTTTGCGTCCACCACTCGTGGCACTGTTTTTGCATGGCATCCTCGTTGTTTCGGTACGTTTGTCTTCCACCTTAATTATAATTGTTTCATCCACATGCATGCGGATTAGCAAGTTTCCATTTACTAATTAACCTTCTTCTTGTGTTTCCAAGGTCCTGTGAACATTCCACCACCTATACTTGAAGATTTTTATAACCAAGGGGGAGATGACGATGGTGATGATCACGAGCATGAGGACGAGCAGCGCCCATATACTCTTTGGCGCCTGGCAACTAATTCCAATGGATCACCTCTTCTCGTGTGTATACAGCCCACTAATGATGTTACTGCTAAGGAAGCAGGTGTAGTCTCCCATGGTCGCACTCTCCGGACCTATTCCAACACCCGTTGCATGGTATTCGGGATGGATACTAGTGTGCTAGCGCCAACTCCTTCTCCCTGGTACAGAATTGATAGTCTTGGAGAAAACTCGCTCTTCCTTGGACAAAACTATCCAATGATGGTGAAAGGCGATCCAACTGCTGTTGACACAACATTACTACCATTTATGAGAAGCAACTGTGTCTATACCTCAGACATTTTGGTGGTTCCCTACCCTGGTACTGATATAGTAGGCCGCTTCAGCCTAGATGATCAGTCCTGCGTTGGTCTCCAGATCGACAATGGATGGCCCGCCCAGAGAATCACTTGTGGTTCAAAGCAAGCGTTTCCAACGCCGAGGAATGGTTGAGTTCAAGTTCATTTCATTGCTTTGTATTTGTTGTGTGGTGAAAACTTTAGTATTTATAATGTATCCTCTAGGGATGGCACCCACAGGGTATGGGTACGGGTGGAGCCACCCCATACCCTTACCCGTCTCTCCTGAGCTTACCCATTACCCTTACCCATACCCGCTTGCGGGTACAATTTTTTCCCATACCCGCTACCCGACAGGGTAGAAGGGTACCCCGCGGGTAAAATTACCCACATTTGTGAAACATCAATTTAACAACTCAAGTCATAAACAGGAACATATAAGCATAATTACAACAATAGATTATAACAACAACACATACTTATAAACAACAACACATTTAAGAAAAAACATCACTTTCTCGTAAATAACAATACATCAAAACAACATCACATAGTCATAAATAACAACACATGGACATGCATTTTGAGGTCACAAATTCATGACTAAGTGTAGGTTGTAGAGATAATTTTGAGTTGACATAGATTTTATATGGGTACATGAGTATGCGGGTATGGGTTATATGATCCCATACCCGTACCCGCTCTACCCAATGGGATTCAGATTTCCCTATATATATACCCATGGGTAACTTTTTGTCCCATACCCTTACCCTAATAGGGCTTTTACCCGCAGGGTATGTGGGTAATGGGTACCCATTTCCATCCCTAGTATCCTCGTTGTCGATGTGGGTTGATGACCTGTTGTATGTAATAAAATGATATGCCTGTGATAAACTTACTAAATTTATGAATGGCTTTCGAGTCGCTTCTGTGAGTGAGTGGTGCGACGAGGAAAAAATATATTTTCTGAATACATAATTCTACGTGCATTGCAACAGGTTATCGGATTAGGCCAATCAACAATAGTAGTACACTATTTGTACTAGCTTCACATGCTTCGCGTGTCGTGCGGGTGTTTTTACTGTAGCCATATTGTACGTAACCAGCACCTCGAATCCTCGATACTAGTACTATATAGTAAGTAGTAGGAGTAGTAGGGTGGCATGGGTCAGAAGAAGCATTCACGTCCAGGAGTATGGCACACGACTTCCATCTGACACCATATTTCTTGGAGTACGTGCTAGAGCAATCTCTTCAACCTCATCGTTTCTCTAACTCAGCCATCATGCGGCGGGCGAGGTGGGGGTTTGTCGATAGTCGGTTTCCTTAACTGCGGTCCCACTTGTAAGGCCAACTGCAATGCACGACCCCAAACGGACCTCCGTTTTGCACGAACTCCAACGATAATTTTGACTAGAAAAGCAAGACCAAAGAAAACAAGAACCACAAGAATACATTTTACTACTCCTGTAAGTTGGATTAGTGCCTTCTTGATGCATTCATTGTTGATCTGCGGCGGCTCGATCTTGTGTGCTTCTTTCATCTTTGAGTGTAAAGAAGTAGACGTTGCTTCCTCACATCTAGTCTCATGTCTAGCCTCTATTCTAGTAGGAGTATCAACAAGTGCACTAATCTCATCTATAGCCTCTGTGCTAGCTAAAAGTGATAGAACATCTACTAAATTGTGCTCTATCAATATATGGATGTACTCTTCTTCCCAATACAAAAACTTGCATCCATTCTACTCCCTCCATTGCACAATACATGCCTTCTATTTGTAAAAATATATATGTATCTAGACATGTTTTAGTATATAGGTACATCCATTTTTGGACAAATGGAAGTCAAGTATTTTGGAACAAAGGGAGTACACAATAAAAAATTTATGTTAGCACAACTAGTCTAATCCGAGAGCACAACCGAAGATTTGGTCGGGTTCTTCCTCCTTTTGTCGACACGTGGGACATCCAGCATCCAGGTCATGTCATGAAAGAAAATAGAGTGGTAGTTGAAGCCACGAGATGTGCATCTTGGGTTAAACTGTAAATAGAATCTTCCTACTCTTGAGTAACTCCAAAAGCGGCCACTGAAGATCTTTCTTGGATTTGTTTTTCATCACCAGCACGTCGGGGTGAAAGATGTGCAGGTTCAGTGGGTCCGCTTGCGTTTTCACTGACATGTGGGACCGCATGTGAGCAAACAGACGATGGGCTCCGCGCGTCCGCTGGCTGGCTGAGAAGAGAGATAGAGGAGGGCTGAGCACGGACTGCAGGAAATTTGGTCTACATACATCGATATAGGCTCGATATAGTGGGGTGGAATGGGCCATAACTAGCATTCACGTCTAGCAGTACGGCACACGCCACCCACACGAGTCCCATCCGACACCAATTTTCTTGGAGTTCGTGCTACAGCCATCTCTTCTCCCTCCTGTTTTCTCAGCCATCGCACGGTGGGTGGGGTGGGGGTTTGTCGATAGTCGGTTTTCTCAACTGCGGTACCACTTGTAAGTGAAAATGCAACACCGCACGCATTTCCACTTGAGCGGCGTGCCGGACCAACCATGTGGGGGTGCGACGAGAACACGACAGGATTTTCCTTTTGAACTCGTAACTTGTAAAATTTGTTTCTGCTCCATGGCGCGATCGATAGATAGAAAATAGTGATTTTTCCTAGAGTAATGAGAAGTTTGGTTCTAGCGCCGTTCATGCATGGAGTACGTACGAAAATTATGAAGTTGATGCGAAAGGTAAGATAATTACTGTAGTATCATATACTACTACATGGATTTGACTGAAAGACAAAAATACATACGGATCCATCAACGACATCCTCACGCCCTAGTGCGCCGGGTCACCAACCGACGTGTGAGGAGCAGCGGCGTTGGCGGCGAGCTCAACGTGCTTCTGAACAGTGCCGTCCAAGGTTGCCCTACGGTCCAAGAAGGCCAGCATCCTATCGTCCTCTTCTTGCATGTAGTAGTCCTTGTGGACGATTTGCATGTAGATGTGGGTGATTATGTCGATGGTGTCTTGCTGCGCCAGGCGCTGCGCGGCGAGCGCGACCTCGAGGTGGACATTCTCCGGCGCGATGGCGGGCAGTCGTAGGGCCACCAGTGCATCAAAGAGGTTGTCACCATAGTGGTTGTTGAGGGTGGCGGGCATCACAGAGCCTGGGCGCGTCGCTTGGAGGCTCACGTCAAAGTTGTCCGCAAGCTTCTTGACGACGGTGAACTTGTCGAGGAAACCGACGAGGACCTCGTCGAACAAGGAGATGAAGCTGTCGTCCAAGCGGCCCCTCGCCCTGGCGGCCTCAAGCAATACTACCTGGAGACGTTCCTCGTTGTCGGGCCGCAGGTCGGCATCGTGGACCATCTGGCACAGCCGGCTGATGCTTGCGCTCATCGCCTCCATGGGTCTAGCTTAGCTTCTAGTCAACTGATCTTGCAATTCGAGTGATCACTCTTGCCCTTGGTTATCGTGCGTAGGTGCGTAGGATTTCGTACTACTCCTCGGCCCTCTACTGCACCTGCCTTTGGCTGTATGATAGGTGGGCCAGCCACCCCCTGGGCCCACTTGTCATTCACCCAAAGGCAGTTGCCGTAAGTCAATGAAGTTGCGTCCCCTCTGTGCCGGTGCAGTATAGTCATCTCACCGGACCTCTAGTTGGGGCCAAACAAGAGAAGTTTCATGTTTACTAGTTTATTGGTCCCCATTGCATTTTGCGCCAAGTTTTGACCTTTGATTTAACTAATAAAATGTTAATGCATGTAAACAAAAATGTTGTGTAAGTCACATTACGAAAACCAAATAATCCCAAAACACTTAGGCACAGTGCATTAACTCCCTCCTTGTTTCTTATTTCGTGACATATCAACCAATGAGAGATGTGGGTCGTGCATGCTTTCAATGACTTGAGACTACCAAACATTACATGCAGTGTTTAGTTCATTGCATGTAATCCTATTAGTACTCTAGTTAGCAAAAAAACATTAAGTTCTCTCGCCGATAGGAATAAAACACCATGTATTTATTTACAGAGGGAGTAGTACATGTTTTGTGACATGCATTACTAGATATTGCTAGTCAAATACTAAAATCCAGATGGACGTGGTAGTACTCCTAAATCTGAACGGTGGTGCTACTAGTACTAGTAGTAGTACTACCAATGTAGTAGTAGTAGGAGTACTAGCATTGTACTACCCGTTGGTCAAATTATTACGTGATGCTCCTCATAGTGAAGTGACAAGACCCTGTGCCGGAGATGACACCTGATTATAGGCGCCATGTTCGGCATACCATAGTCAGCCTCATCGTCTGCAGTCACTATCATCATGGCTGTAGAGCTAGCCTGCTTACAACTAGCCCTGTTCGACATAATTTCCCGTGCGTAGATGCCCGTGCATTGCACGGAACACCAAGATTGGGGGTGGACGGCTCCGGCAGCGTCCATCGCGCCAGATTTTTCCACGACCTTCTAGATGTGGTGGGGAGGAGATAAGGCTGATTGTGAGAGACAAGGAGTTGTTTGTAAATAGGGAACAAGTGCGGGCATCTTTTTACAAAAATGGAGAAGCTTGGTTTGTATGCGTCAGATCTAGATCCGACGGCTATTGGTGAAAGATGGGAGGACAACATCATCACCAAATCAGGACATGTTTGATTCGCAGGATTTTGAAAATGCAGGAATAGGACACGGCAATATTACAAGTTTCAAACTGATATTACAAATGTTAGGAGTAATGCTGCACCTATGAAGAGGGAATTACTAGGAAGTTTACGTAAGAACTTTTGTTACTTTAGGTGGATGCAGCATTATCGTACAAACTAAAATCCACCGCCCTGAGAAGTCACTAAGGGGCAAATAAGTTTTCGAGTCTCTGGCCACTTGATGTTTCAAAAAAAAATTCAGCTTTTGCGGAGACTTTGTCATTTAGGCTTAGACGCTTGCGGTGATCAGCACGCCATTCATTGTTGCGCCAAAGAACGCCAAACCTCATTACCTTGAGCACACTTGCCTCCAGAACAAAGAACCTGACCAATTTAATCTCAGATGTGCTGCCTCGGTAGTCGATCAAATCAATTTCTGTAATATGGAGATCAAGGCATTCGATGAGATTGTTATAGTGCAGCACATTTTTCACTTTCGGGTCTTTTTTTATCTGCAAAAGAAGAGAACATATTAGAGCAGTTGGCTGCATAAGATTGCTGTGTCATCAAGAGGTACCAATATCATTCGCTCATATGATAGGGTTGGCTGGCTAGTGATATTTTTTCATTCTCTCTCTCTCTCTCTCTCTCTCTCTCTCTCTCTATTTCCTCTCATTTAACTAGGAGCACGTGAAGAGCTTGGGCATTTGTTGCCTTCCACTATGTGGCCGATGCCATATTTTGCAAAAGTATGCCACATAATACGCATCGATGTCAAATCAAAAGATTTTGGCACCACTCTCACGATGTGAGAGAGTTGGCACCGCTATGTACACAGATCCACATGTATAAACAAATCAATCAAACCAACTACACTAGCCTCTCACTCTCCCAAACAAGTGTTTTTTTATTGCCTCAGTCCTCTCTCTCTCCCACGCAGTGTTTTTTCATTGTGTGAGTTAATTTGGCACTGGAGCAAAGTAGGTGATCCATATTGGGGCACCAGGTGAGCAATGGAGGGGCATCGATGCCAAATGCATCACAAGTGAATTTGGCACATGTTTTGGACTACATAGCCCACTTTTGTACTCCCTCCGTCCCAAAATTCTTGTCTTAAATTTGTCTAAATACGGATGTATCTAGTTACATTTTAGTGTTAGATGCATCGGTATCTAAACAAATGTAAGACAAGAATTTTGGGACGGAGGGAATACTACCTCGTATTTAGTATAAAATTTTGACCATAGATTTACCTAAGAAAATGCCAATGCATGTCACTAAAAATTACACCATTTGAAATTATGTTCAAATACGAATCCAACGATATAGTTCTTAGTGACATGCATTAACATTTTGTTAGTTAAATCTATGGTCAAATTTTGATACTAGAAAATTGGAAGAGTAAACCAGGACGGAGGTAGTACTTGTTCTTAGGGTAACCATAGAGTTACTGGAGTAGTCTAAGTTACTTTCCACTATGACTAGCCTAGGCTACTATAGTAGTACATCATAAAAATGATGCAGGTGATCACGTGAGAAAAAAATACTAAAAACATTTCTTCCGGTGCAGTGCATAGATGCAGTTTTCAACACTACACTTGTCATCGTAATAATTACGAAAAAATTGAGCTACGTTGTGATTACCGTTTACTTATAGGAAAGAAGTTTCACCTCGATGAGTAGCTTCCCCGTTCACGGAAAGCATGTAAGGAATCCAACAACTTGATCCATATTGGGGCCGCTAGATTTTAGTGCTAAGATCTTCACTGTGCGCATGGAATGGGTCAAGCTTGTGGGAATCATTTTCTGGAAGACGGTCGTAAATACATCAAGAAGAAATTTAAAAATGTGAATTTCAAGAAGACGGAGAAGAAGATGAGTGCTATACCTGAACGATTACGGATCCAATAAAGAGTTCGGAGAATTTGGCAGACGAGTACACCAACACTATCAATTTCGGCGCGTCAATGACCCTGATTTTTGTTGGACCTTCTAGATCCAATACAAGCAATCTCTCAAAGAAAGGCGCATTCTCAATGACCATAACGTGGAACAGCTGGAGTGATCTCTTCCCAATTGATGTCTTGTTGCGGTGCCAGCAAGACAAATAAATCCATCGGAGATTCGTTGAGGCGATGTGGAGGCTAATGAACCCGTGGATCTGCTCAAGACGAAGGTACTCGAGCGCAGTACAGCTGCGGAGCAGGTGCTCCATAGCCTTCTTTGAGATGACATCGTCGAAGAGGTCAAGCTGCTTGAGTTGAGGGAGAAGAAGGGCGGGCGCGGCATTAATCTGCGGAAGATAGCAGGAGCTGAAGCTGGCGCGGCGCAACGTTGGCGTGAGGCGGAGCGCGGACGGCGGCAGAGAGCGACATGGTCCAGCTTCAAAGCTGAGCTCCTCGAGCTAATCTAGGGCGGGGGATCAGAACCACTCGTCGAACTTGGGTTGGACCTTGCAGTTGGTACTGAACATGCAGATGTCAAGGCGTCTGGCTAGCCCAGGGTGCGATGAAAGGATCTTGGAGACTGCGGCCATGCGTTTGCAATCCCCGTGGCAGAGGCAGCTGTCGACGGTGAGGTTGTGGGGGATGCAGCGCCAGAGGGGCGCCACCGCCAGGAGAGCAGGGTGGTCCGCACGGCAGATTTGGTGGGGAGGAGGCCGATGATGACGAGCAGCATGTCATCGGGGAGGATGCTGATGAAGTCCAGGCTCGCCGGATGCGGTTTTGGCTCGAGCCGCCTCCGCTTATTGGCTGCCTCGCCGTCCATCTCAACCGGCGGCGACGCCGGTGTACACATGTGCTGGTGTGTGTTGTGTGCTGGGTGTGCGCGAGTGCGTCCTTCTGTGCATGCCGCCGCGTAGTGGTGAATTGTGCACGAGTGCGTCCTTCGCGCGCAAGAAGTTTGTCCTCAATGCGCCCTCAATTTACTAGCATGCGGGGTGCTACCCCGAGTGGTTTCAACTTTGTTTACTTCACCGCGTGTCAGATGGGCCTCTAGTTTACTTATTTTTACCCACTGCCACATGGGCCAACACACCAAGATACAGAACATGAGCTGACAAGGCAGCATGTGGATTGGTTGACCGGTCAACTAAACAATATACGGAGCTATACGCTGATACTGTGAGCGTATAATCCATCGGTATGGAGAGTCCGAGTGAGAGGGGAGGCCCGTGAGAGATAGCAGAGAGAGAAAGAGCTACTCCCTCCATTTGATAATGTAGTTCCAACATTTTTTTAAGTCAAACTTTTGAGACTTTGACCAAGTTTATAAAGAAATTACTTATATCTACAATACCAAAGATAAATGATAGTATGGAGTAAGTACATGTTGTGATGAATCTAATGATCGTTCCAGATGTAAATGTTTTTCTCCACATATACCTGGTCAAACTTTTCTGAGGTTTGACTTTACAAAACATCCATATGCTTATGGACGTGACAGAGTCCCTAACGAGAGAGAGAAAGAGAGAGAGAAAGAGAGGGAGAGAGAGAGAGATAGAGAGATAGAGAGAGAGAGAGATAGAGAGTGAAGAAGTGTGTGTGCGTGTGTGAAAGAGACATGGACAACACACGATAAAAGTAGAGAAAAAGCGTGCGTGTCTTATGCAAACATATCACACATGCATCTTCGACAACGGAGGCAAGGTGAGAAGATAGTGTGTGGTTGTTTGGAACCGAGAGAGCAAGACCCCTAGCACGTGGCCAATAGGGGTCTGACAAACAAGGGAGAGAGGTCGAGAGAGACGTACGGAGAAAATGTAGACATGGGGAGGAGAGAGTGTATGTTTATCGTAGAGAGATCCCCTGGAGATCGTGATGGGACTACATGGGTGGGAGATCGAGTGACAAGGTGTGTGCGCAATAGAAGATGCCCCGAGAGATATCGAGATAGACGTATGGATGGAAGGAGACAATAGGTGTGTTCCTGATGGCTAGTAAGAGATAATCATACTTAGGAGGGGGGAGTGCTGTAGGGGAACGTAGCAGAAATTCAAAATTTTCCTACGTGTCACCAAGATCTATCAATGGAGAAAACAGCAATGAGGGGAAGGAGAGTGCATCTACATACCCTTGTAGATCGCTAAGCGGAAGCGTTCAAGAGAACGGGGTTGAAGGAGTCGTACTCGTCGTGATCCAAATCACCGGAGATCCTAGTGCCAAACGGACGGCACCTCCGCGTTCAACACACGTACAGCCCGGTGATGTCTCCCATGCCTTGATCCAGCAAGGAGAGAGGGAGAGGTTGAGGAAGACTCCATCCAGCAGCACAACGGCGTGGTGGTGGTGGAGGAGCGTGGCAATCCTGCAGGGCTTCACCAAGCACCGCGAGAGAGGAGGAGTACTTGGGATAGGGGGAGGGCTGCGCCAGAACTTGGGTGCGGCTGCCCTCCCACCCCTATACTATTTATAGGTGGGGGGAAGAGGGGGCCAGCCCCCCTAGATCCCATCTAGGGTTGGGGGCGGCGGCCAAGGGGGGAGGAGTGCCTCCCAAGTCAAGTGGAGGCCCTCCCCCTTAGGGTTTCCCCCCTCCCATGCGCATGGGCTTTGGGGGGGCTAGTTCCCCTGACCCATTAAGGCTAGGGCGCCCCCCTACAGCCTATGCTGCTGTATTGGACGTGGTGGAACAATTTCTGGACCTCCGGACCCCTCCGGAATCCTCCGGAGCCTTCTGGAAGCTTCCCGGTACAATACCGGAAAAACCCGAACTTTTCCCGGAACCCGAACAACAACTTTCCATATATAAATCTTTACCTCCGAACCATTCCAGAACTCCTCGTGACGTCCGGGATCTCATCCGGGACTCTGAACAACATTCGGTAACCACATACAAACTTCCTTTATAACCCTAGCGTCATCGAACCTTAAGTGTGTAGACCCTACGGGTTCAGGAACCATGCAGACATGACCGAGACGTTCTCCGGCCAATAACCAACAGCTGGATCAGGATACCCATGTTGGCTCCCACATGTTCCACGATGATCTCATCGGATGAACCACGATGTCAAGGACTCAATCGATCCCGTATACAATTCCCTTTGTCTAGCGGTATAGTACTTGCCCGAGATTCGATCGTCGGTATACCGATACCTTGTTCAATCTCGTTACCAGCAAGTCTCTTTACTCGTTCCGTAAAACATCATCCCGTGATCAACCCCTTGGTCACATTGTGCACATTATGATGATGTCCTACCGAGTGGGCCCAGAGATACCTCTCCGTTTACCGGAGTGACAAATCCCAGTCTCGATTCGTGCCAACCCAACAGACACTTTCGGAGATACCTGTAGTGCACCTTTATAGCCACCCAGTTACGTTGTGACGTTTGGTACACCCAAAGCATTCCTACGGTATCCGGGAGTTGCACAATCTCATGGTCTAGGGAAATGATACTTGACATTAGAAAAGCTTTAGCATACGAACTATGATCTTTGTGCTAGGCTTAGGATTGGGTATTGTCCATCACATCATTCTCCTAATGATGTGATCCCGTTATCAATGACATCCAATGTCCATGGTCAGGAAACCGTAACCATATATTGATCAACGAGCTAGTCTACTAGAGGCTTACTAGGGACATGGTGTTTTCTATGTATCCACACATGTATCTGAGTTTCCTATCAATACAATTATAGCATGGATAATAAACGATTATCATGAACAAGGAAATATAATAATAATAACTAATTTATTATTGCCTCTAGGGCATATTTCGAACAGTCTCCCACTTGCACTAGAGTCAATAATCTAGTTCACATCGCCATGTGATTAACACTCACAGGTCACATCGCCATGTGACCAACATCCAAGAGTTTACTAGTGTCACTAAACTAGTTCATATCATCATGTGATTAAGACTCAATGAGTTCTGGGGTTTGATCATGTTTTTCTTTTTGAGAGTGGTTTTAGTCAACGGGTCTGCAACATTCAGATCCGTATGTACTTCGCAAATCTCTAGGTCATATTGTAAATGCTGCTTCCACGCTCCACTTGGAGCTATTCCAAATGGTTGCTCCACTATACGTATCCGGTTTGCTACTCAGAGTCATTCAGATAGGTGTTTAAAGCTTGCATCGACGTAACCCTTTACGCCGAACTCTTTATCACCTCCATAATCGAGAAACATATCCTTATTCCTCTAAGGATAATTTTGACCGCTATCTGGTGATCCACTCCTTGATCACCTTTGTACCCTCTTGCCAGACATGTGGCAAGGCACACATCCGGTGCGGTACTTAGCATAGCATACTATAGAGAGCCTATGACAAAAGCATAGGGGATGACCTTCGTCCTTCCTCTTTCTTCTGCCGTGGTCGAGCTTTTAGTCTTAACATCATACCTTACAACTCAGGCAAGAACTCCTTCTTTGACTGATCCATCTTGAACACCTTCAAGATCATGTCAAGGTATGTGCTCATTTGAAAGTACTATTAAGCATTTTGATCTATCTTATAGATCTTGATGCTTATTGTTCAAGTAGCTTAATCCAGGTTTTCTATTGAAAAACACTTTTCAAATAACCCTATATGCTTTCCAGAAATTCTACATCATTTCTGATCAACAATATGTTAGCAACATATACTCATCAAAAATTCTATAGTGCTCCCACTCACGTATCTGGAGATACAAGTTTCTCATAAACTTTGTATAAACCCAAAATCTTTGATCATCTCATCAAAGCGCATATTCTGACTCCGAGATGCTTGCTCTAGTCCATGGAAGGACCGCTTGAGCTAGCATACATTTTAGCATCCTTAGGATCGACAAAACCTTTCTGATTGTATCACATACAACCTTTCCTTACGAAGACTGGTAATGAAACTCGTTTTGACATCCATCTGCCAGATTTCATAAATGCAGCTAATGCTAACATGATTCCGACGGACTTTACGCATAGCTATGGATGAGAAAATCTCATCATAGTCAACTCCTTGAACTTGTGAAAAACTCTTCTCCACAAGTCGAGCTTCATAGATGGTGACATTACCATCCACGTCCGTCTTCTTCTTAAAGATCCATTTATCTCAATGGCTTGCCGATCATTGGGCAAGTCCACCAAAGTCCATGCTTTGTTCTGATACATGGATCCTATCTCGGATTTCATGGCTTCTAACCATTTGTCGGAATTTGGGCCCACCATCGCTTCTCCATAGCTCATAGGTTCATTGTTGTCTAGCAACATGACCTCTAAGACAGGAGTGCGTACCACTCTGAAGTAGTACGCGTCCTTGTCGACCTACGAGGTCTGCTAGTGACTTGATCTGAAGCATCATGATCACTATCATCAGCTTCCACTTCAATTGGTGTAGGTTCCACATGAACAACTTCCTGTGCCCTGCTACACACTGGTTGAAGTGATGGTTCAATAACCTCATTAAGTCTCCACCATCCTCCCACTCAATTCTTTCGAGACAAACTTTTCCTCGAGAAAGGACCCGGTTCAAGAAACAATCCCTATTGCTTTCGGATCTAAATTAGGAGGTATACCCAACTGTTTTGGGTGTCCTATGAAGATGCATTTTATCCTCTTTGGGTTCGAGCTTATCAACCTGAAACTTTTTCACATAAGCGTCGCAGCCCCAAACTTTTAAGAAACGACAACTTAGGTTTCTCCAAACCACAGTTCAAACGGTGTCGTCTCAACGGAATTACGTGGTGCCCTATTAAAGTGAGTGCGGTTGTCTCTAATGCCTAACCCATGAACGATAGTGGTAATTCGATAAGAGACATCATGGTACGCACCATATCCAATAGGGTGCAACTATGATGTTCGGACACACCATCACACTATGGTGTTCCAGGCGGTATTAATTGTGAAACAATTTCCACAATGTCTTAATTGCGTGCCAAAGCTTGTAACTCAGATACTCATCTCTATGATCATATCATAGACATTTTATCCTCTTGTCACAATGATCTTCAACTTCACTCTGAAATTACTTGAACCATTCAATAATTCAGACTTGTGTTTCATCAAGTAAATATACTCAACATCTACTCGAATCATCTGTGAAGTAAGAACATAACGATATTCACTGCATGCCTCAGCACTCATTGGACTGCACACATCAAAATGTGTTACTTCCAACAAGTTGCTATCTTGTTCCATCTTACTGAAAACGAGGCTTCTCAGTCATCTTGCCCATGTGGTATGATTTGCATATCTCAAGTGATTCAAAATCAAGTGAGTCCAAACGATCCATCTGCATGGAGTTTCTTCATGCGTATACACCAATAGACGTGGTTCGCATGTCTCAAACTTTTCAAAAATGAGTGAGTCCAAAGATCCATCAACATGGAGCTTCTTCATGCGTTTTATACCAATATGACTTACATGGCAGTGCCACAAGTAAGTGGTACTATCATTCCTATCTTATATCTTTTGGCATGAAAATGTGTATCACTACGATCGAGATTCAATAAACCATTCGTTTCAGGTGCAAGACCATTGAAGGTATTATTCAAATAAACAGAGTAACCATTATTCTCCTTAAATGAATAACCGTATTGCGATAGACATAATCCAATCATGTCTATGCTCAACGCAAACACCAAATGACAATTATCCAGGTTTAATACTAATCTTGATGGTAGAGGGAGCATGCGATGTTTGATCACATCAAACATGGAAATACTTCCAACACATATCGTCAGCTCACCTTTAGCTAGTCTCCATTTATTCCGTAGCTCTTTTATTTCGAGTTACTAACACTTAGCAACCGAACCGGTATCTAATAGCCTGGTGCTACTAGGAGTACCAGTAAAGTACACATTAACATAATGTATATCCAATATACTTCTATCAACCTTGCCAGCCTTCTCATCTACCAAGTATCTAGGGTAATTCCGCTCTAGTGACTATTCCCCTTATCACAGAAGCACTTAGTCTCGGGTTTGGGTTCAACCATGGGTTTCTTCACTGGAGTAGCAGCTGATTTGCCGTTTCATGAAGTATCCCTTCTTGCGCTTGCCCTTCTTGAAACTAGCGGTTTCACCAACCATCAACAATTGATGCTCCTTCTTGATTTCTACTTTCGCGGTGTCAAACATCGTGAATACCTCAAGGATCATCATATCTATCCCTGATATGTTATAGTTCATCACGAAGCTCTAGCAGCTTGGTGGCAATGACTTTGGAGAAACATCACTATCTCATCTGGAAGATCTACTCCCAATTGATTCAAGTGATTGTTGCACTCAGACAATCTGAGCACAAGCTCAACGATTGAGCTTTTCTCCCTTAGTTTGTAGGCTAAGAAAATTGTCGGAGGTCTTATACCTCTTGACGTGGGCACGAGCCTGAAATCCCAATTTCAGCCCTCAGAAACATCTCATATGTTCCGCGACGTTTTGAAAAAACGTCTTTGGTGCCTCAACTCTAAACCGTTTAATTGAACTATCACGTAGTTATCAAAACGTGTATGTCCGATGTTCGCAACATCCACAAACGACGTTTGGGGTTCAGCACACTGAGCGATGGATTAAGGACATAAGCTTTGTACTGTCCACCTAATCGCTACTGTCAACTTTCAACTATATTTTCTCTAGGAACATATCTAAACAGTGGAACTAAAGCGCAAGCATACGACATAATTTGTAAAAACCTTTTGACTATGTTCAGGATAATTAAGTTCATCTTATGAACTCCCACTCAGATAGACATCCCTCTAGTCATCTAAGTGATTACATGATCCGAGTCAACTAGGCCGTGTCCGATCATCATGTGAGACGGACTAGTCATCATCGGTGAACATCTTCATGTTGATCGTATCTACTATACGACTCATGCTCGCCCTTTCAGTCTCTTGTGTTCCGAGGCCATGTCTGTACATGCTAGGCTCGTCAAGTCAACCTAAGTGTTTCGCGTGTGTAAATCTGGCTTACACCCATTGTATGTGAACGTTAGAATCTATCACACCCGATCATCACGTGGTGCTTCGAAACGACGAACTTTCGCAACGGTGCACAGTTAGGGGGAACACTTTCTTGAAATTTTAATGAGGGATCATCTTATTTACTACCGTCGTTCTAAGCAAATAAGATGCATAAACATGATAAACATCACATGCAATCAAAAAGTGACATGATATGGCCAATATCATTTTGCTCCTTTTGATCTCCATCTTCGGGGCTCCATGATCATCATCGTCACCGGCATGACACCATGATCTCCATCATCATGATCTCCATCATCGTGTCTCCATGAAGTTGTCTCGCCAACTTATTACTTCTACTACTGTGGCTACCGGTTAGCAATAAAGTAAAGTAATTACATGGCGTTGTTCAATGACACGCAGGTCATACAATAAATAAAGACAACTCCTATGGCTCCTGCCGGTTGTCATACTCATCGACATGCAAGTCGTGATTCCTATTACAAGAACATGATCAATCTGATACATCACATATCATTCATCACATTCTTCTTGGCCATATCACATCACATAGCATCCCCTGCAAAAACAAGTTAGACGTCCTCTAATTTGTTGTTTGCATGTTTTACGTGGCTGCTATGGGTTTCTAGCAAGAACGTTTCTTACCTACGCAAAGACCACAACGTGATATGTCAATTGCTATTTACCCTTCATAAGGACTCTTTTCATCGAATCTGATCCGACTAAAGTGGGAGAGACTGGCACCTGCTAGCCACCATATGCAACAAGTGCATGTCAATCGGTGGCACCTGTCTCACGTAAGAGTACGTGTAAGGTCGGTCCGGGCCGCTTCATCCCATGATGCCGCTGAATCAAGATTGGACTAGTAACGGTAAGCATATTGAACAACATCAACGCCCACAACTACTTTGTGTTCTACTCGTGCAAAGAATCTACGCAATAGACCTAGCTCATGATGCCACTATAGGCGAACGTAGCAGAAATTCAAAATTTTCCTACGTGTCACCAAGATCTATCTATGGAGAAACCAGCAACGAGGGGAAGGAGAGTGCATATACATACCCTTGTAGATCGCTAAGCGGAAGCGTTCAAGAGAACGGGGTTGAAGGAGTCGTACTCATCGTGATCCAAATCAGCGGAGATCCTAGTGCCGAACGGACGGCACCTCCGCGTTCAACACATGTACAGCCCGATGACGTCTCCCATGCCTTGATCCAGCAAGGAGAGCAGGAGAGGTTGAGGAAGACTCCATCCAGCAGCAGCACAACGACGTGGTGGTGGTGGAGGAGCGTGGCAATCGTGCAGGGCTTCGCCAAGCACCACGAGAGAGGACGAGTACTTGGGAGAGGGGGAGGGCTGCGCCAGAACTTGGGTGCGGCTACCCTCCCACCTAGGTGGGGGGAAGAGGGGGCTGGCCCCCCTAGATCCCATCTAGGGTTGGGGGCGGCGGCCAAGGGGGGAGGAGTGCCTCCCAAGTCAAGTGGAGGCCCTCCCCCTTAGGGTTTCCCCCCTCCCATGCGCATGGGCTTTGGGGGGGCTGGTGCCCCTGGCCCATTAAGGCTAGGGCGCCCCACTACAGCCCATGCTGCTGTATTGGACGTGGTGGAACAATTTTCGGACCTCCGGACCCCTCCGGAATCCTTCGGAACCTTCTGGAAGCTTCCCGGTACTATACCGGAAAAACCCGAACTTTTCCCGGAACCCGAACAACAACTTTCCATATATAAATCTTTACCTCCGGACCATTCCGGAACTCCTCGTGACGTCCGGGATCTCATCCGGGACTCCGAACAACATCCGGTAACCACATACAAACTTCCTTTATAATCCTAGCGTCATCGAACCTTAAGTGTGTAGACCCTACGGGTTCGGGAACCATGCAGACATGACCGAGACGTTCTCCGGCTAATAACCAACAGTGGGATCTGGATACCCATGTTGGCTCCCACAGGTTCCACGATGATTGAGGGAGTCCTAGACTAGGGGGTGTCCGGATAGCCGGACTACCACCATCGGCCGAACTATCATCGACCGGACTATCATCATCGACCGGACTCCAAGACTATGAAGATACAAGATTGAAGACTTCGTCCCGTGTTCGGATGGGACTTTCCTTGGCGTGGAAGGCAAGCTTGGCGATACGGATATGTAGATCTCCTACCATTGTAACCGACTCTATGTAACCCTAGCCCTCTCCGGTGTCTATATAAACCGGATGGCCCTAGTCCGTAGGACATACATTAGAACAATCATACCATAGGCTAGCTTCTAGGGTTTAGCCTCCTTGATCTCGTGGTAGATCCACTCTTGTAAACATCCACAATATCAATATCAATCAAGCAGGACGTAGGGTTTTACCTCCATCAAGAGGGCCCGAACCTGGGTAAAACATCGTGTCCCTTGTCTCCTGTTACCATCCGCCTAGACGCACAGTTCGGGACCCCCTACCCGAGATCCGCCGGTTTTGACACCGACATTGGTGCTTTCATTGAGAGTTCCTCTGTGTCGTCACCGATAGGTTTGATGGCCTCTTCAATCAACAACGACGCGGTCCTGGGTGAGACTTTTCTCCCCAGACAGATCTTCGTATTCGGCGGCTTCGCACTGCGGGCCAACTCGCTTGGCCATCTGGAGCAGATCGAAAGCTACGCCCCTGGCCGTCAGGTCAGGTTTGGAAGCCTAAACTTCACGGCTGATATCCGCGGGGACTTGATCCTCGACGGATCCGAGCCACAGCCGAGCGTGCCGCACTGTCACAATGGGCACGACCTAGCTCTGCCGCCGGACAGCGCCTTGGAGGCGGCACTCGAATCCGCTCCGATCTATAGTCTGAAGCCGATCGCGCAGATCGAGGACGGGTGGCTGCACACCGCCTCGGGGCTGCAACTTCTACGACGATGGAGCCGAACACCGACCTAGTCCCGCATAAAGCTCATGACTCCGAGGTGCCGGACTCTCTACCGGACTCCGACCCTCCTACACCCGCGCCAGTCGAATCCAATTGGACGCCGGTCATGGAATTCACCGCTGCGGACATCTTTCAGCACTCACCCTTCGGCGACATCCTAAATTCGCTGAAGCATCTCTCGTTATCCGGAGAGCCCTGGCCGGACTACGGCCGGGATGGTTGGGACGTGGACGACGAAGAAATTCTGAACCCTCCCACCACCCACTTCGTAGCCACCGTCGACGATCTAACCGACGTGCTCGACTATGAGTCCGAAGACATCGACGGTATGGACGATGATGCCGGAGACTATCAAGAACCAGCGCCTACATGACACTGGAAAGCCACCTCATCATACGACATATACATGGTGGACACCCCAAAAGACGGGGACGGCGAGGAAGCAGCAGAGGCAGATTCCCTAAAGAAACAGCCCAAGCACCGACGTCAGCGGCGCCGCTCTAAATCCCACCATAGCAAGAATGGAGATTCCGGCACAGGAGATAACAACACCCCAGAAAGTGCCAAGGACAACCCCCTCCAACAAGATTCAGCGCAAGAGGAGGCAGAAGCAAGCCCTCACGAGAGGGCGGCAGACGAAGAGGTCGAGGATGATAATTACATACCTCCCTCCGGAGACGAGGCAAGCCTCGACGACGACGAATTCATCGTGCCTGAGGATCCCGTCGAACAAGAGCGTTTTAGACGCAGGCTAATGGTCACAACAAACAGTCTAAAGAAAAAGCAGCAACAGCTTCAAGCTGATCAAGACCTGCTGGCCGACAGATGGACCGAGGTCCTCGCGACCGAAGAGTACGAACTCGAACGTCCCTCCAAAAGCTACCCAAAACGCAAGTTGCTCCCCTGACTAGAGGAGGAAGCATACAATCCGGCATCACCAGCGCACAATACGGCAGACCAACCACCTCGTGGCCGCGAGAGAGAGGCATGCAAGCCCTCCACCAAAACCGTCCCTCGGCACCGCTCAAAAAGCGCGAAGCCGCGGGGGAACGCGCCGGACTTGCGAGACATATTGGAGGATAAGGCAAGACAATCCAGATCTATCTATGGATCACGCAGGCGCCCCAAGACCCACGACGAATACCGTCACGCCGGACATAATCTCTCCGGCCGGGCCGAGCACAGCAGACAATGCTCTCTTGAGCTACGTCGCGATATTGCTCAATACAGAGGCGCCGCACACCCACTATGCTTCACTGATGAAGTAATGGATCATCAAATCCCTGAAGGGTTTAAACCCATTAACATCGAATCCTATGATGGCACAACAGACCCCACGGTTTGGATCAAGGATTATCTCCTTCATATACACATGGCCCGCGGTGACGATCTTCACGCCATCAAATATCTCCCGCTCAAGCTTAAAGAACCAGCCCGGCATTGGCTTAACTGCCTGCCAGCAGAGTCGATTGGATGCTGGGAAGACCTGGAAGCCGCATTCCTTGACAACTTCCAAGGCATGTATGTGCGACCACCGGACGCAGATGACCTAAGCCACATAATCCAGTAGCTAGACAAATCGGCCAGGCAATTTTGGACATGGTTCTTGACAAAGAAAAATCAAATTGTCGATTGTCCGGATGCAGAGGCCCTTGCTGCCTTCAAACATAACATCCGCGACGAGTGGCTGGCCCAGCACCTAGGACAAGAAAAGCCGAAATCCATGGCAGCCCTCACGTCACTCATGACCCGCTTTTGCGCGGGAGAGGATAGCTGGCTAGCTCGCAGCAACAACCTGAGCAAAAATACTGGCAGTCCGGATACCAAGGACCACAATGGCAGGTCGCGTCGATACAAAAACAAACGCCGCATTAACGGCGACAACAATGAGGATACGACAGTCAACGCCGGATTCCGAGGCTCTAAACCCGGTCAACGGAAGAAGCCATTTGAAAGAACTACTCCGGGTCCGTCCAATCTGGACCGAATACTCGACCGCTCTTGTCAAATACATGGAACCCCCAAAAAACCAGCTAACCACACCAACAGAGATTGTTGGCTATTTAAGCAGGAAGGCAAATTAATTGCCGAAAACAATGACAAGGGGCTACACAGCGACGACGAGGAAGAAACCCGGCCGCCAAACAACAGAGGACAGAAGGGATTCCCCCCTCAAGTTCGGACAGTAAATATGATATACGCAACGCATATACCAAAGAGGGAGCGGAAGCATGCACTAAGGGACGTATACGCGATGGAGCCAGTCGCCCCAAAATTCAACCCATGGTCCTCTTGCCCGATCACTTTCGATCGAAGAGACCATCCGACTAGTATCCGCCATGGCGGATTCGCCGCATTGGTTTTAGACCCAATCGTTGACGGTTTTCACCTCACGAGAGTCCTGATGGACGGCGGCAGTAGCCTGAACCTGCTTTATCAGGATACAGTGCGCAAGATGGGCATAGACCCTTCAAGGATTAAACCTACAAAAACGACCTTCAAAGGCGTCATACCAGGTGTTGAAGCCAGCTGCATAGGCTCAGTCACACTGGAAGTGGTCTTCGGATCCCCGGATAACTTCCGAAGCGAGGAGTTAATCTTCGACATAGTCCCGTTTCGCAGTGGCTATCACGCTCTGCTCAGACGAACCGCGTTCGCAAAATTCAATGCGGTGCCGCATTATGCATACCTTAAGCTCAAGATGCCAGGCCCTCGCGAAGTCATCACGGTCAATGGAAACACGGAACGCTCCCTCCGGACGGAGGAACATACAGCGGCTCTCGCGGCAGAAGTACAGAGCAGCCTTTTAAGGCAATTTTCGAGTCCGGCCGTTAAACGGCCGGACACGACCAAACGCGCCCGGAGGAACATCAACCAAGACCACGTGGCACGTTCCGAGAACGCGTAGCAATGCGGCCCCAACCCCAGCCCTCGAACAATTGTAAGACAGACTCTCCGCGTACATAACTACGCCCTAGAGATACCATGGGTCCAGGGGAAGGGGCACGACCACAACAAACCCAGTGTGCGGCTCGACCACACCAGGGGCTCCCAAGTGTGTTGCTCTTTTCTTTTATTTTTCCTTTTTTTTACAGGATTCTGTCTGGCGGCGAACCTGCCGAACTCATGATGCAGCAGCCAGGGAGAGACAAAGGCTGCGACGAACACTCAGGTGGTCTCCATTACGAGCATTAAATTTACACACCATTCCGCGGCCTACCCCTGGAGGGAGACGCCTTTAATTCGTCCAATCCCTTGCTTTCCGCACTATTTGTATCATTCCACACTCATAGCAGAACTTCTTGAATAAAATGCAGTACCTTCTTCCCATAAATGCTTTGTTTTATATATATGTTCATTTACAACATGTTGCATCCGTATATTTTGGTACGGCCGAATACACTAGGGGCTTATGTTCCCCGCATTATGGTGTGATAAGTCCGAACACTTTCACAAGTGTGGCACCCCGAACTTATAGCATTATATGAATCGGCTCCGAATCATGTCTTGGGTCAATAGTTGGGTTTGCCCGGCTCCCATGTTTGGCACCTTACGTTTCCATTCTATCGGCTAAGGTAGCACTAGGAGAACCACTGCGATTGCGCCCCGGTTGAGCCGGGTTAACGCCTCAGTGGAGAAAGCTAAAACTGACCGTCATGATAAGGCGAGAGACTGGTCGCTGTTCGAGAGGTTTTTTTCGGGTCCTTAAAGTCCTACGCCACTTCGAGCGAAGTTCCGGATAATGTCCGATGAAGGTGTGGATAGCACCCCAAATTCGGTCTTCCGAATACTAGGGGCTTCGCCGAAATTTAAAATTATAGAATTCTATGGCTAAGTGAGAGTGTTAAAGCATTATAAGTCCGGTTGCCTTGTTCATCGTGTTGAGCGCCTCCCTAGATGGACCCAAATATGGGAACAAGAGTGCTCAAGTTTATCCCGAACACCCCAGCACTAGTGCCATGGGGGCTGAAGCCAACGACTTGCCATCTCTCAGATTTTATAAACGGCCGCACAGAAGGTAATATTTTAAATTAAAACAAGCGTTGCTTAGCGCGTATGAACAACGTTTTCAAGCGCACAGGATACTACATAGCGAGTTTACTCAATAATTACATCTCGAGGGCACTCATCCGCAATCTTGCGGGCACCCTTCAGGACAGTCTTATAGTACATTTCGGGCATACGATATTCCTTGCCCGCTGGTGGCGCATCAGTGATCAGCTTCTCTGCATCCAGCTTGCCCCAATGCACCTTTGCGCGGGCAAGGGCCCGACGAGCACCTTCAATACAGGCGGAGCGCTTGATGACCTCCACCCAGGGGCACGCATCCACCAGCCGCCGTACGAGGCCGAAATAGCTCCCGGGCATGGCCTCTCCAGGCCACAGCCGGACTATGAGGCCCTTCATGGCCCCCTCGGCTACCTTGTGGAGTTCGACCAGCTGCTTCAGCTGGTCGCTAGGAGGCACCGGATGGCCGGCCTTAGCATACTGAGACCAGAAGACCTTCTCCGTTGAGCTTCCCTCCTCGCCACGGTAGAATACGGCGGCATCGGATACACTACGAGGCAAATCTGCAAACGCCCTTGGAGAGCTCCGAATTCGGGTAAGTGTCAGGTAGTTTACATTAACATGCTTGCTTTGCATGAAAAATGCCTTACCCGCCGCTATTTTCTTCACATCTTCCACCTCCTGAAGGGCCTTATGGGCCTTGGCCTTGGCGGCTTTGGCACTTTCGAGAGCCGAGGCAAGCTCGGACTCTCGAGTCTTGGAGTCACGCTCCAAACTCTCATGCTTTTCCATGAGAGCCTAGAGCTCTTGCCGAACCACCGCCACCTGCGCCT